>NC_057861.1:578280459-578599777 GCF_019393635.1 Dromiciops gliroides
GTTTACACAGGTAATGTGTTTCAGAGACAGGATTTGAACCCAGGTCCTGTGGGTCTAGAATAACTATTCTTTTATTTACACAACACTCTTCTATATCAATTTTCTCTTGGCTCTTGAGTTCATTTGCTAGCTTAGTTTGGCCACAAATGAAAAGCTGGGGAGATGTTAATGGGAAAAATAGGTTCTGAATGAGGCAGAAAGTTGTTCTGATTGGAAAAGTTATGAAGGAAAGATCTGGAGGAACAAGCCTGAGTCAAGATGTTTAACCTTTCATCTTTAGTTGTTTAAAGTGTTTTTTTTCTTCTTTGAATAATTGAACTGTGAAAGGGTCCAAGTTACAGGCTTTTCTTCAGGAGCTGTCCAGGAAAAAAAAGAGGATAAGATTATAGAGTATAGAAATTTCCAAATAAAGGTGAATGAAGCACTAAGACTTGAAACCCACGAGGAAGTGATTTTTAGACTCTAGATAATGAAGAAACTTTTCTTATTGGGAGCCAGAGGCTAGAGTTGAGGAAACATGATATGTTTTCCTAATCTTTGACCAATGGGGTTAGAGTTAGTTATCCTGAGAAAAAAGTCCTTGCCTTGGCTCAAATTTTTAAAATTTAAGTTAAAATAATTTTATTTTTATTTTAATAAGTATCTATTATCTCTACCTTCTACCTTACCCACTAATTGAAAAATAAAAATAAAAACAAAACCATTGTTACAAATATATACAGTCAAGCAAAATAACTAGGTAGGCCCAGATTCCCAAGATATTTTGAGAACTACAGAAATAGACTCCAGGGATGGAAATTGAGGGAAGGGGCTGAAAATGGAAGGTTTTCTCAGATAATCCATAGCAATGAAAATAAAATTAATATCAAGGCATAGAAAAGGCAGAACAATGGTATAGTAAGAAGAGTGACCCAGAAGTTTTGGGTTCAAATCCTGGTTCTACCACTTACTATTATGTGACTTAATTGTTCTCTACCTAAGTATCCTTAACTAAAAATAAAGATTGCCCTGGGTGATCTAAAACCTTTCTAGTTGTACATATGTGTAAGGAAGGACTAAAGAAAATGAATCAAGTGTGATATAGCTAGTCCTGTGTATGAAATGATTAATTTTTGGGTTATATTTAAGAATCTTTGTTCAGTCCTTTGGCTTTCATATAAAATGAAGGGAACATTTCTCATTTCTCAGGAAGATGGCTTCCACTCAGACACTCTGGGAATTCCACTATTTGACTCCACTCAGTGTGTTATCCTCAACTCCACTTGTAAGCCCTTTGTTCTCAAGTCTCAAAGGATGAAAGAAGTATATTTATAAGTAAAAGAAAACAAATGAGGCTCACAAAAGAATTAATAGAAAATATTAATACTCACCCATAATAAACTCTTAGGCACTTAGAGTCAAGGAAGGAAGAAAACAAGTGTTATTTCATGTCTCTTATGTGCTGTTAATATGAATGTATGGATCACCTGGGGATTTGATGGAGGTGCCTTATTATCCAAAAGTATTTTTATGAAACTATAGGTTAATAGGAGCAAAATGTCCTTCAACTAAACTCCAAATTGAACCCAGGTAGCTAGTTGATGAAAGTTCCTATCTGGTGATTTCCTTCTTCAGGATAGTAAGTCCCTATCTTATGGGGACATCTGGGCACCCTCATCCTTGCCAAACCCTTCTTTGGAATCCTGTAATCTTATTACGATGTTTCTATATTTTCTCCATACTTGTTATAACTGAAATTGTTAAACTGCTTTTGCTTCTGGGTTGAATTTATCATACTATTGAAACTGATAACACTCTGTAACCAGTGGACAAAAAACCCCTTATATACCCTCAGAAAGAGCAAATCTCTGAGCTCCCTTCTTAGGAGGGGGTCTCTAGCATGATCATGTTATATTTATTCTTGGGACAAAATAAATTGGTATTATGTTTTTTCTGCCTGTCTCTAATCTGGTTTATCCTGTAGGAGACATTATGTTCTCTGATCTGGTTTTGTTCTGTGGAAGACATGTCTCTGTTTATTATTATTATTATTATTATTAATTCTTGTAGGAGATATTATAAAATTAATTTCTCTGATCTGTTTATTATTTTGAAAGAGACAGCCAGATAAAAACTATATTTAATTTTCAACAGTGTTAAGAATTGTGCTAGGTGTTATACAATTGCTATCCTCAGCAACAGTTGAGGAAACTGAGGTTAAAAGTGACTTACCCAGGGATAAAGAGCTAGTGAGTGTCTGAGGTCAGATTTGAACTCTAGCATTCCTAATTCTGGGCGTGGAAGGCTCTATCCACTACTCCACTTACCTATATCTCACCTGGCAGGTGTTACCTCTAGTGTGGCTACTCGGTAACTATATTTTGGAGGTTCTCTGTATCTCAGGAGGGGTGCTGTGGTCACTCCACATTGGTACTTCCCTTTGTAATTCCTCCAGTTTTCTGTAAAGTGTTCCTTTTACCAAGGTTTCTATAAATGGTATCTGATGTCTTCCCTTGATGTTCTCAGCTTGTGAGAACTGTCACTCTTTCTGCAGGTCTTCATAGCTCCCAGCAGGTGGCAGTCATCCTGCTCTTTTATCCAGGTTCTGAATCAGCAGTGTGCGACTAGCTGCTGATTTTCTGCAAGCAAAACCTCCTGGGAGCATCGTGTCCTAGATTCAAGGGCTAGTGCCTTAGTTTCTGTGTCTTGGCCTGAGGCATTCAACCTCCTTCCATCCATAGTGTCAAATAAGGTATATATACTGTGGCTTCCTGCCAACATTTATACTCCTGGAAATTGGCCAGTGATGGGTGTCTTTCAGGTGGATCCCCAACCTCAATACCAAGTTGAATGACGATTAATGTCAGAGATATAGCATCTTCTCTCCTCCAGAACATAGGCAGCAGGCTTCCTTTCCAGTTAGCACCTCCCAGGGGTCTAGCTCAACAGAGCCTGCCATATTTGCCTCAGTGGTTTCTTGAGTCCATTCATTGCTGTGGAATCAACTGAGTGGGATGATTTAAATTACCTAGGATTGCTTCCTTTGACATCCTGGCCTGGGAAATAGGTGAGTAGTCAAGTGCTTCCCTAGTGTTAACCTGAGCAGGAATGTAAAACTTTACTTTTCCCAGTAGTTTTGCAGACTCTGAAATTATTAACTTTTAAAATTTGTTATTATGCCTTTCCTACTTACTCCTTTCTCCCCTTACCTCCCCCCTTGTTTCTTTCTTTTTCTTTTTTTGTGATCTCCTTAAAAAATTGGTATGTTATTACTTGGGAAGTAAAAGAAACTCCCATATTGGGAAGTTTGAGGTTTAGGGGTCCTTACAAAGGAAGGGTGGTTTAAAGGTTGAAGGATAATGTGTTATATTTAGAGACTCACAAAATTCAGGGTTGATTTCTGTCTCCTTTTTTGTTGAGAGAGCAAGGTCTTTAATTTTGTAGTACCCTAATCCCCACCAAACAATAATATGATTTTCAGAATCCCAACTGTACTAAAATTGAATCCAATCTTCTTTTCAGGCAAAAAAAAAATAATTCTTATTGTCTTTAACAATTAAGGGGACAAGAGATCTGTCAAAAAGTAGAAGGGGCTGTCTTGGGGGGTAGTGGGTTCCTCCTCATGCTGAAAGTCTTTAAGTAGGAACAGTTTCCAGGGATGTTTTAGATGGTATTTGAGTTCAAGTGACCTCTGAGCCCCCTTTTAGTTCTGAGACCAGTGAGTTGAGACCCAGCTTTCTGGTCTGAAATGGATATTAGGAGTTACATAACACAACAAATTAAAGGGGAAAGAGTCCTCAACATAGAAAGAGGCTATCGGGGGGCAGCTACATGGCGCAATGCATAGAGCACTGGCCCTGGAGTCAGGAGGACCTGAGTTCAAATCTGGCCTCAGACACTTTACACTTACTAGCTGTGTGACCCTAGGCAAGTCACTTTACCCCAATTGCCTCACCAAAAAAAAAAAAAAAAGTAAAGAAAGAGGCTATCAGTTCAAATTCCAGCTTTGCTACTTATCACCTGTATGAAGTTCGGCAAGACAGTTAAGATCTTTGGGCCTCAGTTCTCTCATTTATAAATTGAGAGGGTTGTATTAGATGACCTTTAAAGTCTCTTTTCATCTCTAAATGTATAATCCTATGACCAATGTTGTCTCTGTTTTGCTTTTGGACCAGGCTTGTGATTTCATTGGTTTAAGGAACTACTAATGAAGAAATATGTATTGCACACCACTAGGCTTGTATCCCAAAGATATCGCGGAAAAGGGAGAAGGACCTATATGTACAAAAATATTCATAGCTGCTCTTTTTGTGGTAGCAAAGAATTGGAAGTTGAGAGGATGCCCATCAATTGAGGAATGGCTGAACAAGTTGTAGTATATGAATATAATGGAATACTATTGTGCTATAAGAAATGATAAATAGATGGATTTCAGAAAAAACTGGAAAGACTTACATGAATTGATGCTGCTGAGTGAAATGAGCAGAACCAAGAGAACATTGTACACAGTATCAACAATATTTTGTGATGATCAACTGTGATGGACTTGGGTCTTCCCAGCAGTGCAATCAAGCCAAAAGATTTATGGTGGAAAACGCTCTTCACATACAGAAAAAGAACTATGGAGTCTGAATGCAGACTGAAGCATACTACTGTAACTGCTGCTGTTGTTTTTTGTTATTGTTCTTGTTTATTAAAAAAAAAGAAATGTGTATTACTCATGTAGATCATCACCTGTTCTTCAGGGATATAGTCTTAGTTAATTACCTGGGCATTGGGTTTTTAAATGACTTGTACAGTGATCACAAAGATTCACATCCAGGAATTCTTGACTCCAGGGTTAGCTCTTTATCCTCACATATGTCTGGATCTCTCTGGAGAATTCTTCCTTTTTTACTTTTGTGTCACTCCTTTGAGTGATCCTTGTGGTCTTTTTTTGTGCTCAGTTACTTGTCCCTGGGACTACCATTTTAGGAAGGACATAGTTCACCTCACTGAACTCTCTTAAGAACCTTTCCCCTTCTTCTCATCTTCTTTATGGCCACCTTGCAATAACCCTGCCATGGGAGGAGACCTCTTCTCATTGCTAACTCCCTCCTTAGGTTCTGTTCTTCTTCATCAGTTCCGGTTCCCCTTTACAAATTATCTTCCCCATTAGAATGTAAGCCCCCTGAGATTATGGACTCTCTTGTTTGTATTTGAGTCCTAAGCACTTAGCACAGTGCTTAACTCACATAGTACTCAATAAATGTTTTTTAATCTGTCTATATCTATTTGTTTCATTGCTCCATCCTTCTGTCTATCTATCTATCTATTATCTATGTATCTGGTGATCTTTCAATCTATCATTCCTCTCTATTATAGGAGGCTACATCTCTAAAAGTAGTAAGCATTTAATAAATGCATGTGAGTTGACTCAAATACAGGAGGCCTGTTGTACCCTGTGGCACTGCTGGTATAACCAGACAATATTGCTATAATGTTCTTGGGCGCTTTTTGAGCTAAGAGAGTTCTCTATATCAAGGCCCCTCTCTGCTCATAGCAAAGTAGCTTAGAAAATCTTGATTCTCTTCAAAGCACTTCCTTTTTTCAGAAGGCTAAGGAATCAAAGGAACTGCTATCCTATACTTAGTTCTCATTAAGAAAGAGAAACTTGGGGCAGCTAGGTGGCGCAGTGGATAGAGCACCGACCCTGGATTCAGGACTACCTGAGTTCAAATCTGGCCTCAGACACTTAACACTTACTAGCTGTGTGACCCTGGGCAAGTCACTTAACCCCAATTGCCTCACTAAAAAAAAAAAAAAAAAGAAAGAGAAACTGAAGAAGAATAGATGGAAACCTTTGAGTTTATGGTAGTAAAAGAAAGGAAAGCCATGCATAGTTAGACATTCATCCTAGGTTTGGGGGAGAGATTACTTCAAGGTATTCAGAAGAAGGTCAGGTAGATCCTATGGCCTCATGTTATATAGGGAAAGTCAGCCAAGGAAGAATGAGAGGCCTTCAAGAATGAAATTTGGAAGATTCAAACAGAAACAAGACCTAGGAGGAAGTAAAGGAGTTGTCGACCTATGGTCTTTATATATGGAGGTAACTAAACAATTTAGATTTTTAAAAAAACGAGTACAGAAAATGGAAAGCAAGGCTAAGTAACAGAATGTGAATATACACGCGTGGCATAAAATTATAAGTGTTGGGAACTGTTCAGTTATTTTTCAGTTGTGTTTGACTCTTTATGACCCCATTTGGAGTTTTCTTGGCAGAGATACTGGAATGGTTTGCAATTTCCTTCTCCAGCTCTTTTTATTAATAGATGATGAACTGAGGCAAACAGGGTTAAGTGACTTGCCCAGGGTCACGCAGCTAGTAAGTGTCTGAGGTAGGATTTGAACTCAGGACTCAGGAAGATACATTTTCCTGATTCCCAGCCCAGTGTTCTATCTACTGCACTACCTAGGGATAAAGATATTTTTTTTGTTGATATGTTGGGAAAAAGAGGACTATCAAGGAAGATATAGCTTAGTGTGTGGAGTGGCTAGGGGGTGATAATAATAGACCATGGAGAAAGATCAGACTCACTCAATGCTTATTTTTCTTATGTTTTCTCTGCCAAGAAGAATTATATTTGGTCTGGAAAAAGGAGAGGATAAAAATGGCTAATAGGAAGTTGAAACTCAAGATAAGCATAGAGAGCCCCTATTTATTCTTTTTTAAAATTTTATTTATTTTTTAGTGAGGCAATTGGGGTTAAGTGACTTGCCCAGGGTCACACAGCTAGTAAGTGTTAAGTGTCTGAGGCTTTATTTGAACTCAGGTACTCCTGACTCCAGGGCCGGTGCTCTATCAACTGCACCACCTAGCTGCCCCGCTATTTATTCTCGAAGAGGTCAAGATGCCAGGCAGAGAAGAATTACATTCTAGAATACTGAAAGAACTGACCAATATTATTGTGGAGACACTGTAAATTATCTTGGGATAATTGTGAAGAACAGGATAGGTCCTACAGGATGGATTGGAAGAGGGCAAATGTTCTACAAATGTAGAATAAAGGAGTTGTGCAAGCTACAGGCCAATGAGCCTAACTTCAATTCTTGGCCACTTCTAGAAATTTGGTAACACTTAGAAACCTCTACTTCTTGTGGGGTGGGGGGTAACAGAAAAGAAGAATATCCATTTGGGTTGTGTAGTCTAGAAAATATAGATGTGTTACTTTGGTTTACTGACCTCCATGTCATACCCCCTTTTTTGAAGAGGTTAGTGTTTGGCTCAGTCTTCTATTCTACTTTTCCATTGTTCCTCCCTTATCTTTGAGGACTTTAAGATGAATGGCCCTTTGAATATACTGATCTCTCACTGAAACTTTCTCAACTGTCATGATCGCCACCTTCTATCTTCTTCAGTCACCCTTGGGGTGGTAACACACTAGATGTCACCAATTGCCCACACTGTTCTAACTTCAAGATCTTCAATTCTAAATTTCTTTCCTTTTGGCTATAATCTTTGTCCTTTCATTTTTTTCTATTGCTTCACCTTTCTTTTTCTTTCCTTCTTTCTTTCTTTTTTTTTTGTGGGGCAATGAGGGTTAGGTGACTTGCCCAGGGTCACACAGCTAATAAGTGTCAAGTGTCTGAGGCCAGATTTGAACTCAGGTCCTCCTGAATCCAGGGCCAGTGCTTTATCCACTGCACCACCTAGCTGCTCCCGTTTCACCTTTCTTGAAACTGTTTTCCAATTTGACCTTGTTCTCTAGTCCCACTAGAGAATACTTTCCCTATTCTCCCAGTCTATCAAACCTGCTCAACTTGATCTTTTTCCTTTCACAGCCCTGACCTTATAGTTAGCCAGTTCTACAGGGCATAGTCTTCCACCCTTGTCTCTTGCCCCCTTTTTCTGTATTCATTCCTTCCCATTCTTTGACACTGGGTCACTCACACCATCTGCCTTTTCTGCTCCTAATCTTTTTTTTTTTCGTGGCTAAAATATTTACTATTAATCCTAATCTTGCACTATTAAATGCTGCCAGAGAAATTCATGGTGGCTGGGTCCACTACGGATTTGTTATTTAATGTCAACTGGGCTCCCATTATTACATGGAAATCTTTTTATTCCTCTCTTACTACTCTCCAAAGTGACTATTCAGGGTCTCTCCTCAAGCCTCTAAATTTACTACCATCTCACTTTTTCTAGAAGATGCCTTTGCCTTCCATTTTATGAGATCATTAATTGCTAGTTCTCTCATCCCCTCTATTCCATGTCTCAAAAAAAATTCTGTATCTTCACCCATTCTCTACTCTTTTGCTCCTTTGCTCTAGCTCAGAAGATTGTCCTTCTTGTTAAGGTTAACCCTGCTATGCTTGCCTTTATTTCCCCAATCTCTCCTTTCTTCCATTAAGCATTCATTATCTTTAAAATCTTCCTATCGACTTCTTCCCAGATGCTTATAAACATGGGCAGAATTCCTCTATCCTTAAAACCAAAAGATCCCCCCCATACACAAAAAACAAACTAAAACAGAAACAAAAACAACTTCACCTCACTGGGTCATCCTTTCAAAGTTTATATCTCTCTACCCTTTCACTACCAAATTGATAGAAAAGTGGTATCTGTAATTGCTGTCTACTCTCTCACCTGCCATTTATGCCTTGAGCCTTATAGTATGGCTTCTGACACCACCTCTCTACTGAAACTGCTCTTTCAAAGGTTGTCGGTGATGTCTTAATTGAGAAATCTTTTTTTTTGTAAGTCCTCACTTTCCTCTACCTTTCTGCAGCCTTCAACTCTATTGACAACCAACTTTCCTTCAGTATACTTTCTCTTCCCTTGGTGATATTTATTAGGTATGTGGTGTGGGAAAATTATTTCACTTCTCCCAGTCTCAATTTCCTCATAAGATCAAATAATATGTGTAAGGCACTTTGGAAACCTTAGACTCCAATATAACTAATACCTGGTACTACTGCTTTCTCTTCTACCTTTCTGTTTCTTTTCAATCTACTTTGTTGGATCATCATTGTTCATCTTCAGCCTTCCTTCCTTCCTTTCTTTCCATCTTTCTTCTCTCTACCTCCCTTCCTTTCTTCATTCTCTTTCTCTTTATTTCTTTCTCTCCTGCCTTTTCTTCTTCTTCTTCTTCTTCTTCTTCTTCTTCTTCTTCTTCTTCTTCTTCTTCTTCTTCTTCATGTTCTTCTTCTCTTCCTCCTCTTCCTCCTTCTCCTCTTCCCCCTCCTCCTCTTCCCCTCCCCTCCTTCGCTTCCTTCTTGTACTCCTCTTCCTCCTCCTCCTTGTCCTCTTCCCCTTCCTCTTCCTTCTTTTTCCTAGTCAGCAGACCTCCAGTCTAGTGATGACTTCATTTCTTGATCCTTTTATTGCCCTCTTGCTGAGTTCAAGCAATGTATGCTGGTAAATGTTTAACATTAGCTGGCTCCAACACACCATGCATCAATCCATTTTTAAATACTCCTTCAAACTGTTCATTTAAGCAGTTCTGAATTGATCTGACTGAACTCCCCTCCAGTCTATGTCTCATCATCATATCTGCAAGGAAGACTTTGTGAAAAGCTCTATTGAAATCCATGTATGTTTCTATTAAAAATAGGAAATCATGTTAGTCTGGCATGACCTGCTCTTGATGAAGCCACACTAATGCAGTGATCACATACATCTCTGTGTCTTAGAATTTGACCAGGAATTGAAGTCAAGTTCATCAGCCTACATATAGTTTGCAGACACCATATGCTTCTCTTTTGAAAATAAGGGAGAATTAGTAGTCACATTTGCCATTTTTTTCTTCCCCTAGTAGTTTGCCTTGGTTGCCATAATTGAAATTTATCGAAAGCAGAAAGACACTTTCTTCTTACCTTGTCATCTTATCTTGGGTTTTCATTCCTTGTTAACTATTATTGTTCCATCCTTCCAGTCCAAAAATAATATTTCTTGAAAGCCAGATAAGAATCGATTATTCTTCTCTCTTTGTTGTGCATTATCACCATCTCATTTGTCTTGAACAGGGATTCTACCCCTTCTTTGATCTTCCTGAGAAATAAGTATTGTGAGTATCAGAGACATGACTTGTCCAAGGTCACACAGCAGGGCCAGCACCAGGATATAGTTTCTTTGACTCCAAATTCAGAGTCCTTTCTTAGACACATGATAAAAAGTCAGTTCTATGAATGTCAAGATGGTGGGTAGTCTATGTTAGTGGGCTGAGTCCTGAACCTGCCCATCACCTTTGTGTGAATTAAATGTAGATACTTTTTGGTCTGACTAAATGTCTGCCAAATCATAGATACCAGTGGACTTAATTTTCTATTAATTGATTTCAAAGCCTGCAAAATAACAGCTAAGAAACAAAAAGGATAAAGTCCATTGCCCATCACCATCTGTATCCCCTTGTTTGTCCCTTTTTGTTGTTTAAATACCCTTTGGAATTAGGGTCATTGTGCAACTGTGCTTGTAATGAGCACCTTGTATTTGTCTCTCCCCTCCCCTGTTCCTCTTAAGAAAAGCTCTTTGGAACCCACATCTCTTTCAATTCTCAGTCTACTCTGGGTAGATAGGATCACTTTGAGTCATTACAGCATTCAATACAGGCATTCACCAAATTCTTCCCACTTGTTTAAGCTTATTTGCTGCTTTCCTTGATTTTTTTTTCAAGTGTAGCATTCCTCAAACCTCACTGACACAGTTCTCTTAACACCTGGCTCAGATGTGGAAAGAAAGAGAAAGGCTTTTGGTGATGGTAACCAGGGGTGGGGGTGGGTGGGAGAATGACTGAATTGAACTTGGGCTGCTGGTGTCTGTTTTCATTTATGGAATCTGATCCAATAGCAGTCCAGTGGAGAAGCTGTCTTACAAAGAGGTATCAGTCGGGTTGAATTAACATATTGTTTCCCAGAATCTACACATCGAATTTAAGAAGTTCCATTTCTAAGCAAGCACCAGGTGTTCCTGTGTGCTTTGTGAATTGGTGGGGATGAAGAAGTATGTGCTAGATTTGATAGTGCCTACAAATCGACTGTAATGCACCCCCTTCCCACATGGTACCCAGAGGCTAAGTGCAGTGGAATGTAGGTGTTAATGTAATATTACTTCTATTTGTTGCCATACTTCAAGGATCTATAATTTCTGTGGTGTGGAAGAGTTGGTTCTTCCTCAGTCACGACCTCTCTATTTGACTGTAGATACCTTCCATGAGTTCAAGTAATGAAAATAAAAATATTACCTGGTCACTAATCCTCTGGTGAAGAGACTCCAAAAATAGGTTGGCTTGGTTAAAGGATCCACACTTTAAAACTGATCCTTTACTTAGACTTAGGGTCATCATTATCTAGGCTTTACTTTAGAGGGAGGTGTGAAAGAACACATCCTCCCTATGGTGGATAAGACACAAGGTGCAGAGGACTATTGCGAGGCAATAGCACCCATCCCATGTTGGTGCCGTGGGGGTAGGAAGTACACACTCTCCTTCTTCCAGTCCAGGTTGGCCAAATGTCAAGGGATCTATCATGATTAAGTCCCTCTTCTGAGTTTATCCCCTACCTTATCAGTGTGAGAGCATTTGGGTTGGGACTGCCCAAACATTTCTTTTCCCAAGATTAGTGGTGATTGTGACCTCTGGTGATAACTGGGCATTTCAGGGTCTCTGTCTTCCCTGACCCACCATTCCCTTAGCTGAATGTGCCTCAAGTTCCAGAATTCCCAACTACAGTTTATTTAAGTCTTTTCAGTTTGTCAAGCCCTACCAAAGCTTGTACATTTCCTTTAACAAGACAGGTTTGCTTTTGTACCACAACAAAGCATCAGAAGTGTTTTTCTTACATAACTATTTATATATGTTTAGTTTTTCCTGGATGTTTTTAAACACAGAGCAGTACAGTTTCATTGTATGTGAACAGATATTTGATGCTAATACAGCCTAAGAAATAGTCATGATTCACCAATGGGAGTCCAGAAGATGGTGATTCTATAGGGTTTTAATATTCTGCAGGTGGCATTATATACTAGAATTTTTATCTAACATACCGATTCCCACAGCCAGTGTCCTCTGCCTCTATACTTGGCACAATCACAAAGCAACACTCTATGCATTTCCTACTGGTTTAGCATGGGATTATTTTAGGAGGTTAAGGTCTAAGGTTACATCTAATTGCTGCAAAATGAAAAATTTAGTCAAACTATATTGTGTTGTTGTCATTTTCAAGCACCATGTGGATAAACCACTTTATATTTCTGTGTTAAAATGGCATTATAGAATTTAAATTTATTCTAAAATATTTTAGGAGAAGAGATTAAGGTTTTAGCAACAATTTTGGAAATGAATTGGAAAACTCCAGGAAAGGTTAGTAGGGAGTATGTAGATTCAAAGCAAGTAAGCAGAATATACCAAGAAATTCAAATAATATAATGAATCAGGCCAACTCTTCTCTTTT
Organism: Dromiciops gliroides; assembly: GCF_019393635.1. NCBI lineage: Eukaryota > Metazoa > Chordata > Mammalia > Microbiotheria > Microbiotheriidae > Dromiciops > Dromiciops gliroides. The sequence continues at coordinate 578,292,865 of NC_057861.1, forward strand.
GTAAGGGTAAACTTTCTTCTCAGCATGGAATCGTTTATCTGTAAGATTTACGGGCAGAGGAACAATTTAGGATCAAAGAAGATATAGAGAGCAAAACAAAATGTAAAATAGATCGTTTTGATTATGTAAAATTAAAAAGTTTTTGCAAAAACAAAACTAATGTAACTAAGATTACAAGGGAAGCAAAAAATGGAATTTTTGAAACAGTATCTCTGATAAAGGTCTCATTTCTCAATTATATAGAGAACTGACTCAAATTTATAAAAATATCAGTCACTCCCCAATTGATACATGGTCAAAGGTTGTGAACAGGCAGTTTTCAGACAAATAAATTAAAGCTATCTATAATATGAAAAAAATTCTCTAGACCACTATTGATCAGATAAATTCAAATTGAAACAACTCTGGGGTATCACCTCGCACCTATCAGAGTAGCAAATATCACAAAAAAAGGAAAATATTGGATGTTGGAGGGGATGTGGGAAAGCTAGGATGCTAAGCCACTGTGGGTGGAGTTGTGAAAAGATTTAACCATTCTGGAGAGCAATTTGGAACTATGCCGAAAGAGCTATAGAACTGCTTATACAAAATGACTAATATGGTAATGTTTTACATGATTGCAATATTTAACCCACATCTGACTGCTTACCACCTCAGGGAGAGCTGAGGGGAGGGAGGGAAGGAGGGATAAAATTTGGAAATTAAAACTATAAATGAAATATTTATTATTTTTAAAAATCTTACTTTCTTCAGATTAGGAAATGGCAACCAGGAAAAAAATCACTATAATCTCTGTTGGTCTCTGACTCTTTCTCTTTCTACTCAGCCAAACTCTCCAATCATGGACAGACAACTCCAGTGCTAACACCAAGATTAGATTATGCAGGTATTACTAATAGTTGAAGATGAGCACGATATATAATTGATTTTACCTTGGTTTGTTTCTTTAGACATTGCTTTAAGCAGCACTTTAAAAGGAATTAGAGATGAGTAATTGTTAAGCTTTATAATATAAGGGCTATACATTTTCCAGGGGAAAAAAAGCATAATTGAATGGAAAAATCCCCTAGCTTCATACCCATGAGATTCTTTTTTGCTCTCCAAAAGTCAACATGCCATCTTCTGTCTCTGTGTTTGTATAAGCCATGACTGATTCCTACAGGGTACTTCTTAATCTTTCAAAAACTTTATCCTCCGAGACTAAACCTACATGCTGCCTCCTCCATGAAGCCTTACTTGAGCCACATAGTTACTAATGTTTGCTCAACTACTCCTAGAATTCTTTGTTTGATTTCTCTTTTTCTCCTTTTACTTCCTGCCCTGTATTGTACATATCTGTGTTCATATTGTATCCTTCCAGTCAGTCACAAATCCCTAGAGGGAAGGAATTGTTTAGTTCTTGTTTTTTGGGTCCCCAGCATCTAGTAAATTATCTTGTACATAGTAAATGCATAATAAATGTTTGTTGAATGTGTAACCCAATCACCATTAAGTAAAGTTCAGTCATAATATCTGAATGCATTAGTGTTAAGCATCATAGAGCAATTTGATTCAATTCCCAATATTTGTACTGATTTAACTGGACTGACCAATTATTAATTCAATAAAACTATTTTTTTTAGTGAGGCAGCTGGGGTTAAGTGACTTGCCCAGGGTCACACAGCTAGTAAGTGTTAAGTGTCTGAGGCCTGATTTGAACTCAAGTACTCCTGACTCCAGGGCCGGTGCTCTATCCACTGTGCCACCTAGCTGCCTCTCAATAAAACTATTAAACTAGCTTATGTAAAAGTATGATATAACCAAAACCTATAAACTATGGTAATAAACCTAATAAAGAAAAAAAAGTTGAATCACATTAAAAATAACACATTTTATTTATTTCAGATCAGCTCCTTCTTGTGTTAAATTAAGCCCAAGTATGGTAACAAAAGCTTGCATTTCTATGGCTTTTCATAGACTGTAGCTGTCTGTAAAGTAGATAAAGTGAATATAACATTGGATCTAGTATCTGGGAGACTTGGGCTCACATCTTGCTTTAGATAATAGTTATGTGACCCTGGACAAACCACTTAATCTCTCTCTGTCTTAGTTTCCTCATTTGGAAAGGGGCATAATAATTACATCTACCTTATGGGGAGGCTGTGAGGACTAAATCAAATGAGCTAATCTATCTATTACTTTAGATCTATCTATTGAAACTTCGAAGTGTATGAGCTATTATTGTTGTTATTATGATAAAATCCTCTTCAATATGTTATTTTATTTAAATCTCAAAACCACCCTGTAAAGCAAGTATTACCCACGGATTTTATTTCCTTACATTTGCTTTTGCCCTTTAGTTGTAGCCCTAAAAAGTACTTCTGTTCAAATAATTTTGTTAAAATTTATATTTACTATTTATACTTAATATTGAATTACATTAGTGAATACAGTTTTGGAATCTGGAAGGTCCAATAATAATTTAAACAATTTTGCACAACTAAGTCATTTTTACTATTAGAAGTACTATAAAGGACCTATGAAGGAAGACACTATCTGCATCCAGAGAAAGAACTGATAAATTGATGTATAGAACCATTTTACATATCTGTGTGTATGTATGTGTATGTATATCTATCTGTCTATCTATCATCTATCTATCTATCTATCTATCTATCTATCTATCTATCTATCTATCTATCTATTTATCTTTATGTCTAATGGTAGCCATCTCTTGGGTAGGGGTAAGGGAGCAAGGGAAGGAAAAAATGATGCAAGATAACTATTACATATTTAAAAGGAATAGCAAGTTGTACATAAAAGATTTGTAGTTTTATGTGAAATCTTTTTTCCTATTCTACTATGTTATAGAAATGCTTGTTTTATTTCTTAAACTGAGAATGAAATAAATAAAATAAAAATTTAATAATAATAAATAATGATATATTTATTTTAGAGATGGGTAAATGAGAGCTCAGAGATATTATGACTTACCTTATGCCACATAATGAAAAAGGGATAGGGATAAGACTAGAGCCCCTTTGATGTTAAATGTAATGTTTTTTTGACCCATACCATACTTGGTTCAAGTACCACTTTCTATATGAAGTTTTTATTGAACCCCCAAATCCTAGTGTCTTCCCTCCCCAAATATATATATTTTAAAATATATTTCTATTTTATTATTTTGAAAGTTAATTTTTATAGCATTTTATTTATTTTTCCCCAATTACATGTAAAGATAGTTTTCAATGTTCATTTTTGTATGCGTTTGAGTTCTAAATTTTTCTCCCTCCCTTTCTTCCCTCTCCCCTCCTGAAGCCAGCAAGAAATCTGATATAGATTATACATTACAATCATGTTAAACATATTTTGGTATTAGTCATGTTGTGAGAGAAGAATTAGAACAAGAGGGAAAAACCACAAGAAGAAACAACAACAAACACCAAAAAAAGTGAAAATGGCATGCTTTGATCTACATTCAGACTCCATAGTTCTTTGTGTAGATGTGGAAAGTATTTTCCAACATGAGTCTTTTGGAACTGTCTTGGATCATTGAATTGCTGAGAGAAGCTAGGTTTATGACAGTTGATCATCACACAATGTTGCTCTTGGTTCTGCTCACTTCATTCAGCATCAGTTCATGTAAATCTTTCCAGGTTAAAAGATATTTTTAAATGTGTACATTTCATCCTCTCCATAGAATCTAAGTACCTGTGATTTCACTGTTATAGGTAATTCTTAGTTGAGGATGCTAACTCTTGTAAAGCAGGTTCTCTGTACCTTCTCTTCAACTTTTTTGGAATAACCTGAAAGTCCTACTTTAAACTACACTAAAATTTTTGGAACACCCAGTTTAGGTGTCTATTCTACTGAGATAGTCAGTGAATTTCCCAGGATCACACAATCAGTATGAATTAGAGACAGGACTTAAACTCAGGTCTTCCTGGCTTCTATGCATGATTCCAAGCTGCCCCTTACCATTTCTTTTCTGTCTTTGTATTCCCAGGATCCAGCATAATGTATGCCACAGAGTAGGCATTTAATAAATACTTGCTGATTGATGACATAGAAAATGGTAACAAACACAACCAATCATATCCACTGATTTTTCATCACTTACATTTACATTTCATAAAGATACTACCCATTGGTCATCTCTATGAATGAAGTCAAATGGTTCAGTAAACTAGTTGTAAGTAATTCAGTGACCAAAAGCAGTCCACAAATAATTCAGCAAACACTTCTGGAGCATTGAATAAATGCAGGACCCTGTGATAGACACATCTGATACAAGGATCAAAAACAATATAACCCTTGTCATCAAGATGCTTATAATTTAATGAGATGACAAATACGCTACATGTTAGAATGTGACGAGGGCCGGGGCAGCTGGGTGGCACAGTAGATAGAATACCAGCCCTGGAATCAGGAGAACCTGAGTTCAAATCCGACCTCAGACACATAACACTTACTAGCTGTGTGACCCTGGGCAAGTCACTTAACCCCAATTGCCTCACCAAAAAAAACCAAAATAAAAAATAAGAATGTGACAAGAGCCAAGGAAAGAATGAGGCAAAGAAAACATGAAGAGGGAGAGATCAATTTCATTGGTGATGGGGGTGGGGGAACAGGGGGATGCTTCAAAGAAAAGATGGCATCTCATCTGGACCTGCAGAGAGGAGGACAGAGGATTCCAGGTATGGGGGGCTAGCAATAGGAATTCCAGTACTGGGGAAAGTGAAGAAACAAGATCAGAGAATAGCTAGTGGCCCATATTGGTTGAGATAAGGAGTTTGTGAAAAAGAGTACTGTGAAATGAGATTGGGGGTAGGTTGGAACCAAACTGAAGAGGGAGTTAAATGCTAGCCTGGGAAGTTTGTATTTTATATTACAGGCTTTAGGGTTCTTTGAGGAATTTCTTCACCCCTTCATTCCCTGCAACAGATGTTGGCACATAAGTTACAACTATTTTCATGGTGGTCTTTTAGAAAATATTTATCATGAATACTGTAATATGAGATGGCTAATATACCATGGAATGATATTTCTTATTGCCTTTGAGTATGTGATAAAAGATCTGCAAAGCTTTACACAATAAGATCTTTTCACCAACAAGGACAATGGCGCCACCACACTTGGATTCTAACATCACAGCCTTTGGTGTGCTGGTAGGGGAAGTAAAAAGATGCTGAAGAAAACAAAGATTAAAAAAAAGAGTTGAATTAGACCAAGTATGCCTAAAGGAGTTCTGTGATATAAGAGCCACACTTTGGGGAATTTCAGAAATCAAATTATCTGAAGGAGGGGTAGATAACAAAGGCATTGGAAAAAAATACTTATTTTGGCACCCCTCATCCCAGCTGAGGTCAACCAATAGAAGATAGGATTAAAGAACCATAGATCTAGATTTGGACGAACTTCAAAAGTCATTTGGTCCAACCACCTCATTTTGCAGATGAGTTAATTGAGGTCCAGTGGACTATGGGACTTATATAAGGTCCCACAGGTACTTATAATCATGATTTAAACCCAGGATTTCTGACTCCAGAGTCAGTGCTCTTCCTCTTTATCATAAATAGCTGCCCACTGTGAGAAAATAATGGGATCCTAGGGGGCCTAGAGAGCCTGGCCTGACCTTTCTTAAGGCCAGCCCAGAGTCAGGAGAATTTCAAAGGAAATGTAGTGGGACCTTGGACTGTGAATACAGACAATAGAGGTTAAAACCACACCTACCTGAAAGCTTTTCCCCTCAGAGGTTCTGCCCTCTGTACTCTGACATCAGCATGTATTGCTCAAGGACCACCCTCAAGTCCAGTGAACCAATAGATTTGAAGGATGCTAGCCAATTAGCTTTGAGCAGTGTGGAAGGGTCAGCTCTCCTCTTGACCTCAGTGAGTTCATGCTTGCAGCCTGTCTCTTGCCCTGGGATGTGGAAGGAGTAGTCACAGGGCCCATTTCTCTCTCCTGGCTTTCCTAGGTAGGCCTTCTGATCTTTCTGAGCAATGTGCTATATCTTTACTAATATTAACATGCTTTAATAAATGCTTAATGCCCCAAACTGGTGCAGTAGCCTCTAATTTCTAAGTAGCTATATATTAGAAACCCCAGCTATGTTTCCCTAAAATTTGGGACAGAAATAGGGCAACCCCATATAATTTTAAATGCTATACAACCTAGTTATATAGTCATGTCTATAAAATGTTTTCTATATAAACACATAGAAGGTGGCCTCAATGAGGGGATTAGAATGTCAGGCAGTGCTAATGTGATGGTCCACATCAGAGGTGTCAAATATAAAGCCCACAAGACACCTGGAGGCCCCCAAACTAGATTAAAATGTAATTGGGAGGGCAGCTAGGTGATACAGTGGATAAATCACCAGCCCCCAATTCAGGAGTACCTGAGTTCAAATCTGGCCTCAGACACTTGACACTTACTAGCTGTGTGACCTTGGGCAAGTCACTTAACCCCCATTGTCCCACAAAAAACTGAAAAAATATAATTGGGAAGTATTTAATAAAATAAAAAATAAAACATGTGTTATTACATTTAAAAAATAATTTGATATTCAACCAATAAGGATCCTTATGTATGATTTATTGGCCCCCATTTCTATTTGAGTCTGGCAGAACTGGTCTACATTATCACATATTTTTACCACAACACAAAAAGATGTAGAGAGTATTATTCCAAACTTACCCTTCAATTATAAAAAAAGCATTTTGTTCAGTGGTATAAAATACTTCCTTCACTGTCCTTCTCCAACAAGATGCTTCCCATGTATATGTCAAAATTATACAAAATTTCTTGAAAGATATAACAATAGAAATAACTTTGTTGCTTGACCCTCTGAGCATTACTAACCAAAGCTTAAAACATGGGGATGTATACTTGCCAAAAGTATTTGGTTGTTATTGTCATTGAGAGGATTTAGCACAAACCCCAAGTCAAAGAGAGATTCCTTATAGATAGTGACATCTTCCAGATGCTCTTGTCTGTGGATGACATTATGTTGACTGTGTCAAATCTTGGAATATTGCAGATCTTTCTAAATGAGATCCATGATCATTCAAAAGATATTGTGCTAATTCTTCACACAGGAAAATTTAAGTGATTGAAGATTGCACATTGTCCAGACTGTGATCTGTAGATAATTCTGCCTCACATAAATCCACTTCATGCAGGAGTTAAAGCATCACATCATAATGTCATTGGTCCTCTTTGAAAATGAAGGACAAACAACATCCACCTTTGTCTCTCTCTGTCTCACTGTCTCTGTTTCTGTTTGTCTCTCTGTCTGTGTCTCTCTGCCTCTCTGCCTCTCTCCCTCCCTCCCTGCCTCTCTCTCTCTCTCTCTCTCTCTCTCTCTCTCTCTCTCTCTCTCTCTCTCTCTCTCTCTCTCTTCTCCCCTGCCCACAACTATCTAGGACAAGCATTGCAAATAGATAATGTGCTGGACCCAGAAATGAATGGAAGTAGAAAGGGCTAGATTACATTTGAGAAAATGTACTGTTCTTAATGACCCCAATCTTCTTGAAACAAAGCCCCTTCTTTTATTTTTATTTATTTATTATTATTATTATATTATTTGTTTGGGTTTTTTTTGCGGGGCAATGAGGGTTAAGTGACTTGTCCAGGCCCACACAGCTAGTAAGTGTCAAGTGCCTGAGGCCGAATTTGAACTCAGGTCCTCCTGAATCCACTGCCAGTGTTTTATCCACTGCACCACCTAGCTGCCCCCTTTCTTTTAAATACTAATATTCTTTTGGTTATTTTATATGGTTCAGTCATGAAATGCTGCTATGCTCCAAGAAAAATAAAAGCTGAAGATTTTCCAAAGGGCAATGGGAACTGGCTGCAACATATTGTAAATGAGGAATTATGAAGAAATACCATGAAAGATGTAGTATGAAGTAGTGTGAGAAAATGAATGACAGAAAAGGAAGATGGGCTAATCAAATTGTGGGAGTGAATCCATGTACTGACATTGGTATTCTTGCAATCTTAAGAGAAAGTAAGTGGGGTGGCTAGGTGGCTCAGCGGATAGACCACTGGCCTTGGATTCAGTAGTACCTGAGTTCAAATCTGGCCTCAGACACTTAACACTTATTAGCTGTGTGACCCTGGGAAAGTCACTTAACCCCAATTGCCTCACTAAAAAAAAAAAAGAGAGAGAAAGTAAGGAAGATATCCAGCATGGCGGGTGGATCCCTGGTAGTGAACTTATGGATGAGTGTCATAAAAGAGAGACAGAAGTGAAAGTTTAGACAGCATGGCAAAAGTGGAACAGACCACTGATTAACAGTCAGAGGACATGGAATTAAATCCTGCTTCTGATACCTACTATTTGCTTGACATTTAAGCCTCTGTTACTTTATCTTTAAAATGGGAATAGACCTGCAAAAATAGAGGAGATGACCTTTAAAATCTCTTCAAGTTCTAAAACTAAGATCCCATGTTTATTATATGCATTGCTTCAAGGAATACTCCTGATGATGAAATTAAAGACTTGGGATCTTGATTACTAGAAACATTGGGGAACCACTGAAGATTTTTGATGAGGGTTGTGAAAAAAATCAGACATGTGAATTAGGATAATTATTTTGGCATTTTACGTCAATTAGAGAGAGAAGAAATTGGAATCATGGAGATCATTTAGGAACCTATTACAATAAACTACATGAGATACAGCAAGGTTCTAAAGTAAGGTGATAGTAGCTGAGTAGAGAGCACAGGAAAGATATTAGTCCACCTCTCTGGGCTTTGAACTGAATCAAAATGGGACCATTATCACTAACTTCCTCCCCAAACCTCATGAAATATTTTGAACAATAGCTGATGAAATAATTATGAGCTATTTTGATAACACATAATGCCATGTAAATGTGAACTAATAGGTCTAAGCAATCTATCACTGAGTTGTCAGAAAATAATAGAAAGTGAAGAAATTTTAGGCGTCTGATAAGGAAAGAAGTTTGGGCATCATTTGTCAGGGCCAGTCAGATTGTTTTGAATTACCAGTCAGTTGCCCCATAAATGGATCAAGTCAAGTTGGAATGTGAAAGGATTGATTTTCTGCTCCTTGTCTGTTCTTGTTGAGAGGATGATGTATCAGAATTGTAATTCATAGCTTATTCCATGAAATATATCTGTGCACTCTGGCTCCATGACCTTTTCAATATTCTCTGTTTTGGTTGGCCATTCATCTTTGCTACAGAAGACTGGGTAGCCACTAACAAGGGAGAAATTAAATGGTCGGCTAATCAAATTACAGCATAATGAAAAGGTCGAGGCATGCCAGGGTATTCCTATAATTCATGGAATATGTGAGTAATTGAAATTCAGATATTTTATTCTCAGGACAAAAACTGAATTGGCAACAGAGAACGGCCTGATCAGAATCAGTTTCACCAGCAATGATGATAAAAAAATATGAGAAGCATTATGAATGTGGAGGGAGATATTACTCTAATACTGATGACATGGGCCATAATTTCAAATACCATACAAGAACAAAATTGGATGAGAGTTGTTAAGAGACTTTGAATCAACTTATAGATATATCTCTTTTCTTTATGTTCTGCTTGATCTCCCCACTTCTTTTCTGTTTAAAGTTATACTACTAACATTGCTGACCTATGTTCTCTTAAAATAATTGCTGAAGTGAGTGAAGCCAAGATAACAGGGACTTTAGAAATGTATATTCCTTTGCTCTTCTCTCTGGGCTAAATACCAATCAATCAGCTAGTATTTATTGAGTGCTTTTGATGTACTTAGTAATTAGGAATGTAGAAAAAATACACATCTCATCTAATATACAATCCCTTGAAGAGTTCACAATCTAGATGGAAAGAAGAAAGTAACATTTGAAGCAATAATGAACAACATTAGACAATATCTAGACAATAGTTTATCTTCCAAATGGGGAAACAAAAAATGTTCAGGAAAATAGTAGTTCTGTCAACATTTATCTTTTTTCTTGTTGTTAGCCAATCTGATGAGTATGAAGTAGAACCACAGAGATTTAAAAAATTATGTAATTATTAGTGATTTGAGGCATTTTTATACTTCACATTTCTTTCATAGCAAACTACCTGCTCCTATTCACTGATCATTTATTAATTGGAGAATAACTCCTATACATTTGTATTAGTTCCTTTTATGTCATAAAATAAGACTCTTATCAGAGAAGCAGGCCAACACATTTTTTCCCTACTTATAACTATCCCTTCTAGTTTTAGTCACATTGGAATTGTCTTACAGAAACTTTCATTTACTTATTTTATCAAAACTGTCCATTTTATTTTCTGTGATCTCTATTCCTTGTTCTTTCTTCCTTTTCCTTTAATTTGTTTATGGTCTCACCTTTATGTTTAAATCATGTATACATTTGGAGTTTTATACAGTGGGAAATGTTGGTCTATTCCTAGTATGTGCCTGATTGCTTTCTAGTTTTCCCAGAAACTTTTCCTGACCAGTGAATTCTTACCCTGTGTCTGAATCTCTAGATTTATCGAACACCAGGTTATTATATCTCTTTGCTCCTGAATGTTGTATATGTAACATGTTTCACTGTGTGAAATCTCTATTTCTTTTTTTCTGTTTAGAATTTTTTCCAAATTACATGTAAAAATGTTTTTGACGTCAATTTTTTAAAGCTTTGTGTTCCAACTTCTCTTCCTCCCTCCCTGGCCCCCATGCCAGAGAACTCAAGCAATTCAGCAGAAGTTATACATGATTAGTCATGCAAAACATCTCCACATTGGCCAGGTTGTGAAAGAAAACAGACAAAAACAAAACTTCATATTAAGGAACAATCAAAAAAATATGCTTCAATCTGTTTTCAGATACCATCAATTCTTTCTCTGTAGATGGATCACACTTTTCATAACTTCAGAGTTATATTGGATCATTGTATTGCTGAAAATAACCACGTCCTTCACAGCAGATCATCTTACACTATTGCTGTTATTTTGTATAATAGTACATTTCACTCTGCTTCAGTTCATGTAGGTCTTTCCAGGTTTTTCTGATAGCATCCTGTTCATCATAACTTTTATATAGTACCTTAAACTAGACAAAGAGTTTTCTTCACAATAGCCCAGCGAAGTAAGTACCATACATTTTGCCATTATAATCAATCATCATAACTGTTTCCCTCCATCCTATTCCCTTCCCATGATATTTACTCTATTTTCTATCTTCTTTTACCCTAATCCTCCTGAAAAGTGTTTTGCTTCTGGCTGCCCCTCCCCTGCTCTGCCTTCCCTTCTTTCACCCTTCCTTCCTTATCCCTTCCCCTCCTACTTTACTTCAGGATTAGATAGATTACTCCACCCAGTTGGGTGTGTATGTTATTCCTTCCTTGAGCCAACTCTGATGAGATTAAGGTCTGAACTAATTCTGATGTGAATGAGGCTCTTTCACTTCCCCACACCTCCCCCATCTCTTCCCCAACTCCATATGCCCTTTCCTGCTTCTTTAGTGTAAGATTTCACCCCATTCCGCTATTACCCTATCCCACCCCCCCCCCCAGTGTATTCCTCTTCCTCCTCAATTTTACCCCAAAGATGTCATCATGGGGCAGCTAGGTGACACAGTGGAGAAAACACCCTCCCTGGACCCAGGAGGACCTGAGCCCAAATTCGGCCTTGGCATAAGGCACTCATCAACCCTGACTGCCCCCCTCCAAAAAAAAATGATTTACAGGTATCATTCCTTCATAATCAATTTCCACCTGTGCCCTTTGTCTAAATTTATTCCTATCCTCTGCCCTGATATTCAGAAGGGTCTTATGATTTAGACATATCTTCCCATGTAGGAATGAAAACACTTTAACCTTTTAACATCTCTCATGATTTCTTTTTCCTGCTTATCTTTTTATGCTTCTCTAGGGTCTTGCATTTGAAAGTCAAATTTTCTATTCAGTTCAGGTCTTTTCATCATGAATACCTAAAAGTCCTCTTTTTCATTGAAGTCCCATTTTCCTCCCTGAAAGATTATAATAAATTTTGCTGGATAGGTGATTTTTAGTTGTAAAACCAATTCCTTTGCCCTCCACAATATCATATTCCATGCCCTCTGATCTTGTAATGTAGAAGCTGCTAGATATTGTGCTATCCTTTCCATGGCTCCAGAGTATTTGAATTGCTTCTTTTTGGCTGCTTGCAATATTTTCTCCTTGACCTGGGAGCTCTGAAATTTGGCTATAATATTCCTGGAAGTTTTCCTTTTGGGATCTCTTTCAGCAGGTGTTTGGTAGATTCTTTTAATTTCTATTTTACCTTCTGCTTCTAGAATATCAGGGCAATTTTCCCAGACAATTTCTTAGAAGATGATTTCTAAGCTCTTTCCTTGGTCATGGTTTTCAGGTGGTCAAATACTTTTCAAATTATCTCTCCTGCATCTGTTTTCCACGTCAGCAGTTTTCCCAAGAAGATATTTCACATTGCCCTCTATTTTTTTATTCATTTGGATTTGCTTTATTATGTCTTGGTTTCTCACAAAGTTACTAGCTTCCATTTGTTCAATCCTAATTCTTAGACAATTATTTTTGTCAGAGAGCTTTTGTATCTCCTTTTCCATTTGGCTTTTCAAGCTGATGACTTTTTTTCTCATGTCTTTCCTGTATCACCCTCATTTCTCTTTCCATTTTTTCCTCTACCTCTCTAACTTTATCTTCAAAGTCCTTTTTGAGTGCCTCTATGGCCTGAGACCAATTCACATTTTTCTTGGAAGCTTTAGATGTAGGGGTCCTGACATTGATATCCTCTTCTGAGGGTGCACTTCAATCTTCCTTGTCACTAAAGAGGCTTTCTGTGGTTTGCAACTTTTTCTGCCTGCTCATCTTGCCTGTCTTTCACCTGACTTTTAACTCCTTCTTAGTGTGGGGTCCCAGGTGTTATGATTTAATGAGGGGCAGTTGCTTTACTTGCCTGACCCTTTCTCTGCTCCAACCTGCAGGCCAACTTGCCAATCAACCATGAAGCAAAACTTTATGTATTGTCATTGTTAGCTCCAATGAGCCTGCACCACTCCCTCACCTGGGCCACCACCGCTTGAGGTTTTTTCCTGGTTCCCTTCTGGGGGTAGGACATCCAAATTCCCCCTTAGCTCCTGCATACACCCTGTAGACTCCCCTCCCTCCCCTCCACCCCAGCCAGACATTCATCCCTCTCACCAAACTATGAGCTTAGTTCCAGAAGATGCTGGCACTACAGCTGATTTGGAGGCTTAGGGGTAAGTTTCTCTCTTGCAGCATCCCTGGGGCTGTATCTGTGTTGGCATGATCTGGGGCTGGACTCCATTTTCAGCACAGTTCCCCCTTCTGCAGAACTTCCAAGGTGTCTTTGGCTGGAAAATAATCCCAGCTGTCTTTTTGTGCATTGTGCTGCTCCAGGAGTAGTTTTCTGACTGTATTTGGAATTTTTTTTGGAGTAACTGTGTCAGGAAGTCTGAGTGTTTACTGCCTTTCCTCCACCATCTTGGTTCTGCATCCCCAAATTTCTATTTCTTTTGTTTGTTTGTTTGTTTGTTTTTGCGGGGCAATGGGGGTTAAGTGACTTGCCCGGGGTCACACAGCCAGTAAGTATCAAGTGTCTGAGGCCGGATTCCAGGGCCGGTGCTTTATCCACTGCGCCACCTAGCCGCCCCCAAATCTCTATTTCTTAACCAGTACCAACTTGCTTTGAAGATTACTCATTTGTATTTCAAAGTTTTTACTCAGTTCTCTTATTTTAAACATCAGAATTATTAAGATTCATTTTTTACCTGTAATATCATATCCAATCCTTTTAGGTAAATAATTCTTTGTGATAAGCCTATATATTTTTGCCTTTTGGAATACTCTACTCCAAGATCTCTGCTTATTTATAGTGTTGCTGCTTAATTTTGTATTATACTGACTATAGCTTTTTGGTGTTTGAACTCTTTCTGGCTATATGAACTATTATTTTTTTAAAAATTTGGAAACTCATGATTGCTATCAGTAATAAAAATAAACCATTTGTGCCACTAAAGTCTTCAATTTCTGGCCCAAGACTATGTAATCTTTAGCAATGTTTTGTAAATTCTTTTAGAAAGTGTCATCTGTGCTTATATGCCCAAAGTGGGTGGCAGTCACTAATTCTGCCAAGTTTTGGTGGTCATCTGTCAAATCCAAGATAGATCTTGCTCTGGGAAGATAGATCTCTCTGCTGTCATTACCAAGTTGACAGATACAAGTATCATTACTTCTTAGATAAGAATTGCCAACTATCACTCTTTGTTTTTTCTTCCCTTGACCCTGATTGGATGGTTTCTCCCATGATTTTACCTATGGATTCATATCATCATTGGAGGACCAGAGCCTTTTCTTTCTCAGAAGACCCAAATCTTTCTGACTTCAAGGCCAGTTCTGTCTCTCACCCCATTTTACAGGAGAGAAAACAAACCTAGAGGGGTAAACTTTGGTGCCCCTGGGGTGAATTCTAGGATTCAAACCCAGGGCTCCAGTACTAGTATTTTCTAGTACATCATGTATCCTCACTGCCACACTAAATTAAAGCAGCTAAAAGCCAGACCCCTGCCTTATGGAAGACATTATAGCCATTGGATATTGATATGGGTCTGGCCTAACTCAAGAGGTTTTCTTCTAGAGAAGCTAAACTCAAGGACAGACACACCTAGGAAGCAGGGGGAGATAAGTGGAGATAGGGACAAAGATAGCTCCAGAAATCAGGATCATCACTCCTCATTCAAGCCTCTCCCACCCCACCAGGAGATAAACGCATTGGGTGTGGCTGCTACCTAAGCTATGTCAGCAGACTGAGATACCACCACCCCTGATTCAAGCCTTTTCTATCCGGCCCTTCTTTTAAGCTTTCCCCATCCCCAAAGGGAACTTTTCATAGTTAGGTGGTCACCCCACCCATACCCCCACCATCCATTGTTTATAAAGGTATTGGCCTCCCTTCTGGTTGAGGAGAAAGATGTCTCTAAAATATCTCCTCTCCTTGAGGTGAAGTCTTTGACTCCCCTCTTGGTCACTTTCTCTAAGCACCCAAATAAAAGACTATTTTATTCTAATTGGATTGTATGCAAGAGTTGTAATTTATTTTGTTCCTTTGTTTGCTTTTGTTTTTGCAGGGCAATGAGGGTTAAGTGACTTGCCCAAGGTCACACAGCTAGTTAAGTGTCAAGTGTCTGAGGCTGGCTCTGAACTCAGGTCCTCCTGAATCCAAGGCCAGTACTTTATCCACTGCGCCACCTAGTTGCCCCTAAGAGTTGTAATTCTTTAAAGAGGAATACCTAAGGACTCCTACCACCTATTTCCTGTGACATACTAGCAATTGTTTTAAGCTGAGGATGTCTGCTAAAGCCTAAGACCAAACATGCCTTTTCTCCCTCTTCCATTCATCCCCCACAATTTGTCATTTGAGTGGTCCCAAAACATCACATGATTGGAGTCAGCAAGGTGGCTCAGTGGCTAGAGTCCTGGCTTTGGAGTCAGTTCAAATATGGCCTTAGATACTTACTAACTATGTGACCCTGGTTAAGTAATCCAGTGGAGGAAGAATTGGCAAACCACTGCAGTATCTTTTCCAAGAAAACCCCTTGTACAATGAAGAGTCAGAGGTAATGGAACTACAACAAAACATCACATTGTTATAGGGGAAATAGATGGGGGTTTGGGATAGGGGTTCTTAGGAATTCCTCTTTAAAGAATTACACACCCTTGCACACAAATCCAATTAAAATAAAATAATAGTTTATTTATGGGCTAGGGAAAGGAAAGAAAGAGAGAAATCCTTGGACTTCTCATGGGGAGAAGGCATGGCATAGAGGCATGGTTCTCTGAGATACCTATCTCCTCAAGCAAAAGACAGGCAGATACTTTTATAGAGGACTGATGGTGGTCCAATGAGGTGATCCTATGGTGGTCTGATGAGGTGATTGTCTGACTGTGGAAAGTTCCCTTATTGGGGGAGGACCATCCTCCACTGGTAGTTGCTGGGGGGAAGTTGGGTGAGGGGCAGCTCTGGATCTCTCAAGCCATCTCTCTCCCCCTCATGCCACAAAGGCAGCAGTCACACCCTAATCTTATCTCCCTAAGGGGTGGGAGAGACTGGTTATGTGTGTCTGTCCTTTGATTTAGTTTCTCAAGAAGATTCTTTTAATTTACCCCATAACAACATCACATCAATTCCTCACTCAAAGATCTTCAGTGACTTCCTATTTCCTCTAGAATAGAATACAAAATCCTCAGTTGGCATTTAAAGTTCTCCACAATAAGACTCTCACCAACTCGGAAACACTTTTATTACATACAATTCCCTTTTATTTACTCGGTGTCTAGTTAAATAAGCCTATTAGTTATTTGTTGTATTGAAAATTCTATCCAGCTACACTTTTGGAAAAAGCATCCTCCATGTCTGTATTTCACTCCCTTATCATGTTCATTTCTTAAAATTTCTCCCTTCCTTCAGGTGCTATCTTCTACCCTGGTATTTATGCTTTCTACTTTTGGGGATTATTTTGTATATACTTTCTATTTCCTTACCCCTATAGATAGATAACACATTTGTTGAGTGCTTACTATGTGGTAAGTACTGTGCTACTCTCTAGGGATACAAATGTAAATGTTGTTGTTTGTCCTTCATTCTCAAAGAGAACCAATGACATCAAGAGGGCAATGTCTTGATTTGAGTGTGAATTGGATTTTAGTGAGGCAGAGCTGCACAAAATAATTAGTCTTGCTCTTTCCTCCAAGATAAAAGTCAAGATTACTTGTGATGGCCCTGGATGCAATGAGTGACCTTGGCCTTCCTAAATTAAGGTCTTTCCTATGCCTCACAAATACAAATAAAACAAATAAGATGGTCCCTAATGTTCTAGTAGGGGAAGGAAAAACATTAAAGGGAAGTCGAGAAGGGGTGGAGCAGAGAACAGCACATGTATTGGGGCAAAGTAGCCCACTGGAATAGGCTGGAGAGTGAACTGAGCCAGAAATGAAGTGAGTAACGTGGCTCCCTAAACTTTCCTTCCTTCAAAAGCAATGAAGATTTCAGCCAGCAATTCATGAATCTGGAGAATGGGTCCTTGGGTAGCATCATCCCTAGTTGGGTAAGGTTTGGAAGTAGAGCAGACATGAGAGTGAATTGAATTAGGAGCATACGTGTGGTACCCCTCAGAAGAATGTTAGCTCAATGAAGGCAGGGACTTTTTCATTTCTATTTTTGTATCTCTAGTGTCTAAGTCAGAGTAGGCACTCAATGTTTGCTGATTTGAGTTTGAAAATCAATGCTAGAAAGTCTTTTTTTTCCTTACCTACTTAGGTTTGCCAATTTCTCTCAGGCAGTATATATGCTAGTGATTTTTTAAAGTTAACATCCATGAGTCTGACTACTTTTGCTCATTCCTAATAAATCTCCAGTAACTCTACCATTCAAGTGTCTGGAGCACAAACAGTAAAAAGTGACCCCTTGCACAGTTGGATGAATAGAAATCAGTGTTCTGTTCATGAGAAACATAGCCGACAAATCTTTTCTGACTCTCCTAGTTGATATTGCAAAAATATTTGATAAGGGAAATTAAATGAGTTGGAGACCACTGAAGAAGTATGAAGTTCTTCTATTTTCCTGGGACACAGGCCAAACTCAGGGAAGACTTCTTGAGTATGAATGATTAACCTGCATCCAGAAACTCTGAAGGGCTGTATGTTACTGAGTGGGATGTAGTGGACTTGAGTCAGCTCAGACTCTGAGGCTGAGGTCTGGAAAGTACTCAGCCCCTAGTCACTATTTTTGTTAGTCCACTCTGTCCATATTCCATCCCATTGGTAAGACACACCTTCCCTGCCTCTTATTTGGCCAAAAAGGTGTTGTAGCAAACTCCCTGAGAAGCAACCCCACACTGGTACCATCCCTCCCTTCTTGCATTCCAAAGACCCTAGCTCCTGGTACCACCCCTTCCCTTACAAGGATGGAGTGGTTTCACAACCATCCACACCCTTTCCCCCTTCCCTTCCCCCAGCTCTTGGACCTGGCTGAACATGCCTCCATACCCTGATCACAAATTCAGCAGAAGCACCAGGTAGGAGACAGGATTGGATGTTATATTGTGAGCCCACCTGGTGCACAAGGGGACTGCTCCCTCGAACTTCTATAAAAACCCAACTCCTGAGCTCATTGGCTCGCTCCCCATTCCTTGCATGGGGTCACCAGTTCTCATGAGAATGAAATAAATCTGTCTCTGCTTGACTCAGTGGTCTTCTCAAATTGAGGAAATTGTCCCAAATACCCCAAAGCTTAGGTCACATTTTGGTAACTTTTTTTGCACCAAGCTAAATGCTTTCCAAAATGGTTGGAGAAATTCATACTTCTATCAGTAGTAAATGAGCATGCCTTCCTGTAGTCCCTCCAAGACTGGCATTTTTCCATCTTTGACAATTTTATGGTTGTGTGATAAAACTCCAGAGTGCTTTAATTGTTATTTGTCTTCTTGTTAGTGATTCTGGATACTTTTAAATGTGCTTTCTTGTAGTTTGCTTTTATTTTTTCTTTTAAATTGGCCTCACAGGGAGGGCTTTCCCCCCATGGTTCTTTCCCTTTTGCTTTTCCTTAAATAAGACCCCCCCCCAACATTTTCGAGGCATACCTTGTCAACCCTTTCTTTACTGTATTTGCCAGGTGGTTCATAACATTATTCTGTGATGGTGCATTTAAACCTAAGGTATAGTTGTGTTTCCTCTAACATTCCTCTCTTGGGCCTGCCCTATAATTTTAGCTACTTGTTATACATCATTCCATACAACCTCTTTTATTTGTCTTAATTAATTTCAATGACCTCATTCTTTAGCCCACTGATCTTGATACAATGTGTTGAGATCCCCTTTGGTATTTCTTTATGTACAACTGACTCATTTTTTATTTCTATGTTCTTCTTTTCAATACTGTGGAAAGAACATTGGCTTTGGTTTCAGAGGGCCTGATTTAAATCCTGCATGAATGTTTACTCTAAGGGTGACTGAAAGCTAGTCACATAGCTTCCTTGGGTTTCAGTTTTGTCATGTAAAATAAAAATATGAGGGTTGGAGTAGGTGGGCTCTGAGGCCCCTCTCAGCTCTAGATAAGGAGTCCTTGTGATCCTCAATATATTGTCCTCATCTTTACCATGAATGATTCAGAATTGCTCTTTCTCGAATAGCTTTTCCATTAAATTGAATAATTCCTTCCCACCAGCGTTTTCACAAGTACTCATGGCATTTGAAGCTGTTTTCATGAATGTTGTTCTTTTCTGCCTTCCTACTTAAGTTAGAGAAAAACAAGCTGGAATCAAAATAATTATTTAGATCTAGAAAATAGACACCATGATGATGAGGATGATGGTGATGGTTATAGCTTTGGCCTTGTCTGGCTCCTTTCACTTCTTTTCTCCATGAGTTCTCCTTTGAAACTTTCCTGCTATCCTATAGACCAATAAAGAAGGCCCATTTTAACAGGAATAGGCACCTTTTTGGTCGAAGTCATTCAGAAGAGCTTTTTGTTATAATTGGTGCCAGACAAATAGCCCTATTCTATTTTCTATTTATGTTTGTTTATTTATTTGTTTATTCATTCATTCATTTATTCATTAATTCATTTATCTGTTTATTAATTAATTTATTAATCTGTTTGTTTATTCATTCATTTATTTGGAATTTCCCCCACCTTATATGTAAAAACAAATTATAATATCGATTTTTAAAACTTTGTGTTCCAAATTCTCATCTTTCCTCCCTATTCCCCCTTAAGAACTCAAGCAATTCAATATAAGTTATACATGTGCAGTTGTGCAACACATAGCAGACAAAAAAGCTTTAGAAAAAGGAACTAACAACAACAACAACAACAAAATATACTTCCATCTGTATTCAGTTACCATCAGTTCTTTCTCTGTAGATGTATTGCATTTTTCATAAGTTCTTCAGAGTTGTCTTGGATCATTGCATTGCTGAAGATAACTAAGTCAATAGCAGCAGATAATTTTACAATATTGCTGTTATTTTGTATATAGTACATTTCACTTTGCATCAGCTCATATAAGTCTTTTCTGATAGCGTCCTGCTCATCTTTTTTTTTATATAGTCAAATACATTTATATAGTACTTAAAAGGGAGATTTCCTTACCAAACACCCATGAGGTTGATTATTGCAACAACAATAATAGCAAACACTTATATAGTACCTTATACCTGACAAAGAATTGTCTTCAGAATAGCCCAGCAAAGTACCACCACCATCCTTGTCTTACATTGCTTTTGCTTCTGCTTCAAAAATTTTCCCCAGCTACTATTGCTAATTGTGCTTCCCTCCATCCTATTCAATCCCCATGATATTTACTCTATTCTCTATCTTCTTTTACCCTATCCCTCCTCAAAAATGTTTTGATTCTGTCTGCCCCTCCTCCATCTGCCCTCCTTAACTTATCTTAACTCCTTAACTCTCCCCACTTATCCCCTTCCCCTCCCACTTTCCTGCAGGGCAAGATATATTACTATACCCACTTGAGTGTGTATGTTATTCTCTCTCTGAGTCAATTCTGATGACAGTGAGGCTCCTTCACTACCACGCTCCTCCCCTTCTTCCTCTCCTCTCCATAAGCTTTTTCTTGCTTCTTTTATTTGAGATACATTGCCCCATTTTACCTCTCCCTTCCCCTTTCTCCAAGTGCAATTCTCTCACACCTTAATTTTATTTTAAAGATGTCATCATGGGTGGGCAGCTAGGTGGCGCAGTGGATAGAGCACTGGCCCTGGATTCAGGAGTACCTGAGTTCAAATCCGGCCTCAGACACTTAACACTTACTAGCTGTGTGACCCTGGGCAAGTCACTTAATCCCAATGGCCTCACTTAAAAAAAAAAAAAAAGATGTGACACAGTGGAAAAAGCACCCACCCTGGACCCAGGAGAACCCCAACCCAAATCTGGTCTCAGACACAGGACATTCCCCAACTGCATGACCCTGGGTATGCCCCTCAACCCCCTACTGCCCCACAAAAAAGAAAAATGAACAATAAATGATTTTCAGATATTATCCCTTCATAATCAATTCCTACCTATTCCCTCTGTCTAAATTTAGTCCTTACAGATGCTCTAATACTGAAAAAGTTCTTATGAATCAGAAGTACCATCTTCCCATGTAGGAATATAAACAGTTTAACCTTTTAACATCCCTCATAATTTCTTTTTCCTGTTTACCTTTTTAAGCTTCTCTAGGGTCTTGTATTTGAAAGTCAAATTTTCTATTCAGTTCAGGTCTTTTTATCACAAATGCCTGAAAGTCCTCTTTTTCATTGAAGTCCCATTTCCCCCCCTGAAAGATTATAATCAGTTTTGCTGGGTAGGTAATTTTTGGTTGTTTTTGTTTTTTGTTTTTTTGTTGAGGCAATTGGGGTTAAGTGACTTGCCCAGGGTCACACAGCTAGTAAGTGCCAAGTATCTGAGGCTGGATTTGAACTCAGGTCCTCCTGACTCGAGGGCTTGTGCTCTATCCACTGCACCACCTAGCTGCCCTGATTTTTGGTTGTAAACCCAGTTCCTTTGCCCTCCAGAATATCATATTCCATGCCCTCTGATCCTTTAATGTAGAAGCTGCTAGATATTGTGCTATCCTTTCTGTGGCTCTAGAGTGTTTGAATTGCTTCCTTCTGGCTGCTTGCAATATTTTCTCGTTTACCTGGGAGCTCTGGAATTTGGCTATAATATTCCTGGAAGTTTTCCTTTTGGGATCTCTTTAAGCAGGTGATTGATGGATTCTTTCAATTTCTATTTTACCTTCTGCTTCTAGAATATCAGGGCAATTTTCCCTTACAATCTCTTGGAGGATGGTGTCTAAACTCTTTTTCTTTGGATTATGGTTTTCAGGTAGTCCAATAATTTTTGAATTATCTCTCCTGGATCTATTTTCCAGGTCAGCAGTTTTTCCAAGTAGATATTTCACATTGCCCTCTATTTTTTCATTCCTTTGGATTTGCTTTATTGTGACTTGATTTCTCATAAAGTCATTAGCTTCCATTTGTTCAATTCTATTCTTCGGCAATTATTTTCATCACAGAGCTTTTCCATTTGGCTTTTCAAGCTGTTGACTTTTTTCTCATGTCTTTCCTGCATCACCCTCATTTCTCTTTCCATTTTTTCCTCTACCTCTATTACTTTATCTTCAAAGTTCTTTTTGAGTTCTTCTATGGCCTGAGACCAATTCATATTTTTCTTGGAAGCTTTGGATGTAGGAGCTTTGACTTTGTTATCTTCTTGTGAGGGTGTATTTTGATTTTCCTTGTCACCAAAGAAACTTTCAATGGTCCACATCTTTTTCTGTCTGATCATTTTGCTAGCCTATGTCTTGACTTTTACCTCCTTCTTAAAGTGGGGCCCTGCCTCCAGGATGCACTCTCCTAAGCTTCAGGGAGTCACAGGTGGATTGATTTAAGGGGAGGCAGGTTCTTCACTCTCCTGGCCTGTTCTCTGATCTGTAAATAGCCCCAGGCTTTCTTGCTCTTTAACCTGGAAACAGAATTCTGTCTCACTGTGTTTGCTAGTTTCAGACATGCCTGTGCCCCTCCCCGACCTGGGTCTGCCACTCAAGACTGCTTTGTGGTTCCCAGCATGGCCAAGACAACTGAGTTCCACATGAGTGCCAGCTGTGACCTCTGTAATCTCCCCTGCCTAACTGTTTGACCCTCTCACTAGACCTTGAGGTAAGTTTCAGAAGTAGCCATGACTACAGCCAATTCAGCAGCTCTGGAGGTCTCTTTCTCTGATGTGGCCTTCCTGGGGCTGGTTCTATATTGGTGTGGCCTGGATATGGACTCCACTCCCACCCTGGTACAACAGACCTTTGCTGCCGACCTTCTAAGCTGTCTTTGGCTGGAAAATTATTTCATCCAGTCCTTTTGCGGGTTCTGCTGCTCCAGGAATTGTCTTATGGAATTATCTGGCGGTTTTTTGGAGTGATCATATCTTGTTCTATTTTCTAATGGTGACTTACAAATTCCATACACTCTTTCTTTTCCTTCTCACTTCCTTCACTTTTGTTTCTTTATTATTAAAGTCCCACCTGGGGGGGCAGCTAGGTGGCGCAGATAAAGCACCGACCCTGGATTCAGGAGTACCTGAGTTCAAATCCGGCCTCAGACACTTGACACTTACTAGCTGTGTGACCCTGGGCAAGTCACTTAACCCCCATTGCCCCACCAAAAAAAAAAAAAGTCCCACCTGGGAAGACTTTGTGCTTTTCCACTTGCCAACTCGCTCCACTGTTACTCTTTTCATATTCTAAAGTATCTGTCTCATTTTTCATATTAGTCCATCACTTCTCTGTCAGGAAATAGACAGCATTCTAAATCTTTTATCTTTTGAAATCATAGTTGATCACTGCATTGATCAGAGGTGTCTTTCAAAATCATTCATTTTTATAATGTTGTTTTAAATTGTTCTCCTGGCTCTGCTCACTTCCTTCTGCATAAGTCCAATGTCTACTCCCCTGACCTTTTCTTCAATTGTATAGACTTCTACTTGTACCCTCTGATTATTGGAGATAATGTCTCTCTCCTATCTCTCTAACCCTTACGCATTTCTACTTCTTTCTTCCTTAGAGTGTCCTTCCTCCATTCCCCATTTAAAATACTTTGTGTTTTATTTTATACATTCAAAACCAATATTCTGAGAAGAGTTCCATAGACTTTATGAGATTGACAATTGAGGTCCATCACACAGAAAATATTAAAAACCTTGACATAAGGGCTTTATGGAAGACCTATTTTAAAAATTGATCTCCTCTGATGGCAATGATAACAGAATCATGAGATCATATCTGGAGGTATAAGAGATTTTCCTTTCTTTTCTTTTCGTTTATTCTTTCTTTCTTTGCAGGGCAATAAAGGTTAAGTGACTTGCCCAGAGTCACACAGCTAGTAAGTGTCAAGTGTCTGAGGTCAGTTTTGAACTCAGGTCCTCCTGAATCCAGGGCCATTGCTTTATCCACTGCACCACCTAGCTGCCCAGTATAAGAGATTTTAGAGGCCATATAGTACAACTCCCTTACTTGACCAATAAGGAAACTGAGGCCCAGAGTATTGTGATTTGCCCAAGGTCATGCAACTGGTACATAGCAGAGCTTTGATTTGAAGTCAAGTCCTGTGATACCATGATTGGTATTCTTTCCATAAATAACAATGGTGAATTATTATCTAGCTCTTCAGGTTTTCATAGTACTTTTGTCATAACTTTGTGAGATAAGTGGTACAAGTATAATTATCCCCATTTTATAAATGAGTGGGGAAGAGAATAAACATTTTTTTAACATGTACTCTGTGACAGACACTGTGATAAGAACTTTTACTACTCTCTCCCAGAATCTGCCCTTCCTTCCTTCCCCTCTCCCCCCGCCCCCCCCCCTTATCTCCCTCCCCTCCCTCAGGGCAAAATATATTACTATACCCACTTGAGTATGTATGTTAGTCCTTCTTTGAGTCAATTCTGATGATATTAAGGTTCAATCACTCCCCAATTCCTTCCCCCTCTTCCCCTCCCCTCTATAAGCTTTTTTCTTGTTTCCTTCATGTCAACAACTTCTCCCCAGACCATCTCTCCCCTTCCCCCTCCCCCAATCTATTTCTCCTACACCTCAACCCTATTTTAAGGATGTCATTATGGGTTAGTTAGGTGGCACAGTGGACAATGCACCAGCCCTGGACCCAGGAGGCCCCAAGCCCAAATCCGGCCCCATACATAAGACACCCCACAAAGAACAAAACATAACATCCCTTCGTATTCAGTTCAGACCTGTGACCTCTGTATTATCTTCCCATATAGGAATGTTAACAGTTTGATCTTTTAATATCCCTCATGAAGTCTTTTTCCTGTTTATCTTTTTGTGCTTCTCCAGGGTCTTGTATTTGAAAGTCAAATTTTCTATTCAGTTCAGGTCTTTTCATAACAAATGCCTGAAAGTCTTCTTTCTCCTTGAAGTTCCATGTTTGCCTCTGAAAGATGATGCTTAGTTTTGCTGGGTACGTGATTTTTGGCTGTAGTCCCAGTTCCTTTGCCCTCTGGAATATCATATTCCATGCCCTCCGGTCTTTTAATGTAGAAGCTGCTAGATCTTGCTTTATTCTTATTGGAGCTCCACAGTATTTAAATTCCTTTTTTCTAGCTGCTTGCAATATTTTCTCCTTGACCTGGGAGTTCTGGAATTTGGCTATAATATTCCTGGAGGTTTTCCTTTTGGGATCTCTTTCAGGAGGTGATCGGTGGATTCTCTCAATTTCTATTTTAGCTTCTGCTTCTAGAATATCAGGGCAATTTTCCCTCACAATCTCTTGGAGGATGGTGTCTAAGCTTAAGTCCAATGATTTTCAAATGATCTCTCCTAGATTAATTTTCTAGGTCAGCTGTTTTTCCAAGGAGATATTTCACATTGCCCTCTATTTTTTCATTCAATTGGATTTGCTTTACTGTGTCTTGGTTTCTCATAAGGTCACTAGCTTCCATTTGTTCAATCCTAATTCTTAGGCAATTATTTTCAGCAGACAGTTTTTTAATCTCCTTTTCCATTTGGCTTTTTCTCTCCTGCATTGTTCTCATTTCTCTTTCCATTCCTTCCTCTCTTTCTCTACATCTTCATTCTCTCTCCTACTTTCTCTTCAAAGTCCCTTTTGAGAGCTTCCATGGCCTGAGACCAGTCATATTTTTCTTGGAAGCTTTGGATGTTGGAACTTTGACCCTATTATTATCTTCTTCTTCTGAGGATGTATTGTGGTCTACCTTTCCCCCAAAGAAGTTTTCGATGGTCTTCTGCTTTCTCTGCCTACTCATGCTGGCTTACTGTTTCTTGGCTTTTTACTCCTAAAAGTGTAGCGCTGCTTCCCGGACACACCGTTCGTGCTACAGCGTGGCCCAGGGGGTGATTGGGCTTCTTCTCAGCCTGCCTGGCTTGTGAGTAATCACAGCCGCTTTCTCTTTGACCCGGAAACAGAAGTCTGATTGAGCTCTGATTCTCTATGGTCGGAAGCTTGGTGTGCTTTTACCCCTCCCCCACTGGGCCACTACCACTCGATTCAGCCCACTGGTTCTGACCCAGGGCGCTTTGCCCCAACTCCAGTAGATACTGCCTCCACTTCATCCCGGCCTACCTCCGAACCCCCTCACCAGTCCGTGATCGGAGCCTCAGAAGCTGCTGGTGCTGAAGACTCTGACATGTGCTGGAAGCACTGTCCCTGGCTGGGTCCGGACCGGCATGCTGAGCTGTTCAGCCTGATCAGTAGGTGATCAGAATTGCCCTCTTTTGCGGAGAAACAGTCTCACTCTGTTTTTATGTGCATTAGGCTGTTCTGGGTTTTGATTTTTACTGCATTATTTGGGCGTGAATGGACGGGTTTATCTGGAGCTTGTGGGAGTCACAGCCTCTCCTCCGCCATCTTGGCTCCGCCCCGATAAGAACTTTTATTAAATATTATCTCATTCTATCCTCAGAACAACCCTGGGAGGTAGGTGCTTTCATTATCCCCATTTTATAGTTGAGGAAACAGATTTGTCCAGGGTTGCACAACTAGTAAGTATCTGAAGACTGATTTGAACCCAGGTCTTCCCAACTTTAGGATTAGCACTTCAGCTACTCTGCTATAGATGTTTAACTGAGACTGAGGCTGGTTCAGTTGCTTACTTGGTGTTTTACTTTGTTTTTTTATTTCATTTTTGAGGCAATTGGGGTTAAATGACTTGCCTAGGGTCACACAGCTAAGTAAGTGTCAAGTGTCTGAGGCCAGATTTGAACTTAGGTCTCCTGACTCCAGGGCTGGTGCTCTATTCACTGCACCACTTAGCTGCCCCATAGTGTTTTACTTTTAAAAGAACTCTAATTGGACAGGGTCTGCATTTGTTCCACTAGCAGGACATAAGCTCTCTGGGACCTGAGAATATTTCATTTTTGTCATTATATCATCAGGACCTACCATAGCTCCTGGCACATAGTAGGCACTTAATAAATGCTTGTAGAATTGAACTGAATGTCTCTAAAAGTCTTCACAGTCAAAATGATTATTTCTCTAGAAGGTAGGTACATTCTGCATTTGTACCTTGCCAATCTTGGTAGTCTCTTCTTGCTAACAAAGAAGTAAAAGCACAGACAAGTAAAGAGGCAACATAAGTAAGAATTACTGCAGGAATTAGTTGAGACCTTTTCAAAGGCAGCTGCTCTGCCAACACAACTCTTGCTGACACTAGACAACTCTATTTTTGCTCTTACTCTGACAAGAACAATGTGGAAGATAAGGACACCAGGAAGGAAAAAGTTATTTTTGCATTTGAACCACATAATATTCTGACTGGAATTAATTCAATGCCATTATTTTCAGCTCTTTTTGGAGGCATCTTATGCATCCAATTGACCATATGAACAATTTTGGTACCAGGATCAGTTGCCCAGATCAGCTACTGTAGAATGACTTGAAGTCATGTCTGCTACAGCTTTTGCTTAGATTGTCAGGCTTGGGGGTGGGGAAAATTATTGACAGAGAGGCTAGCCAGATACTACTTACCTTAATTCCCAAAATTTTATGATTTCATTGGTGTGGAGACTCCCTTCACTGTTTATAATAAAAAAAAATCAGTCAGTCAACAAGCATTTATTAAGCATCTATTCTTTGCCAAATATTATGCTAAGCTTTGGAAACAGAAGAGAAAAAAACTGACAGGATCTTAGATCTAGATATGGGAGAGGCCTAATCTACTCCAACCTCCTAATTTTATAGATGAGGAAATAGATAAAGGGAAATTTAAATGACTCTCCTCAGGTCACTCTGGTAATACATTTCAGAAGTGGGATTTGAAGCTGTGTCATCTGACTTTGTGTCAATCTTCTTTCCATGATCCCTGCTTTCAGTGAACTTATGCTCTATGTTTAACTTGAGGATCCATGGACCTTGCCAGCTACCCTGCTGCACCCTCAGGAATTGTTTGCTTTTGCATATACCTTGAAGCTAACTTTTCTTTTAAATATGAATGTGAGCTTCTTGAAAGCAGGAAATGTCTGTCTGTTTCTATTTTTATCCACAGTGTGTGGCACCTAGTAAGCACTTAATAAATATTTTTTAATCCATTCTGTCAGGGGATGTAACTTGTACACATGTTAATAATGATTGATATTTGTAATAGTATTTTCAAGTTTTGATATGTACAAAAATCAATCAATTGATCAACAAACATTTAGTAAGTATTTACTTTGTGATACAAAGAGAAGTGAAATACAGTCCCTGCCTTGAAGGAGCTTACCATGTAATGGGGGAGACAACATGTAAGCAAATACAAACATAACAAGCAATATATAGGATAAATAATAAATAATTAATGGACAGAAGGCATTGGAATTAAGGGAAGGCTTCCTGTAGAAAGTGGGATTTTAGCTGAGACTTAAAGGAAGCCAGAATGGCCAGTAGTCAAAACAGAGGAGGGGGCGTGCTTCAAGCAAGGGCTACAGACAGAGAAAACATATGCAAAAGAGATATACAGATACATAATAAATACAGTGCATTTTTTAAAAAAGGAAATGACAGGCCTTGGAGTGGGGGCAATCTGGAAAGGTTCCATGTAGGAGATAGCAACTGTATCACATCTTAATAAATGGTCTATGTGAGTCTCTGTGAAGTATGTACTACAAGTGCCATGATCTCATTTTTTACAAGGAGAAACATGCTCAGAGAGGTTAAAATTGCCCCCATGGTCACACAGATATCAAATGTCAGAAGCAGGTTGTAAACCCAGCTCTTTCTTGCTATTTCTGCTACAACACAGAATATCCCAAAATTAATTAATATTACTAGTGGTAATCATAAGTTTATGGCATCAGGTATTAAACCCTTGATAGTTATTCAGACCCTATCTGATAAGTCTGAGTATAGGCTGCACTCCAGACCCCCCCAAATATGACTTGTACAAAATCTCAGTGTGGCCTTTTAATTGAACTTTAAGTAATTGATTCAGGGCAGATGACATATTGTGGGAAAAAGCATGATGGCAAAACTAATAAAAACAAGAGAGTAGTGATAAGAAACCATTTTATTTAAATTTAAATTATTTTCACAGTGAATATATTAATAATATATAAATTTATGTAATTATTTTATATGCTAATATTATGAATATTTATACAGTTTTTTTCCTTTTAAAAAGATTCAATTTGGAGGGCAAGGCCTATAATTTGTCAGTGTATATTGGGACAATTTAGCATTAGCTATTACTGATGATTGATATCCTTATCTATTATTGCTGATGCATTAATTATATTTGAATAAGATGACATAATTAATAAAAATATTCTGAATATTGAGTGAATTTGATTTTTCTGTATGTACCAGAACTATATAGGGCTCCTGCTGGAGATGCAAAGCATCGTTAGGCATTGAGGTTATAAATGTAGAGATGATGAAGACTCTGCTCTGGAGAGGCTTATAATCTTTAAAAAAAATAGAATTTTATTGATTTCTTTAATTTCTACATCACATTGATTTCCATCTGTATCCTATGTTTTCCCCAAATATTATCTCTTATAACAAAAAATAAATTTAAAGAATAAATAAAAAGAGGAAGAAGAAAAAAAATTAGCAAAATCAATCAATGCATTAAAAAAATGTTATGTTATATGCACTGTTCCACATCTTTGGTTACTCCCCTCCCCCCAATACACACATCTATGCAGAGGAGTAGAAGGTATATACTTATGCTTCTTCTTTGGGCCAATCTTGCTTTTATAAGTTGTGCATCTTTCATGTTTGATTGTTTTGTGGTTGTTGTTGGATTCCCCCCCCTTCCCCATTTTTATTGTTGTTGGCATTGTGTATATTTCTTTCCTGGCTCCACTTTCTTCACTTTCCATCAGTTCATATAAGTTTTCCAATGCTTCTCTTAGTATTCATCATATTTATTGTTCCTTATTATACAATAATATTCCATTACATTCATGTAGCACAATTTGTTTCACTCTTCTCCAGTTGATGAACATCTACTTTGTTTTTTAGCTTTTTGTTACTAAGAGAAGTACTCATAAATATTTTGGTTAACTTGGAGACTTTTCTTTTTTGTCAGTGACTTCCTCAAGGTTTATACCTAGCAAGATAATCTCTGGTTTACAGGGTATGGGCATTTTAGTCAATTTATTTGTATAATTTAAAATTACTTTTTAGAAAATAAATTTGTTGTAGTAATTCATATCTCCACCAACACTATATTAGAGTGCTTATTTTTCTGCACTAATAATAATGCTGTCTAATGTTCTGTCATGTCTGATGCTTCATGACCCCATTTGGGGTTTTCTTGGCAGAGATACAGGAGTAGTTTGCCAATTTCTTTTCCAGCTCTTTTGACAGATGAGGCAAACAGGGTTAAGAGACTTTCCCAGGGTCGCACAACTAGTAAGTGTCTGAGACTGACTCTAGGCCTGGCGTTCTATCCAGTGAGCCACCTAGCTGGCCCAGAAAATTACATTAGCTATCATTTCTATACTGCTTTAAGGTTTACAATATGCACATTATATCTCATTTGATCCTCACAACAATCTTGGCAGGTAGAGGCTATTATTATTCCCATTTTATGGATGATGAAAATAAGGTAAAAAGCAGTTAAATGATTTGCCCAGCAAATACTTAGTGGTATCTGTGACAGGACTTGAACTTAACTCTTTCTGATTCCAAATCCAGAGGTCTTACCTTCTGTTCTACCTTACTGCCTAACTGTCAAACCCCTTTATGATTCACTATTTCCATCTTTAGTCATCTTTGCCAATTTTCTGTGTGAGGTGAAACCTAGGGTCGTTTTTATTTGCATTTATCAGTTAGAAGGGACAGTGGATAGTGGGCCTAGAGTCTGAAAGATCTGAATTCAAATATGGCCTCAGACACTTAATAGTTGTATGATCCTAGGTTGCTCACTTAACCTCTGACTACCTCAGTGTCCTCATATGTGTAATGCTCTTAATAATAGTATCTATCTCTCAAAGTTGTTGTGTCTCAAAAGAGATAATATTTGTAAAATGCTTTGTAAACCCTGTCACTACATAAATGCTATTATTATTATTATTATTAATGAAATGAAAGTCATTCATATTGTATTAAAGTTTCCTAGAATGTGGCCCAATCCTTTCATTTTAAGGATGAGGAAATGTTGGTGCAAAGAGGTTTAATGGTTTTCCTAAGGTTATGCAGGTTGTTTGTGGCAGACTAGGCTATGAACTCAATACCTTTGAATCTCTATACAACATTCTTTCCACTATACCATATGTACTATTTCTTTGCTCTCCTTGACCATAGTTGAGAGCTAGTTGACTTTGCATATTAATGGTTTTTAGTGGATGGGGAGCTGGACTTGGAGCTAGGAGGACATAGGTTCAAATCCTTCCTCTGATCTTTACTAGCTATGTGATTGTTGTCAAATAATTTTACCCCCATCTGCCTTGGTTTCCTCATTTGTAAAATGGGCATAAGAATGACTGTGCTATCTACCTGACAGGGTTGTTGTGAAGCTCAATGAGAAAAGTGACATACTTTATAAACTTTAATATGCTATATAAATCAGTCATTATTGACTTTAGGAAAATCACTATTCTGCTCCTTCCTTCAGTTTTCTCACTTGTAAAATGAGCGTTGGACTACGTGATCTCTGATGTCCCTTCCAGCTCTGAATGTGGTCCTATTAATAATAAAGTGATAGACTTAATGCCCAAACTATACAATACAAGTTGTGCTTTGAAGAATCTAGAGAAGAGGTACAGGCAAAGGGGAGAAAAAATTTTAGAAATAAAATCTCAAATCTCTCTTTTTCAGTGTAATAAAAGCAATTTTATTTTGCCTGTATAAACAATTTCCTTTTAGAGCAGAAACTGAGGAATGCATTCTTGGACCAGGAAAGCAGGATTCAATTTGAAGGTTAACATTTGGTGAGAAAAGTATTCCCAGAAATAATATTTGAAGGAGGTTTACATTCGGTACCTTGGTCAATTCTTATCTTCTGGAAAAATGAACTATGGTCCTGGATAGATTTCCAGTCCCATGGATGCCAGAGGTACTCTCCAATGAGGTACCATGCTCTTTTATACTCACATTTTAAATGGCTGCCAAGACTTTGGTCTCTTCCTTATATCTCTGTTAAGTGCCACAACTCATGGCACTGATATGTTGCACACACTGCCTAAGGTGGGGTGATTTTGACAGCTTGGTGGGTCCAATGGATTCAGCAGAGACTGAAGATTGGTTGGCAGATGTGAGAAAATCAGATTCCTGAAGAGAGACACTTAGAAATGTCTTTGATTTCCCTTATGGGGATAAGGAAAAAAAGATAAAAAACAACCCAAAACTCCAGCCATGCTGTAAAGAGGTTGAAAGACGAGTCAAATAATTTTGGCTTGGGGTTTGAAGTAAGCTTTTAAACTTTGCCCCTCCTCTTAAACCATACACTGGGATTTTCCTCTAGGTTTTCTAACTAAGCTGAATGAAAGAAAGGATTTGGTTTAGGTTTAAAAAATTCCTTGTAGGATTTGTTGCCTAAATACTCCTGATTTGTGGATATTATATGAAAACCAGAAGCTTGATGAGTTCATTTTTTATTGTAGAACTGTTTAAGATGAAGTAAAGGAATCTAAATTAGTTGGGAAAGATTAGATTGTACTTTAAAACATTGTATGTGTAATTCTTTATAAAATGGGAAATATGATATCAAAATAGCTTTTCAAAACCCTCCAACTGTATATACAAATCACAAACATTATCTCAATATATTATCTGAATTTGTCTTAGTAGAAAAGGCTGATTTATGTAAAAGTAATTTGTGTGCTACAACATTTAGAGGCAGGAGAGATGGAAATATAGCCTGTTCAGCAAAAATCCTTCTCTAGCTGAATCTTGGACATGATTGCAATGCTTACTGAAAGCTCATGGAAAAGTCATTGAGAACTCTTATTTCTGGCCCCTTATTATGATTATGGAGAAAATAACTTTTAAAACCTGATACGTTCACTTATGCACAAAGGTATATTTTTACAGCATAGCTAAAACAGTAAATTAGAAATATTCTTATATTCTAAAATGACCTGGTATTATTTTATTTTGCCATAAATTGCAGATATCCCAAGTGCTATGGAAACCCTACCAGGGTTTGAAGTTGTAACCTCAGCTAATGTATTTGAAAAATAAAAAGCTTTTTGTCAGTACAGTGTCTGCGTCAAACTGTGTAAGATACACTTATTTTCTGAGATAGAGGGACCTTTTTTTTTTTTTTTTTTACAAAACCTTTAAAGACCATGCAGGAAATATTACACACTCTAAGGGACATAGTTAAACAAAAATGTAGTAATTGAATGCAAGTGAGAAAAGGGGATTTACTTTAAATTAAAGAATCTTGACAAGCAGACCAGAGAACAAAGGGTGACATTCTCTACTACCTATTTTCTCATGGGTGCCAAACTCTCATAGACTTCAATGGGAACAGTGCTAATACAAGGGAGACCCAGAACTGAAGGAAACTAGATCAAAGCAAGCACCTCAAAGCTTCGTGCTAGTCCAGCTGTTCTCAAAATTCCATTTCCAGGAGTATTTCTCAGCTTTGGCTTTCCTTTTCCAAAATGGCATGTACAAGATATTTTAAAACAAAGACCTAATTTTCTCTGGATTATCATTATTATCATTACCATGACCACTACCACTACCATTAATTTTTTTTGCTGAGTTTCTCATCTTTTCTCAGAAGATATATTGTGGTCTTAACTTTTTTTTTGATAAGATGAGGAACAGGGACATTTTATTTCACCTGTTTGTGATGCAGGGAAGGATTCTTCTTTTTGTGGAGGGGAAACTGATCTCTGTTTGCAAGTTGCTTCTTTAACAACACAAAAAGGTTGGGCTTGGGTACCTTCAGTGATTATGGCTAAGGAGAATTTCTTGTGATATGTACAATATGCAGCCAAGGAGGACTGTTTTTCATTTAGTTGTCATACAAGATTTGTCCCAAGAGCTCTCTGTTAAGTCTCTTAAATCTTCAACATCAGTCTCCTGAATTTGCCAATCTCTTTGTGTTTTTGACTCTCCATGAGGAAGAACCTTACATCTGCTGTTCCTTCCTGATGCACCTTCCTCTCTATCATCGCATCCTCTCCATGAGCTTTCCTTTCATCTGTTAAGTTCTTTACTAATTTATGCCATCAAGAGACTGTGATGTTTAAAATTTAATGTGTTGTCTAAAAAATCTAAATGTGTGGTAGCCTTATATTAGAAGCTTTAGCACCAGTCTTTGGGCATTAAGCATTTATTAAAGCATACCAGGTATTCATGTGGAATTCAGAAAGTTAAGAAAAGGCCTCTCTAGCCTAGAGTTCCAGCCGGTTCTGGTTCTTCAAGTCCTCTGTCAGGAGCTTGCTTCAAGCACGAACTCCCCAGCAAACTGATTGTTGAAGCTTTTTATAGGTCTGGAGCAGAGGCAGTCTTTACACATAGCTTCAAGTTGATTGGTAGGCGTCATCCAAATTCATTGGTTCACTGGACTTGAAGGTGGTCTTGAAGTGAGTTCAATATCCTTAGCTTCTGAGAACAATGCCTTCTTAAGGGCTAGCCAGGTGTGGTTACAATCTAGTTAACTTGAAGGAGGCTAATCAGCAATCAATCACTCTCACTTAATTCAATAAGTTTAGATTAATCTCCAGGTAAGCCTTTGAGTATCTGCCAAATCCCATTATTTTCTCACAAGACCAGTATCTATTGTGGCATTTCTTCCACATCCTTTAGTGACATATATTTGAAAGGAAAGTATGAGTCCATAGCTTGAACTCAGACTAAAAAAGATAAATGTTTGCTGAATTAGATTGCGTCATCTACTCTTGTTTTTTGTTTGTTTGTTTGTTTTTTGCGGGGCAATGAGGGTTAAGTGACTTGCCCAGAGTTACACAGCTAGTTAGTGGCCGGATTTGAACTCAGGTCCTCCTGTATCCAGGGCCAGTACTTTATCCACTGTGCCACCTAGCTGCCCCCATCTACTCTTTATAACCAAAGAATTTGTGGCCTCCTCTACACTATCGCCAAAGTGATATTGGTATCACTCCTCTGCTTAGTTACCTTTAGTGGCTCCCTTTTATCCCTAGATTTACATACAAACTTTTTTGCTGGGTGCATAAAGCACTTAAAAATCTGGTTCCAACCTACCTGATACAGCAAACTGACCTTGCTGTTCCTTCCACATGCCACTTTATCTCCTATCCTGGTGCCTTATTGTTGGCTACCCTCCATTCCTGGAATGCTCTCCCTCCGCACTTCTGCCTCTTAGCATCCCTAATTTCCTTCAAAGTTTTGCTCAAATACCACCTCTTGAATGAGACCTTTTTTGATTCCTTTCCCCTCTTCCCTCAGATTTTGGTTCTCTACCTACAAAAGCCCAACACATACATGTTCCGTGTTCCCTTTTATGCCTCTATGCTCTCTCCTTTCATAGAATATGGACTGCTCCTGGAAGCAGGGTGTTTTTCTAGTTATGGCTTTATATTCTCAGTGTTCAGCATCGTGCCTGGCATTTAATAGGTCCTTAATAAAGACTTATTGATTGATTGACTGACTCATATTATTGGGTAGAAAACCTAGAGCTTTTCAAATATGTTATTCCTGTTTGATATCTTGTGCATAAGAAGCAATAAAAGGGGCAGCTAGGTGGTGCAGTGGATAGAGCACCGGCCCTGGAGTCAGGAGTACCTGAGCTCAAATCTGGCCTCAGACACTTAACACTTACTATCTGTGTGACCCTAGGCAAGTCACTTAACCCCAATTGCCTCACTAAAACAAACAAACAAACAAAAAAAGAAGAAATAAAAAATAAGTTCATGAAATGAATGGTCCTTTCGACCTAATCAAGGAAATAAGAGTTGGGAAGAGTTCAGTGGGAAGAATACTGTCTTTTGAGTCAGGTGATCTGGGTTCAAATCCTGTCTCTGTCACTTTTAATACTATACTAATTTGGACTTTTTCTCTGGTATGAAGGGAGAGCCAACAATTTTTACATGGATTTTCCAGTGGGTCATTATATTTTTTTCCCATGTGCAAATGCCATATTTTTTGATTTGTGATTTTGTAAGGCTAAGAAATTCCCATGGAAGAATTTCTCTTTATCAATGTAGATCTACATATGCTTGGAAATTTTTATTCTTACAGAGTTGTCCAGGATCATATAGTTACTGTGTGTTAGAATTGGGACTTGGAGTCAAGTCTCCCTGATTCTGATGCCTATACTTTATCTACTATGCCACAACCCCGTATGCACGTGTGCACACACATGTATGTATACACATGTGAGCATGTAGCAATATGCATATGCATACATACACATATTAATATACATATATGTATATATGCATTTATATCATAGTTAAAAGCACATTTGTATCAGTATATTTGTAACAGTAGATTATGTTATGTATTTGCATAAGAGTTTTTGGGGAACTAGATAGAGTGCCAGCCCTTGAGTCAAGAGGACCTGAATTCAAATCCAGCCTCAGACACTTACTAGTTGTGTGACCCTGGGCAAGTCATTTATCCCTGTTTGCCTCATTTTTTGTCAAATGAGCTGGAGAAGAAAATGGCAAATCATTTCAGTATCTCTGCCAAGAAAATATTAAAAAATATTTTAAAAAATGGAGTCACAAAGAGTCAGACATGACTGAAATGACTAGACAACAACAACCAACAATAATAAGAATTCATAGATTGTTTGGAATTTCAATGTAAATAGTCCATATGAATGAATTATCATGATCATGACCACTATCACTGGTTTAGTCGTGTGATTTCTTTGTTATAGGGATTTTCCACTATGGAACCCCAACTCACTCCATCAATACAGATGAACCTCTATTCTGCACCTTAGAGTATTAAAAGAGCTGCTTTGGGTTACTGGGAGGCTGAGAAAACTCCCCAGGGTCACATAACCAGTATATATCAGAGGCAGGCTGGAACCCACATCTGCCTAACTCTGGGACTGACTTTCTATCTACCATACCATGTACCCCTCACCTTATTATCATTAGCAGAAAAATGCCAGCCCATTCTAAAGAAGTCTTAAAGTTCTCAACAAGGAATGTGTTCCACAGAGTCCATTGGACCATGGGACTTAGGCCTTCCTTTTGGTTCAGCTCTCATTTCCAAAAATGTCACAAAGCTTGTTGGCTAAATTCCAAAGAAATGTTGAACAGGAGTATAGCTCCATTAGGAAATGTAATTTGTGAACTGGGCTTTTTTTGGTTCTATTCCTAGGCTGTCAGAGAGAACTAAGGAAATGCCCCATGTGTATGCCCTTTCCCTTAGGCTTTGAAATGGACTAAAATTTCTAGTATCAAAACTTCAAAACTGTCCTCTCCCTCCCTCCCTCCTTCCCTCCTTTCCTCCTTCCCTCCTTCTGTTCTCTCTCTCTCTTTCTCTTTTCTTTCTCTCCTCTCTCTTCCCCTCTTAGTCTCTTCCTGTTCCTCTTTCCCTGCCCCTACTCATTCTTCTCTTCCTTTCTCATGTTCTCTTTTCTCTATGCCTTTGTCTATTTCCTCTCTGTCTCTCCTTTCTTCCTCTTTGTTTCTGTCTCTTTCACTTTCAGTCCCTCTCCCTTTCCTAATAACCATCTCTCCTTTGTCTCTCTCTATTTCTTTCTTTTCTCTCTCTCTCTCTTCTGTCTCTGGCTCTCTCTGCCTCTGCTTCTTTCTCTTTCTCTCTCTTTCTCCTTTCTGTCTTTCTTGTTCTTTCTGTCTTCCTCTCCTCCTCCCCTCTCCTCTCCCCTTTCTCTCTCTCTCTCTCTCTCTCTCTCTCTCTCTCTCTCTCTCTCTCTCTCTCTCTCTCTCTCTCTCTCTCCCCCCCTCCCCCCCCTCCCCCATGCAAATTCATCACAAGAGTTCTCAAGATATTGCTCCCCACATGCAGCCCATAGATCAACTTAACTATAGTGCATGGCCCTCTGTTTATCATCCCTCCTGAAACCATGTGGAATCCTCATCTTCTCTAATCCTTGTCTATAGTATTTCCAAAGTACTTTACAAGCCTAGAGTAACGGCCTTTAATGCCTTGCAGCAGCTGGGCTGGTAGCACACATGATATCTTAAATGTAACAATCAAAGGAACATGCAAGATCTTGGTATTTCCGCTGGCTTGCAGATGTACAGGATACAGGTCCAAAACCTATAATGTCAATTTTAGACAAAAGAAATTTAAAACAAAATAACGTCTCACTGCCCCGTGTCAACACTCATCTAGGGTGAGGGAGTGCTCTCTGATAGGGGAGAGTGTGTGTATTATATATCAGTTATCTGACCCCTGCAGTAATTTCTTTTTTGTGCGTATGTCCATGAGTAACCTGGCTCAAGATTTATGTCATGGAGGGTATTGTTTTATTAATCGGCACCATGTGGCATTTTCCAGGTGCTAAGCTTTGATCTTCCTGCCCTCGACCACATTCGGTTTTCTAGTACTCATTGACAGTGATGCTTGTGATTTAAGGTCATGTTTTTCTCACTGTGAGGAAAAAAAAAGGAATCAAGTTAACTCTATAATGAGTCTGGAACCCTTTTCTTCTGTTCCTGTTTTGTCTCAATTTGAACTAAAGCTTACTCAAATTGTTTAGGAGAATGTAGCTAAAGAGAAAAGAATATTCTTCAAAATTTTTTTTTGCTTTTGTTTTATGATAGGAATGCTGTTTATGGCTGACATTACTATTGAAATGTTACACACTCCTAACTAGAGAAGCCTGGGTATACATTAAAGCAACGGTGGAGTATAAAACTCAGAAGGCGAATTTCTATTTCTCCAAGTTAGTAACAGAGGAGGTGATGGAGGGGAGAAGAGAGAGAAAAGACTGATGATGATACAGAAAGCCAAACACAATTTTCAAAACTACTTACCTCTACCCCTACCCTTCTACCTCCCTGAAAATGTGACGCTTATAGCTCTAAAAGTCAAGTGAAATTCTCTTGCCAAAAGGTAATTTCTTAGGGAATATATCTGAGGAAAATGTAAGGAAATAGTAAGATGGACTGGTTATAGCATAATAGACTTTATTTACTGTAGCAACAGTTAGTTTCTCTTTGGACTTATTCATATCTGCCCCTTCTTCCCCTTTAAAAATATAAATGTTTTGTTAGGAACTTAATGTTGATCATCAATTCAACCAATTAAACTTTCTTGGCAATGATTTAATTTAAATTAATTAATTTAAATAATAAAGTACCATAATATTTTGGGATCATTCTTTCTAGGTTCTTAGCATTTTTTTTTCATTTTCTATTCATTCTTACTTAACTTTCCTCTTATTTGGTCCTAGTTCATATTCTATTCTTTTGATTTGGCTTTCATCCCATTTTGCATTATTTCAGAAAGCCCTTTCTAGACTTCTTTGTACCTTTGTACCTTTCACACTTAATATATACCGTTATATTAATATACCAGTTTATTAAACCATTCTCCTGCTATTTTTGGATATTTACATTCTTTCCAGTTTTTCACAATTACATATAGGTCTTTTATGAAAAGCTTTGAAAAGATCTCTCTCCTCCCTCTATCCCACTCCCATTCTCTCTTCTCTTTCATCATCCTGTCTTCTCTTTTTTTCTTTCTTCCCATCATCTCTCTCTCTCTCTTTCTCTCTGTCTCTGTTTCTCTTTCTCTCTGTCTGTCTCACTCTCAAGCTTGATGATACTTCTAGAGTATATTGCCCAATTGAATATTGGGTCAAAAGGCTTAGTTATTTTTCTTGAAATACCAGACGGCTAGCTAAAAAGATTCTACAAGCTTGCAGTTTCACCAGTGATGAACGAATCACCTATTTCTCTACATAACCAGGTGGGTATGTATTGAGTATTATTGCTTTTGATTTTTTTTTTTTTTGCCAATTTGGAGGGTCTGAGTTCATTCACTTTTTAAAAGAGAACTTAACATTCCAAGACATCCTGGGACATTGTGAATTGATTCTGTGTCTAGTGAGGTGTTTATATTATGCAGTACATATTCTGCCAACATACTTAGTTGTGATAAAGTACAAATTCAAAACATAGAAATAATTTTTTAAATTATTTATTTATTTTTGACATTCATTGAACATTTTTTTTTTTGAGTTCTAAAGTCTCTCCTACCCACCCACCCCTCCCCTCCCCATTGAACAGGTAATCAATCTGGTAAAATTATATATATAAAATCTTGCAAAACATATTTCCATATTAGTGATGTTGCAAAATTTAATTAAAAAACCAAATAATCAAGAAACAAGTAAACATGGGGGTATAAAAAATAGGATGCTGGGGGGCAGCTGGATGTTTCAGTCTGCACTCAGTGCATCAGCTCTCTCTCTGGAGGTGAGTAGCATTTTTCATCATGGGCCCTTTGGAATTTCTTGGATCATTGCATGGATAAGAATAGCTAGCCTAGAAATATAGTTGGTATATAGGTATGCAGTCTAATATATTAATTATTTTCCTGCTGTATGTATCTCAACAGATACTTCTAGATCGTGGGGACCAATAGTCTCTTGCCCTATGGACCTGTGTTGGAGCCTGTGTCCCTCTAAATTGTCACCTACTCAGCAACACTGAGGTTGCATATAGCAATAGCTAAGGTAGGATTTCATCTGCTCCAAGGTGAACAAGATTCAAGAACAGGTTGTGGAGCTCTCACTTCATCTGGACCTGAGTCCTGGCCAACACAACACTCCTTTCTTCTCAGTTGCTATTGTGATCATCCATCCAATGTGGAGGAGATTCGACCTTTCCTTACAGTGCATGAGATCATAGTTTTAGAGTTATGGGGGACTTTACAAGTCGTTTAGTCTAAAACCTTTACTTTATAGATAAAGTAATTGAGGTTGTTGTTAATTACAAAGTAATTGTTCATTAAAGATGAAACAATCAGAGATGTGGGGCAGCCAGGTGGCAAAGTCTCACTTCAGACACTTACTAGCTGTGTGACCCTGGGCAAGTCACTTAACCCCAATTGCCTTAAACATCCACGGCCATCTCCAGTCATCCCGATGTATGTCTTGCCACTGGACCCAGGTGGCTCTGGAGGAGAGAGTGAGGTTGGTGACCTTGAACAGCTCTCCCTCACTTAAATCCAATTCACTGCAAGTCTTAACAACACCTCAATGTCATGCCATGCCCCTCTTCAAGAATGAAGGACAAACAACAATAACAAGAATTAATTAGAGAGATTAATTGCCCAAAGCAGAAGTGTCAATCACCTGGCTTGCAGAATCAATATTCCAGAGTGCTACAGGAACCAGATTAAAATGTCATTGAGGGGCAGCTAGATGGCGCAGTGGTTAAAGCACCGGCCCTGGATTCAGGAGTACCTGAGTTCAAATCTGGCCTCAGACACTTGACACTTACTAGCTCTGTGACTGTGGGCAAGTCACTTAACCCCCATTGCCTAAAAACAAAACAAAAAAAAACCAAAACAAAATGTCATTGAGAAATATTTCACACAATAAATAAAAATACATTATAACATAGATGATGTTAAACTGTGGTTTTCTAAGTTACTATGCAGCCTGTGGGGCAGCTAGATGGTCTAGTGGATAGAGTGTCATACCTGGAGATAGGAAGACTCATCTTCCTGAGTTCAAATTTAGACTCAGACTCTTACTGTCTGGGAAAGTCACTTAACCTTGTTTGCCTCAGTTTCCTCAACTGTAAAATGAGCTGAAGAAGGAAATGGCAAACTACCCCAGTATCTTTGCCAAGAAAATTCCAAAAATGGGGCCATTCCAAAAATGGACACAACTGGAATGACTGAACAACAACAAATCCAGCCTGCAAGCATCCTCATGCATGTTAAATGGTTCCTATTTCCTTTTGAGTCTGACACCAGTGGTCCAAATTCACAGAGGCAGTAAATGGCAAAGGTAGAATTTGAACCATGGACCTCTGACTCTACATCTACCTCTATAAAATGAACCACATTGAACCACACTGCCAGCACCCAGGTTGGATTTTGTTCAAAGAGAAGGTTTGCAAGCTTTGTAATTTCTCCCAACAGTCTTGCTTATCTGGATGAACAGAAAAATAGTCTTAATACTAAAAAGGTGTTATGCTGGGAGCCAGATCTAATATAAGGAGACTTTAAATCTTTAAAGCTTACACTTAACACTAGCTTTTTTTCTGCTTTATTTCTCAAAATTCG
Source organism: Dromiciops gliroides (assembly GCF_019393635.1). Taxonomy (NCBI): domain Eukaryota; kingdom Metazoa; phylum Chordata; class Mammalia; order Microbiotheria; family Microbiotheriidae; genus Dromiciops; species Dromiciops gliroides. The sequence goes on from NC_057861.1 coordinate 578,335,028, forward strand.
AGGAGTGGCCTATAGGGACATTCTAGAATGTCATGGAAAAGAATACTCTCACAGCATATCTGGTCTCAATTGGAAGCAGGAAGTATCATTAACCCTAGCCTTCCACTTCAAATCTCCATGACTATATGGGACAAAGCATGGGGATGTCAGGCTGAGTTCAGCCTTTGAAAATGTGAAGATTCATACATCACTTGTAGAAGTGTGCTTTATTTTTTTTAAAAAAAGATGTGCCGGTCTTGCAACCTCAGAACACACAAGGTCAAGTCTGTAAATTAACCTGCCTGAATGTTGTACGGATGGCCTAAGAATTTGGGAATCAGCATCTTTCATTATGAAATTCAAAGATAAGGTGCAGCCTCATAGCCAAGGCTGGGTTGTCAGCAGTAACTTTCACTTAATGCACATGTTAACAATCAATTAAAACATTGATTAAAAGTATGTCTTCTATGTGCCAGACACTATTCTAAGCCCAGGAGACATGAAAAAAAAAAAGCAAAAGCTTTTGAGGTAAAAAGCAAAAACCAAAAGAATATTTTCTGTTCTTAAAGATCTTATATTACAATTGGGGGGTACAGGAATGGGAGAGGTGGCAATTTGTACATATACAGGTACTAGGGGCAGCTAGGTGGCACAGTGGATAGAGAACTGGCCCTGGAGTCAGGAGGACCTGAGTTCAAATCTGGCCTCAGACACTTGACACTTACTAGCTGTGTGACCCTGGGCAAGTCACTTAACCCTAATTGCCTCACAAAAAACCAAACAAACATATACAGGTACTATATACCATATGTATACAAAGTAGATACAAGGTAGTCTTAGAGGAGAAGGCCTTGAGGGGTAGTTGGGGGGAAGGGATAAGGGGGTCCAGGAAAGGCCCATGAAGAAAGTAGTGGCAGAACTGAGTCTTAAGGGGATTCCAAGACAAAAATGTGGGGAAGAAGATTGACTTTGGTCTGGGAGACAGCCAGGGCATAGACATGGGAGAGAGGAGATGTAGTATTATATATGAGAAATAAATAGCGTCAGTTTGGCTGGATCGTAGAGTGATCAAGATGTGTACTTTAGGAAAATCACTTTGGCTGTTGCATAGAGGATAATTGGAAATCAGAAGAAAGCTGAGGGGGAAAGTCCAATTAAGAGCTTATTACAATAGTCAGTGAGAGGTGATGAGGGACTGAACTAGCATAGTGGTTATATTCATAGAAGAGATGTTGTGGAGATAGAACCATGATTGATGAATACAATCTCATTCCTGGTATATACCAAGAGCCAGATTGAACTCAGAAAATTTTTTTAATTTCCCAGTATTCTTATCTTGCCTGCCAATGTCTACTCCATTCTTTACACTATTTCCTGTGTGGTCCTTTTGACTGTAGGGATCTGGCCATATCTTCCCTCTCACCAAAACTCTTCAGTGACTTCCTCTTGCCCCGAGAATAAAATATAAGTTCCTTGTATTGGTACACAGTTGGGTTTCAACCTATTTTCCACTCTCATGCTAGCCTTTCTTGCACACACTCGGATATTTCCCAGTGTGTTCTCCATTGCTGGGATGGCTTTCCTATTCACCTCTTCCCCATCTCTGGCTAAGGCAGCATGGTACAGAGAGAAAGGGATCTAGAAATGGGAGTCAAAGAGCCTAAGTGCAAATTCTGGCTCAGCAACATATTCTCTGCATAACCTTGGGCAGGTTCCTTCACTTCTGGGATCCTTTCTCCTCCTCATGCCTGAATTTATAGCCTTTGTTGTTTTGTGGCATATCTCCTCCTTCCAGAAGCTCAAACTCCTCCCAGAGATGACCTCTGGAGTGCCCTGCAGCTCTCAATCCAATGAACCTTCTGTTAGGCCCAGTTTAGGTTTGACCTTGTTTAATCTGTTATTCTTCCAAGTGGAAAGTTTTCTCTCCCTCTTTGTTTGTGTTCTGGAGCATTTTGTTTAGAGTTCTCCTTTGTACTTAATTTTCTTGTATTTTGCTTATTTGAGTGCACGTCTTACTCTTTTCTATTACACTGTGGGCTCTTTGTGGGTAGGGTTTGTAGCTTTTTCATCTTTGTAGTATTTGTAAAATGAAGGGGAATGGCCTCTAAATTTTCTCCTGGATCTAAATCTTTAGTCCTATGAAACCTAGTATCACTTAGAGTCCTCTCTTAACAGGTGTTATTGTTTTAGGTTTCTATAGCCACAAGGAAAAGTTTAGGGCAGGAATTCATTACCTGGAGTCCACAGTCCCCAAAAGTATCTTTGCATATATTTCAGAGGATTTGTGAACTTAGATGGGCAAAAACCACCTTTATTTTAATATAATTTCTTTCCTTTATAGTCCTGTGCATTTCATTTCATGCATCTTAAAACATTATTCTGAGAAGGGGTTTATAGACATCACCAAGTTAACAAAGGTGTATTGACATACAAAAAGGTTAGGAATGCCTGCTACAGAGGGCCTTGACTGTAGCAGGGTACAAGATTGGGGGCAGGTTTCACTGTCAAATGGCATTGTCTTTTCCTGCATTCCTTAATGTTGTTTTTTGCCCTTCCTTTCGAAGAGGACAAATAGCATCATGATGCCTTGACTTGTGTGTAAATTGGATTTAATTGAGACAGAGTTGTTCAAACTCGTCAGACTTACTCTCTCTTCTAGAGTTATTGAGGTCCGGTGGCAAGACAAAAGTCAAGATGCAATCGTTTTGCATTCTGTATTAACTTTCAATGTAAGGGGCAGAGGGGACAAGGTATTGACCAGAAATAATATGAACATGTGGTAGTTCTATTTTGAGTAACATTTCTTTTTGGTAGAATTGTCTTGGATGGTATATTTCTTTGTGAGTAAAACAAAATAAATAAGGAACTTCAAAGAAGAACTGGGAGTACAGTTAGAAGGGTTCTGGATTGAGAATCAGGGGACTTGGGTTCAAATCCTAACTGCCACTTACTACCTATGAGATCCTGGGCCGACCTTTTCATACCTGTGTCACAATTTTCTCATTTGTAAAATGACAGTTCATCTTAATGACAGCCCAGGTCCCTACCAGCTCTAAATCTATCATCCTATGAGCATGTCATGTTGGGACTTGGTTCTTCATTTGTAAAATGAGGCCATTAAACTAGATAAACTCTAAAACTCCATCCCTGTCATCCCACTCACCTGCCCCAGCTCTAAATCTATGATCCTGCTTTATCAAGGAAATGTATGAATGAAAAAAGAAAATGGGGTGGTCATGTGGTAAGAGGGAGGGAGGGGTTAATGGTGGATGGACAGTGGGCTCCATTCATATCTGGGTTGAAAGAAGAAGATGAAGAAGATGCTCATTACATTGGATGGACTCTCTGTGGCAAGTTCATGAGAAGACCTGGGCAAGAGTCTCACAGGATAGACAGACAATGATGATAGACTGTAGAAAAAGACATCATTGGTAGGACCTATTGTATCAGTTCAATGACAGATTCATTTGAGTTTGAATTTGAATTTTGCCATATGTTGTGTCACACAGACAACCCACTACAGACTTTCTTTTTATGTTTTATTTAACACTTGTGACAATTTATTCTCTCCAGATACCCCCCTTATAATAGAAACAAATCAATGAAATGACTACAACTGAATATAGCGGTATGCACCTATTGTCTACCACCTCTCTGCTAAATGTACAAGAGTAGATATAAAGATATTTTTAAAGTACTTTTCAAACTCCAAGCTTCCACATACAGTCTAGATATTATTATTATTATCATTATCACTACCACTACCATAACCATCAACATTACCAGTACCACTCCCCCACCACCTCTCCTTCTTCTTCTTCTTCTTCTTCTTCTTCTTCTTCTTCTTCTTCTTCTTCTTCTTCTTCTTCTTCTTCTACTACAGTCAAGGTCTTCTATAGACTCTTTAAGGCCAGGTTTCAGAGCAATTCAATTGCAACTTAATGAACTTGAGAATTTGTATAACTCAGTCCAGTGCTAAGGATTGCCAGGTAGAAGGAGAAAGAAAGGACTGGAGAGGAAGAAGCACCCCAGACCTATTACCCCTGATGACTATGCCACCATGCCTCAGCTGCCTCCTGACTTGGATCTTATAGACCTTTTCTCCCATTGATGAGTTCTTCTCAGAACCTCCATTTTGGGGAAGATCCTGAGACCAGTCATTCATGGTTCTCTAGACTATGACACCATCCCTTGCCAACTCCTCTTAACTCCCCTTTTATGTGTTATCTTTTCCATTAGAATGTAAGCTCTGTGAGGGCAGAGACTGTATTTTTTGCTTGTATTTGTATTCTCAGTACATAGCACAGTGCCTGGTACATAGTAAGTCCTTAAGCTTGATGACTGATTGACTGACCTAAAAGCTTTAGTCTTGTTTTAAAGATTCATCCCTGTCTCTGGTATGGCTTTCTATTTGATGCCGAATGTGCCTATATATTTTTTCCCTTGATATCCCAATTTGTACAAAGAGAATGAATGAAAACATTCTTTAAGAACATCACAAAGAAACATAGGTGAATTAATATACCTTTGCCAGTAGAATGGCCCAAATCCTACAACTTTTTATCCTCATTCCTGACAATTCCCAGCTGGACTTGAGCAAAATAGATTAAGAGGAGAAAAAAGTATTATTTTTACCCATGCTGGCCCCAGGCCAGGCCATGGAATTTATTCCTGTGCATCATAGTTTCCTCTTTGCCCTGTTGTTGAAATATTCTCTTCCCTGGACAGAGACAGATGAGTTTGTCTGAGATACTATTGAGAAAGTTCACACTGACAGGCTTCAACTATTGAGCCACTTCAATTTCATTAAGAAGCAGCCCAAGAGGGTCAGTTGTGATGTCTAGGGCTCTGATCAGGGTGGAATGGCTTTTTATGACTTGCCTAATGTCTTTTTCACTCTGTCTTTTTCAGAAATATATGCCTCCTTTGTTTCATGTGATTGGCTGTGGCATCCACAGTGGCCAACAGAGGAAGCTTGACAAGGGGTATCAGAAACTTAGATGAGGATGTTTTTGTCTTAAAGTGAAACATCTGCTCTGTTTATTACATGCAGTTAGGCTCTTTCCTGTTAAAAATTCCTCTGGGTGCTATGGTGGTGTACAAGAGCATGAGAATGTTGGGGTCACCACCCTGATGTATCTGGTGCTGTTTTTTTAGTTTAAATTTGTAGAATCTTTGAGTTGGAAACTTGTCCTTCCAAACTTTCCTATTCCTAATGAGGATACTGCTAGTACTCTAGTCACCCAGATTTTCTCAATCTTGGAGTTTTCTTCAATTTTCTCTCTCTATCTCTCCATCTCTCTGTCTCTTAACTCTCTGGCTCTCTCTGTCTCTGTCTCTGTGTCTCTGTTTCTCTATGACTCTTCATAGCAAAATACTTGCCTAGGCTCATTCATTATACCTCCATGAGTGCCCCCCATGGGTATTTCTGGTTTCTAGGGCATGATGGACTAGGCCAATAGAATCTCTCAGTCACATCCAAACTGATGACACCTATGTCAGTCATCCTAGTTGTGACCTCAGTTTTAAAAAAAGGCATTTTAAGAGTCTTCATATATTCCCCAGAAAATATAAAAATGTTCTTCTATTTTCTGCTCTCCATATTCCCCTGCCTCCACTTCACCCCCCTCCTGCCAAGATGAGAACTTGGTAGCCACAGGACTTGTTCCAGGGGTTTCCATGGAACAACTGCAAGTCCTTATCTTCACACAGCAGGAAGTGGAATTTCTTTGGTTGGTGCAGATAATCAATTTAATATTGAAGGTGCCTTTAAGAGTACTTTGCAAAAGAATGTATGTTTAACACTGTCAGTATGTAAGTGCAGAGAACTAGTAAACAAACACTGCCAGGCTTTAAACCCCAGAGCCTACCTTGTTTAGAGGAGGAGGGGGTCATAGTGAGACAGGTGCTTGACCTGGAATGAGTAAAACTGGGTTTAAATTCCAGGTTTAATACTTATTTGTGTGACTATGGACCCAAATGGAAAAGCCATTAACTTCTCAGAGCCTCAGTTTCCTCACCTGTAAAATGAGAGTAATGCTTTCATTCATAATCTTAGAGAGTCATTTTGGGGTACCGAGAGGTTAAATGACTTGCCCATGGTTACACTGCTTATATCAGTGGAGAGAGTTATTCCACTGGGAATTTCCCAAATAGATGACATTACTAGTATATCTTTAAAATAAAATGCTTGTTCTGGGAGAAGCGAGGTGGTGCAGTAGATCAAGCATTGGCCCTGGAGTCAGGGGGACCTGAGTTCAAACCTGGACTCAGACACTTAACATTTACTAGTTATGTGACCCTGGGCAAGTCACTTAACCCTCATTGCCCCACCACCTCCAAAAAAATGCTTGCTCTACTTACCTCCAAGAGCTTTTTGAGGAAAGTATTTTATAAACCTTAAATCCCTACGTAAGCATGAGCAATAATAATTATCATCATTGTCACCACCATTTTTATTGTTGTTTGTTGAGAGACTACTACCTTGGGGTGGGGTGGGTTAGGATTAAATTGCTTTAAGATTCTACCAAATGAACTAGAGGTTTCTTCACTTTCAGTTTCAGAATGTTCTCAGGTTTTTTTTTTTTCCAAAGCAATTTTGCCCACCTAGAGAATCCTGGTGGATCTTGCACACCAAATAAATACTTGTTGCAGCCCAACGTATCTCTGAATCTATGTGACAGGAGAGTATCTTGAGAAAAATATGAGCTGGATGTGATGAACAGGCATAAACAAAGGGTGATGGGAATTCAGAGGAAAAAGAAAGACTTTCCCTCTAAGGTTATCTTCTATGTACTCTGTGTATTCCAAAATGACTTTTAACAAATGTACCAAGTTTTCTACATCCAAATGTCAATAAAATATTAATTATTTCAAACATTAGAAATACTTTCCATTAAAGAGTAAGTACTTATTACAAAATGCTGCTACTGGTTTAGAGAACAGTGTCTTTGAAGTCAGAAGGACTGGTTCAAATTCTGGCTCTGAAATTTATTAGTTGTGTACCCTTTGCAAGTCACTTAACTTTCTTAGGCCTCAGTTTTCTCATTTGCAAAATGAAAGCTATTATACTAATACTATCAAACCTCAAAATGTTAGTGGGAGAAAAATGGTGGTTTTTTTAAGTACTCACTAACCTTAAAATACTTTAGAAATGTAAATTATGAGTTGTCTAGACCTGTGATTTCTTTGGTTAGAAAACTCCGGGGCAGCTAGGTGGTGCAGTGGATAGAGCACTGGCCCTAGAGTCAGGAGAACCTGAGTTCAAATCCAGCCTCAGATAATTAACACTTAGTAGCTGTGTGACCCTGGGCAAGTCACTTAACCCCAATTGCCTCACTAAAAAAAAAAAGAAAAAGAAAAAGAAAACTCCTCCTACCAATGTAGGTCTGCACAGCTGTTCTTTGACTTGAGGGAAGAATTCACTTGAGTATGGCTGTTGTGCAAGAAGGCCTTATAATCTCTTCTTATTTTAACCATTCTTAAGAGGAATTCTAAGAAGGCGCTAAGCTCAATTATATCAAGTGCTAGTAGTACCCTCTAGATTTCAGCATCCTGAAGCAAATCATTAGCTGTCCCACCTTAGTTGTGATTATGATGTCTACTGGGTACAAAGTAGCAAACTATGTCAAACTAAGATGAAGAATCCTATCAGTGGTAAAATAATAATAATCACACATCATGAAGTAAAACAATGTTTCCCACTTCTGCTTGTCTGAAAATGTTTGTCAGTTTCTTGACTTCAGAACTTAGGGATCTTAGAGATCATTCTAGTCCCACTTTCTAACTTTATGGATGAGGATAGTGGAGTCTAGAGCAGTGAAATTACTTGATCGGTGTCATGCAGCTAGTAAGTAACAGAACCAGGATTCGAATCTTGTTTGTCTGTCTCCAAATACAGCACTCTTTTCCTTCCCACTGTACCATGTTTCCCTGTTCCCTTTGTATCAATATCATGAAAACCTAGCCCTCCAGGAAGAAGAGAGTTTTTTTTTAAGTTGCAAATTAGAATCATATTTCACTTAAGAGAATTGGAAAGGTTTGGAAAACAGATCCATTAGTTGGATTATCCCCTGTTGAGAATCTTAAGATTGCCTTAGCCTAGTTATAGCATGAAAAGAAATTAAAGCAGAAGAAAAAAGTAATTTGGACCAGAGATTGCCAACATGCCTGAATTTATAACCTTTGTTGTTTTGTGGCACATCTCCTCCTCCCAGAAGTGATGCATGGCATATGGTTAAGTTTTTTAAATTAAAGGAAATTAAAATTAATTTTTTCCTGAGAATGATTTTAGAGAACTGTTGGAAAAAATCTTGCACAAAATGGAGACACCCTGGGATATCTCAGAACCACGGTTGGGAATCATTATTGTGTTCTATGTGGAGAAGTTGCTTGTAAAGCTCTTTACTAACACGGTGAAGCAAGCAATCATTGGTCAAAAAGTTACTTGTGTAACCTAGGGTCATTATTAGAGTGTAGATTGCCTCTGTACCGTAGATAACTGTGGGATCTCCAGGGTTACTCCTGAGACTGGATTTGCACATGTACTTCTACATCTTATAGGGTGGGGTTTACTATAAATAGAATAGTCTAATAGTTTCCTCAAAGGATTCTGTGCTGCTAATCTTTCCCCTCCTCTATCTAACCTTCACAGAGCTTCAAAAATACTCAAATTCTAGGTTTTCACTGATGCAGATGTTCCCTCTAATGATGCTGATCTTAACTCATCCATGTCTGTCTTTCCTGTTTCACTTTTGTCCGTCTACCTTATAGGGATAAAGATTGGGCCTATGTTTTCATTAATCTAGGGAACTCCTAGATAAGGAAGCTCCCTCTACCAATGCATATCAATACCTTTTTTTTTTTGTAAGTTATAGTCATATTTATCTAGCACATTAAGGGGTTAAGTGGTTTGGCTAGTGTCACACAGACAGTATAGTCAGAGGCATGATTTGAACCAAAGTCTTCCTGGTTTCAAGGCCAGCTGTATATCCAGTATACCACGTTGTCCCTCTATATTTTCATAGTGGAGGGGCCATGCAATGTTCTAGGGGTCTTTCCTGCTTTGTTCTGTCATAGTGAGAAGATCATTGTAGGATATGGGATGTTCATCAGTTATCCTTTGCTGTCATAACATGACCAACCATATTTTTTGGTTCATACATTTCTTTCATTAAATCCTTTAATCTTTTCATTCTTGACAATTCTTAATATGTTATATATTGCAGCTGGACCCACTCCCATCATGCACCTCTTTGGGTTACATTTAATTTTTACTCACAGGATCATTGTGTCAAACGCTTGAGCCAGACAGACCTCAGAAGCCATCTAGTCCAACCCTTTCATTATACTGAGGTCTAGGAGAGATAAATGAGGTAGTAAGCATCACAGGTGAGATTTGAACTCAGATTCTTTGGTTTTTAGTACCAGTGTTCTTTCCACTACATCATGCTGCTTCCCCTTCAGAGAAGTTAGTGTTCTCTGACTTTATAGTCACACAACATTGGCAGACACCATGAATGGGCCCAGAATTAAACACAATCATGAAAGCATATGGAAAGTAGAAGAGTTCCTTTAATGATGCCAAACCCAGCTTTTTATTCCAATATTGCAACAGTGATATTGTTGCTGCAAAAATAATCTTCCAAGAACACAGGTCTGGCCATATCATACCCCTACTCAGAAATGATCAGTGCCCTTCATGCCTATAGGATAAAGAGCATACACCTAAGCTTGGCATTTAAGAATCTCCAAAACTATCTCCAATCTACCTTTTTCAGCCATATTTCATACTATTTCTATTCAGGCACTCTACATCCATCCAAACTAGACTATTACTTCCTTTTCTTGTGTTGTCCTCTCATATCTCTGAATTCCCATAGACAGTTTCCAATACCTGGAATAGACCTTTCCCCTTCCCCATTTCTGATGGTTGAAATCCACTTTCTTCATGGTTCTGTTCTGGTGACTCCTCTATGAAGCCTTCCCTGATGCCCCTAGCTGAAAGTGAGCTTTCCCTCAAATTTTCTTGATCACCTTGCAAGGTAACTCCTTTTCCCCCAGGAGAGTTCTACATGTGATCTGACTAATGACTGTGTGCCTGTCATTTCTTTCCCTATCCCTCCTCCTCCACCATTCTAAGTCCCTTGGAGACTGGACTTCAATCAGTTGCACTTCACCTTTGTGGCTCCATCCAGCAAAGCAGTGTTTTGTATATTCTCAGTGCTAAATAAAATTGAAGGCTATTTCCAAGTCCCCTAGATGAATAGAGTTTAGAAATTGCCTGGAAGGCACAATGGGTCCTACATTATAACAAGAATAAGGAAGAAGGATTGGCTGCAAAAGGAAGGGATTGTGGGGGATGTTACCCTTAGGAAGCATGACAATGTGGGGATAATGGACAATCATTGCTTCTGTGCTCAGTGTAAGGGCACAGTTGAAGAGGGCTAAGGGGGTGGCTTAGTGTGACATAATGGGGTATAATAGTAAGTTTACTTTCCCAGTGCAGTGTGGTTTGAGTGAGAATTCCTTTAAAAAAAAACATAGACATTAGAAAGCTCAGAGCTGATGAGCTGCCCTCTGGAAGTTGTGTTCAGAAATAAACCAGAGCTCTTCAGGTTTGTATGAGCTATTTATAAGAGGTGAGAAATTACCACTGGGGGCTGAGTCCATTGGGAACAGTAGGTAGAAAGAAGCTGGGGAAATTGCTTTGTATATGGGGTTGGACTAGATTACCTCTTGGTCCATTTTCAATTCTGAAAGACTAATTTTATCAGAGTTCTTCACTTTCCTCCTCCAGGTACACAAAAAAGTAAGCTTTGAGGGGGGATTTGAGATCAAAAGGAGCATGTAGATAAACTGCTATAAGAAATTTGGTATACAATAGTGATACCAAATAGAAATAGAAATACAGTAGAATAGTCCTGGAAGGTGAACAGACATTTTCTTCCAGGAATCAGAGGGAATAGGAGCTCAGAATTTTTGGATGGGGACTCAAATCAACAGTAGTAACATTTACTAATTTGTCAGACACTGACTTGAGCAATAGAGATACAAAGATGAAAAAGGAAATAGTTCTTACCCTCAAGTAGTTTACAATCTAGTAAGGATAAGAATATATCCAAATGTGTCTACTTGATATATACCTTGATGAGAGCAAGGGATGTGCTTGTAGTCCTATAAGAAATATAAGAAGAGATACAGAAATCCTAAATTGTAACCCTACTGTCAGATTCCTTGCCAGGACAGTAGGCATGTAGGAAAGAGTGTTAGAGTTTTATATGTTGAAAAATTCTGATGTAACCATTCACTGAATGGATCAGGTATTTATATGGGACATATTATGCTTATTAAATATATTATAAATTATCATATAAACATTGTTCTTGTGGCAGTGAGGTAGGTACCACAAATATTAATATCTCCATAATCCAGAAGAGGACATTAAGGATCATAGAGGTTAAGTGACTTGCTTATTGTAGGCAGGAAAATTGGGACTCAAACCTAGGTCTCATCTGACTCTTAAGTCAAGCACTTTTCCCATTAAATAAGGCTTTCAGTCCTGGCTATTATCCAGGTTAAGTCATTTTGCCTCTTTAGGCATCAGTTTCCTCATCTGTAAAGTAAGTTAGATTGCATAATCTTTAATACCCTCTCTGTTTCTAAATCTCTTCTATCATTCTCCATGTGGATTATTGACTTTGAGGGTCTGCAGCAGTTTAGTTTTGTCTCAGACTTGGATTAGGTACTTCCCTTTGAGTGGGCTGGCTCCACAGGGGAGAAAATTTGATAGAACCTTGAGCAGGACTTCTTAACCTTTTCTGTAGACCTGGATCCCTTCTGGCCAATTGGTGAAGCCTATGGATCCTTTCTCAGAATAATGCTTTTAAATGCATAAATTAAAATATGAGGGATTACAAAGGAGACAATGTTAGTGAAATAGTTATCAAAAATTTTTTTAAAAAGAACAAATTCATAGACTCCAGGTTAAGAATCCTTGGAGAGGAACTGAATCTTAGCTCCTTGGATGAGAGAGAGAGAGAGAGAGAGAGAGAGAGAGAGAGAGAGAGAGAGAGAGAGAGAGAGAGAGAGAGAGAGAGAGAGAGAGAGAGAAAGAGATTTAAGACCCAGGGAAAAAAGTCCTAGCTGAAGAACCCATTCCTGAGAATGAAAGTAGAAGATGATGTCTTTGGGTAGCCAGGGAGAAGGAGGCCTGAGAGTCAGAGCATTGGAGCAGATGCTGTGAATCCACATGAAACAGTAGGTCTTAGAGTTTCTGGGGCTGGAGCAGGTCCTGACCAGACAGCCCCCCACCATGAGTCATCGGGTGGGATCATAATAGCAAGGGGACTGTAATGACCTTCAAAGAACATTTGTTTTAAAGTTTCCAGGGCAAGTTCTTTCTCAAGCCTCTGCCTTTTCTTTGTGTCTTATTCATTCATTCATCTATGGATTAATCAAATTGGACTCTCAGGCTGACTTCTCTTTGATATATACTATACTCCTGGCCTGCCTTCTGCCTTTGCCTGGCAGGCTATGTGGACCAGTGTAATGCATAGAGTATTAGACTTGGAGTCAAAACACCTGTATGTGACCTTGGCCAAGTTGCTTCTCTTAGGCCTCAGTTTCTTTTCTTTTCTTTTTCTTTTTCTTTTTCTTTTCTTTTCTTTTCTTTCCTTTCCTTTTCTTTTCTTTCCTTTTCTTTTTCTTTTGTTTTCTTTTGTTTTCTTTTGTTTTCTTTTGTTTTCTTTTGTTTTCTTTTGTTTTCTTTTGTTTTCTTTTGTTTTCTTTTGTTTTCTTTTGTTTTCTTTTGTTTTCTTTTGTTTTCTTTTCTTCCTTCCTTCCTTCCTTCCTTCCTTCCTTCCTTCCTTCCTTCCTTCCTTCCTTCCTTTCTTTTTTTTGTGGGGCAATGAGGGTTAAGTGCCTTGCCCAGGGTCACAGAGCTAGTAAGTGTCAAGTATCTGAGGCTGGATTTAAACTAAGGTCCTCCTGAATCCAGGACTGATGCTTTATCCACTGTGCCACCTAACTGCCCCCTGGCCTCAGTTTCTTAATCTGTAAAATCAATGGTTTGAAATAGATGTTTTTTTTTAAAAATAACAAACATTTTAATTTAAATTTTTGAGTTCCAAAATTCTATCTCCCTTTCCTTTCCTCTCCCCACCCTGCCCCACCGCAGCCCCGAGGAAGTAAGCAATCAGATATATGTTATGTGTGCAATTATTTAAAACATCAGCATATTAGTCATTTTGTATAAGAAAACTTGAACAAAAGGAAAAAAAATGAAAGAAAGTGAGAAATAGCATGCATTCAATAGCATGTGTTTAATCAAGATCAGTTCTTTCTTTGGAGGTGGATAGTATATTTTATCATTAGTCCTTTGTGATCAACTTGGATCATCGTATTGCTGAGAATAGTTAAATCGTTCACAGTTTTTCATAGAACAATATTGCTGTCACTGTGTATGATGTTCTCCTGGTTCTGCTTACTTCACTATACATCAGTTCATATAAGTCTTTCCAGGCCTTTCTGAAATCATCCTGTTTATCATTTCATAACACAATAGTATTCTATCACCATCATATACCACAGTTTATTTAGCCATTCCCCATTTAGCCATTCCTTGGATTTTCAATGGAATAGATAATTTCTGAGATCTCTTCCTGCTCAAAATCTATGGTCCTATGAACCTGAAGGTAATTTACTGAACAAAACCAACAACAAAACAGTCAGAATGAAAGAAAAATAAAGTTAAAAAATGTAAAGCATATACATACAAACATATACAAATGTACACAATGTATATATGCCTATACTGTAAATGCCCACATGTGTACACATGCATGTGTCTACACATGTATGTATAATATGATATATTATCATTATTATGCATGCATACATATATATGCATGTACATATTACTATTTGTGGTACAGTGGAAAGGGCAATGACTCTTTCAAAAAAATTATGTTTCAGTTCATAGAACAAAGCAAGTATTTCCATAACACAGTACAATAAAAAATGCACATGAAACTTCAAGTCTACCATGTCCAACTTACTATTCCCTCCAAATATATAGCAAAGTTATGTAAAATTTCTTTTTTCCCCTTTTTTCTTTCCTTCCCCTTCTCCCCACCCCAGAGATGGCTACTATTAGACACTATAGTGTATATATGTGTGTGTGTATATAAAATTATGTAAAATATAAATAAAAATGTCTCTTTTATTTTTTATTTTTAGTGAGGCAATTGGGGTTAAGTGACTTGCCCAGGGTCACACAGCTAGTTAAGTGTTAAGTGTCTGAGGCCGGATTTGAAGTCAGGTACTCCTGACTCCAGGGCCTGTGCTCTATCCACTGCGCCCCCCAGCTGCCCCCAAAAATGTCTCTTAATTGAGGGTATCTGAGTTCAAATCCTGTCTCTGACACTACCTTTTTTACTCTGGGCAAGCCATGGAAGATCTTTGTACCTCATCTCCTCATTTGTAAGATAAGGTGATTGGATAAATGGTCTCTGAGGTTCTTTACAGCACCCACTGTTGATTTGAGCCTCCACTCAGAAATTCTTAGGAAATTGACTGAGTCACTGAATCCCCTGTATTTTTCACATCTGCTGGCTACCTTTAGGTCAAATCTAGTAGAACTAGGGAGCATCAGATCACATTAAAAGTTTGGTTTTAGAATCAGGAAGCAAAGAAAAAAACATAAGGGCCTATAGTATGCTAGGTACTTTTCAAATATCTCTTTTGAGCCTCACAATAACCCTAGGAGATAGGTACTTATTATTATCCTCATTTTGCAACTGAGGAAACTGAGGCAGGCAAAGGTTAAATACCTTGCTCAGGGCCACACAGCTGGAAAGTATCTTTGGCCAGATTCAGACTCAGGTATTACTGACTTTAGGGTTAGTGCACAAACTAGTTATCCAAATACACGAAAGAGCCTACGGTATTGTGAATCGAGTTCTGGATTTGGACTCAGTAATACCTTAATTTCAACCCTATGGATTGTGTGACCTTAGGTACATCATTTCTCTGACCCTTAAGGAGATTTTCACTCTGAATAAATACAAATATTTACTGTACAGATGTATTTTGTTGTTCAGTTGTTTCATTTATGTCTGATTCTTCATGACCCTATTTGGAGTTTTCTTTGCAAAGATACTAGAGTGGTTTGCCATTTCCTTCTCCAGCTTGTTTTATAGATGCATAAACTGAGGCAAACAGGGTTAAGTGACTTGCTCAGTTTCACACAGTAGTGTCCGAGGCTGCATTTGAATGCAGGTCTTCTTGACTCCAAGTACTCTATTCACTGTGCCACCTTACTGCCATCCACACACATTTATCATTTTATATTTTTTACTACTCACTACATTGCTTTCTTCACCTAACCAGTTGTGACACCTTGTGCAAATTTTAAAATAGTTTAGGACCACACTTTTCTCACCTATAAAATGAGAGGGTTGAACTAGATTGGGGATTCTTCACCTTTTTTTGTTATCGTCTCCTCTGGAAGTCTGAGGAAGCTGCTGGAATGCTCAATTTCAGTTAGAGTGAAATAGCAAAATAAAAAAATGTCATTTCCCCAGCCAATTTCATAGAACCTCTGAAATAATTCTATGCATGGTTGCCCTGGAGTTTCATAGACCGCCCCTCCCCCCAGGTTAAGAGCCCCTGGATGAAATGATTTATGAAATTATGTTTAGTATTAAGACCCTATGATTTTGTGGTCCATACTACTTATAATAACCTCTACTAACACCATCTTCCAATGCCTCACCACGTCAGGAAGCTGATGCCTTGGTCTTAGAAAGGCGTGGAGATGGAATGTTTTATTAACACCTTTTGTTTTTGTATCATGGTCATGTCTGGGGGAAAATTTTCCCCTATTTTCTTCTCTACACTGAGCCCTCCTTTGTGATAAAGAATTATTCATTTTGGGCGGGCAGGGAAACTAAGTTGTTGGTGTACAAGAGTTAACTAGCATACTTTATATGACATCATCATGAGTCATGGCTGGGCTTGGTACATAGGTGGCCCTTTGTGACTGTGAATTGAATTGAAATAACTTGAATTGTAGGGCAGGTTTCAGCCTAAATAGTAAAAATCAAAGGTATTGTCTTCAATCCTACTTTTCCATCTTCCTAGCACTTCCACTGTCTCATCACCTCTGGCCTGCCTTTTCTTGTTTAGTGATCTCAAATTGTCTGTACCACAGCAAGCCAAGCCTCCCCTCTCTCCCCCACCAAAGTCAGGACTTGAGAAATCATTTCCCAAAAGGGGAAAGGGCAAAAGGGGTTTGGGGTGTGGCTGGGAGGTGGTGGTCAGGGGAAACCATTACCCAAGAGCTTGTCAGCATATTTGATAAATCTGTTATGATTCTAGCCTATGTCTAAGAGAGAGGGTTAAAGAACTACTTTCAAGTTATATAAGTGCATTTTTATCAGCAGCCCTCTAATCCATCAATGCCTCTAATTATGGGAATTTCTGGCCAGTTGATGAAATCGTTTTGGTCAGATAGGTTGTTTCTATCTCTTATTCACTATTCCTCATATCCCACCACAAAGATTTGCCACTTATACATACAGATAGCCCCAAGTCATTATTAGAGGTGAAATAACTCCCATTCTTTACCCACAATGGAAAATTGACCACAGAACATATCTCAGGCCTCACCACAGGCTGATTTCTTTTTTACTCGGATCCTTTATAGTTGGTTAGTTCTGTGGAGGTTCCATCTGGTAACTTCTGGAATAATTCGATGATTCCCTACTGTTCTCCTCTCCCTATGAGCCCTGGGTCTCCTGTCCCCTTAGGCTCAGTCTCACCAGCCCTGAGAACAGGAGGGAAGTGGGTGTATAACACCTGGTGAATAAATTTACACTCACAGATAATTGTTTCCATGTTGGTTTTTCATAATTAGCTAAACAGGCTGGAGTTAAGTTTCATGTGTGATAACGTGTGTGGGAATCCTGCCAAAAGATGAAGGATGGACGAGGAAGTCATCAAGTTTGTGAAAGAACTTTTCTCTCCCTGTCTTTTGTTGACTATTTAGTTACTAGCATTTATTTATTTAGTTAGTTAAAGGATGGAGGAAGAGCTAATTCAGATCTACAAATCTTTCATAGTCTTAGTTGAAGTTGTCACACATTTATACATATTTCACTACCTAGCATGTATGTAAAAATAGAACTAGTATTGCCAACATATTGAATTGGTATTCTCATAATTTGAAAATTACATCTGCAGATGTGTCTAATCTTCAAGAAAAAAATTAGAGGCTTTCTTAAGTCTCAAATAAAAGAAATTCAGAAAAATAAATGGGAAGGCAGGTGTTTAGAGCTGACAACCTGAAGTAAAATGGACGATGTCATATTGGGGAGAAGAAAAGGGAGAGGGAGGTAGCGAGGTATGGATCATAGAAAAACTCTCATTCCTCTCATTACCCTATAGTAGCTTTTCTAGGGTGGAAGGTAGATAGACATTGCATTTATTTTTTATTGTCCAAATTTGTGCAACAAGTTACATGAGTTCAAGTGAAACTAGATAGACCCTAATTAGCCATGTTCTTTAATGACTTTACCATAATTTCTTAAAGGACAAAAGATTTTTCTCCTGGTGCCTCTGTCAAATTTAGCAGTTATATAGGCATATTTTCCACACTCCTGTCTAGGACAATGCTACTTTTCATGAGAACTACATAAAATGGTCTTCCCATCCAATGTGATATAGCTCAATACACCTAACTATATGCCAGGCATTTTCCCCAAGTACTTGACTTACAAAGAGAAAATGAATACAGTCCCTATCCTCAGAACACTTACTTTCTTTTGTGGTATGAGGGGAAGTAACATGTAAGTGATCATTTTGACATTTAATCATTGACATCTTCTGTTTTTATGGACTTTTAAAAAATCTTGGGAAATTTGGGTGAATCAGTTCTTTTGTGTTGGACAATGATGGTGTCAGTACTTTTGTTATTGAAGGTTGAGTGGATGGTCATTGATGATATCTCACACCACAATATACACATTCATCCAATGATAAGGTAAATACCACCTGTGCACATTATCAAGCAGTTTCCTAGGATTCACTGCCATTTTACTGAGCAAGGCAGGTTCTAAACACATTATTTTCAAGACCTTTGATCAAAGTGAGAATTAGTGAATTGACTAACAACCTTTCGATGATATGCAGTATTTATGTTTGTTAAGAGAGGCAATGCTCTCTCTGTCTCTGTCTCTGTCTCTCTCTGTCTCTGTCTCTGTCTGTCTCTGTCTCTGTCTCTCTCTGTCTCTCTCTCTCTCTGCTTGCCACCATACTTGAGCTCAGATCCTCTTGACTACAGGGCTATTGTACCACCAAGCTGCCCTTCAAAGGCCTCATGTCAAATCCTCCCTCACACATTTACTGCTTCAGAAAGTCAATCAAACTCTGTCTGCCCAAGTTTCCTCACTTGAGAAGTGGGGATAATATTAGCACCTGCCTCACAAGGTTTTTGGGAGGATTAAATGAGATCACATATTTAAAGCTCTTTGGTAACTTTAAAGTACCCTTTAAATGCTAGATAGTTTTATGCTGTTTCTCTTTCTACCTCCTTGTTCATTCTTTCTCACTCTCCTTTTCTGTATCCATGAGTATTACTTCAAGCCTCTGCTCAGGGGCTCTTCTTTTCTTTCTTTATATCCTTTCTTTTTGTGATTTTACCAGCTCCCATGTGTTCAGTTTTCTATTGCAAATGACTTCTTTATCTCTCTTCTGGATTCCAGTCTTTAACTACCAACTTTGTTTTCAATATCTCTACTTGGATGTCCCATAAGACCCTCAAACTCAACATGCATGATATTGCCACCTAGACTCATCTTACTTACTTAGTTCCTATATGTAAAAGGTACTGTTGGGGCATCTAGGTGGTGCAGTGGATAGAGCAGTAGCTCTGGATTCAGGAGGACCTAAGTTCAAATCTGGCCTTAGACACTTGATGCTTACTAGGTGTGTGACCCTGGGCAAGTCACTTAATGCTCATTGCCCCCCCCCCCAATAAAAGGTACTGTTCTAATATCTTGGACTAACATGCTAGTATGCTAGTATGGGGATACAAAAATTCAATAAGCTGGGCCCCCAAGGAGTTTATATTCTCTGATAGAGGAGTAAACATGTATAAAAATAAATTTAATAAAAAGAAACAGAGGAGGTAGAGGGTCTTAAATATATATGGGGTTAAGATATAAAAAATATGAAAAGGACCTATTTGTACAAAAATATTTATAGCAGGTCTTTTTGTAGTGGCTAAGAATTTGAACTCAAAGGAATGCCCAACAGTTGGGGAATGGTTGTCATGGAATGCTATTGTGCTCTAAGAAATGATAAGCAGTTTGATTTCAGAAAAACCTGGAAAAACTTACATGAACTGATGCAAAATGAAATGAACAGAGCCAGGAGAATGCTATACACAATAACATCAATATTGTTTGATGACGAACTGTGAATGACTTAGCTATTCTCAGCAATACAATGATTGATCCAAGACAATTCCAAAGGACTCATGAAGGATACTATCCACTGTCAGAGACTGATATTGTTTGAATACAGACTGAAGCATGCTATTTTTCACTTTTTCCTTCATTTTTTCTTTTATTCAAATCATCTTGTACAAAATGATTAAATATTTTACATGATTACATAAGTATAACCTCTATCTAGGGAGGAAGGAGAAAAGGGAAGGAGAGAGGATAGAATTTGGAAGTCAAAACTTACAAAAACAAATGTTAAAGAATTGTTGTAACATGTAACTGGGGAAATATCTTTATCTCTGTCATCTATCTCTATCTCTATCATCTATATCTATAAACACATAATACATATATCTATATCTATCTTTCTATTATCTCTCTCTCTCATCTATGGATCAGGGAAAACCCTATGAAGGAGATTAACATCTGAATTTATCTTGAAGGAAAATAAGGATTCTGAGAAGTAGGAGTGGGAGAGAATGTCAGGATTGGGAATGAATTAAAGCAGGGAATGAGGCAGCTAGGCATGTTAGGGAGCAGTAGCAAGGGAGTTTGTTGGACTGTAGAGTTCGTGAAAGGGAGTGATGTAAAATAAGGCTAGGAAGGTAGCCAGATTGTGGAAGTCATCTAAATGTACCTATTTCTGTTGAAGGGATTAATCCTTCCATTCTTCCAGTCCATCAGGTTTGCTGCTTTGGAGTAATCCTAAACTCTTCCTTAGCCTTCCTCCTAATTGCTACTTCTCCCCACTCCCCATCTAGTCAGTTGCTAAGTATTGTCAATTCTTTATCCACAACAACTTTCACATCTGTTTATTCCATTCACATAACTACCATGCTAATTCATAACCTTGTTGATTCTTTTCTGGACTATTATACCACATCCTTATATTGGTCTCTTTGTTTTGAGCTCTTCCTTCTCTGGTCTATCCTCCATTTAGAAGATAAAAAATGAGGAGAAGGAAGAGAATTCCAGAACAGCTACAGATAATACTTGGAGTCAGGAAATGGAATATCTTCTTTTTGTTACAAGGCGGTCAGTGTTACTGGATCATAAAGCATGTGCAAGAGAGTAAGACCCTGGAAACATAGTAAGGGCCAAGTAATGAAGGGCTTTAAAAGCCAAATGGAGTAATTTATATTTGATCCTGGTGATTATAGGAAACCACAGGAATTATCTGAGTGAGAGGTGACATGGTCAAGCCACTTTAAGAAAATCAGTTTGGTGATTTAATGGAGAGGAGAGACTTCAGGTAGGATGATTAACCAGCAGGTTATTACAATAGTAATATTTTTAAAAATATTAAGATGGCACAGTGGATAGAGTGCCAGCTTTGGAGTCAGAGGGACCTGATTCAAATCTAACCTCAGATACTTTCTAGGTGTGTGACCCTGGGGAAGTCACTTAATCCTGTTTGCTTTGGTTTTCTCATCTGTAAAATGAGCTGGAAAAGAAAAGGGCAAACCACTCCAGTATCTTTGCCAAGACATGGCTAATTGACTAAATGACAATAACAACATTACAATAGTCCAGGCATAAATTAATGAGGACCTGTATCAGAGAGGTGGTAGAGTAAGAAGAGAGAAGGGGGCTTATATGAGAGATATTATGAAGGTAGAAATTACAAAGCTTGGCAAATGACTGGACATGGGGATGAGAGAGAGTGGGTTTACAAAACAGTTTATTATAGGGTTTTCTAAATAGCTGCTATCTTGTTTATTTTAAATATGATTTGATTTACAAATAAAAAGATGAGGTCATAATTTTTAAAAAAGCACTATTGAATAAAGCAAGCTGTAGTTTGAGAAACCATAGTAGCAACAAACCAAAGATGGACAACATTAAATAGTGATATTTTATTGCCTGACAATTTGCATATCATCACCCATAAAGCTTTATGCTGTGACTTTATTCTCTCCTTTTGGCTCCTGGCTCACATCCAGTGACATTTTCCTTATAGACTTCACCTCTTTTATAGAGTTGAAAGCATTTGTTCCTTCCACTTTGTTATAGCATTTTCCTTGGCATAATTTCAAACCTTTTACAGGAGGGACACAGCTTGGACAGACATATGCAAAATATAATCATTGTATTTAATCACCAAAGCAGATTCCTGCATTAATAATGTGAAACGCAAACATTCTCTAAAGGACCAAGACTTAGTTAAATAGATAGCAACATATCTAGAAAGCCTTAAGGTTTATAAAACACTTAACTTAAAACAACCCTGTGAGATAGGAAACACAAGTATTATTTCCAATTAGCTTATGGTGGAACTGAAGCTCAGAGAAGATACATGACTTATCTAAGGCCACACAGATAGGAAGTGCCAGAGCTCAATTTTGAATTTAGATCTTTTGACTCATAAACTAGTGCTATTTTTATTAGATCAATAGATAAATGACTCTCTCTCTCTCTCTCTTTCTCTCTCTCCCTCTCTGTCTCTCTTTTTCTGTCCCTCTTTTTCTCTTTCTCTACCACAGCTGCCACCTCTCTATGAGTAATTTGCTTTTTCCAATAGCAGATGATGTTGTCAAGAAACCTTGATATATGCTAGCACTTTTAGAATCCCCCTACCTCCATCATACCCCCATGAGTTGTAACCCAGCCTTTGCTTAAAGAATAATTTCCTACTTCCCAAAGAGGCCAATTAGACTTTGGATAGCTCTAGGTAAACAGCTTTGATAATATTTTCCTGATCTTTCTTTTGGATAACTCCATCAATCAAGTTATTCTAATGGGATTTGTTCTTGAATCCATGATGGTTGCTTGTGTTTGTTGTTTCCTTTTCTAGATTTTCTTTTTCTTTGGTGGGGCAATGAGGGTTAAGTGACTGCCCAGGGTCACATGGATAGTAAGTGTCAAGTGTTCTGAGGCCGAATTTGAACTCAGGTCCTCCTGAATCCAGGGCCAGTGCTTTATCCACTGTGCCACTAGCTGCCCCCTCCAGATTTTTCATTAACCATCCCTTTATTTATATTTTCTTGGGATGTATGGGGTGTCCAGGAGGACTGGCACCTCTGGTGTGATGGCTTGTTAAGCTGTTTTCAGGGTTTGCTCATCTACCGTTAGTGTCTACCTGCCACTCAACTCTCACCTGTGACTCCAAGAAGCTATAGTATGTGCAGAAAACCACATCCTGGTACACCATCTTGGCAGTTGGGCTAAACCAGTTTGAGGGTAAGTGAGGGGCCTCAAACCCATTGGGGAATTAAGGGCGGTGTCTACTCCAAGCATGTGATGACTTCCCTGATGGAATGGACAGATGAGAACAATTTGTCCAATGGCCATTAAGGCAGTGAAAGCAGGGCCTGTGGAGCACTTGGAGCTTGGTTAGACAACGGATCCCAAGGTCATCCACTGCATCCTGGGTCATCACCAGTCATCTTGACTTTTCTCTTGCCACTGGATTTTAATGACTGTGGAAGAGACAGTGAGGCTGATGACTTTGTGCAGCTCTGCCTCACTTAAATCCAATCCACTTGAGTCAAGATATCACCCTGTGATATCATTCATCCTCTACAAGAAGGAAGGACAAACAATGACAATAATACATTCTAAAATTTTTCCAGCAATTGATGCCAGGTTAACTGATCTGTAATTTGTACACATCATTCCCTTCCCTTTGGTGAAAATAGGACAACTTTTACCCTTCTCAGTCCTGTGGTATTTCTTCTTATTGTTGGAAACAATGTAGAGGGACTTCATCTGAGGATAACTGGGGACGATGGAAGAATAATTTCATGTTAGTGTTGGAAGGGAATTTAGAAGTTATCAGGTCTTCCCCTCCCTCTTTACAAATAAGGAAAATAAAGCCTAGAGAGGTTAAATTATTTCTCTAAAATGCTTCTGCAACTAAAGATGTTTTCACCTTGTAGGAAAAGGTAGGGAAAGAAATAAAGTTTCTTGACCCTCTCCTCTCACCCTCTTGGGTCTATTTCTACTATGCTCCCTATTTTTTCCAACTATTCTTTCCTCCCCTCCCACCTCCTTTACCCCAGTGTGGGGAGAGGAGGGAAGAAAACCCTTGAAATAAATATATGTTTTCAATCAAAACAAATTCCCACATTAGCCATGTCCAAAAATCATATGTCTCATTCTATATCTTGAATGCATCATCTCTTTTTCCAAGACATGGGTCTGGTGTTTTTTATAATTTGGAGTAACATAAAGGAGGCACGATTAGAGTTGGTTCTAAGTGATGGTAGGTAAGAGGAATCTCAGTGAACTATTGTCCACTCCTTTTAAAAGGAGGCATTACTGTGATGTCTTTTCTCTATCATGGATCATCTATTTCTATTAAATTTTGGGTTATATTTAAGGGGAAATCTGTTTACTTCAAGCTAATTTTCTTCCAGAAGGACAGTTAGAGTTAGTTAACACTGAACTTATCAGTAGAGGTGTCCTTAAAGAGAATAGCCATTCATTCTGGTGTTGTGTGTATGTATCCTGCATTTTGCCCTTATTTTCCACATTAGATTCTCAGTTTCCATGAACTTCATCTAGACCCACCTACAGACCTGATGAGTCATTAACCAACTTTGACTGGGAGAGCTCCAATGAGAGGGAATCTACTATCTTCCAATGAAGCCACTCTACTCTTGGATTTCTCTAATTATTGGGAAGGTTTTTCCTGACATTTACCTTCAATTGACCTCTTTGCACTTGTACTCATTGCTCCTAGTTCTGTTCTGTGGAGGCAAGCGCTCCATATGACAACTTACATGCCAAAGACTTGAAGACCACTATCATGCTCCATTTCTATCTTCTTTTCTCCAGGTTATCCCTCAAATGGTGTGCTATCCTGGTTACCATCTTCTAGCTTGTCATTGTCTATCTTGGAAATCTCTTCAAAGGTCTTTCAACTGAAAAGGAAGTAAAAGGAGAATATTGCCTATGTAACTATAACAAATTAGTTACGATTAAGAGATAGTTGGTGACTCCCTGCTCAGTTCCACTTGTGCCTGACTTTTTGTTGTTACACCATCAGGGGTTTTCTTGGTAAAGATACTGGAGTGGTTTGCCATTTCCTTCTCCAGCTCATTTTACAGATGAGGATACTGAAGCAAACAGGGTTAAGTGACTTGCCCAGGGTCACACAGCTAGTAAGTTTGATGCCAGATTTGAACTCAGGAAGATGAGTTTTCCTGATTATAGGCCTATCACTCTATCTGCTGTATCACCTAGCCGCCTACCTTGGGAGGTAGGTACTATTATTATCCGCATTTTACAAATAAGGAGACTAAGGCAGATGTAGGTTAAGTGACTTGCCCAAGGTCACACAGCCAGTAAGGGTCTGAGGCTAGATTTGAACTGATGTCTTCCTTATTCAATGTCTAGTCCTCTGTCCTAGGTGTTTCTAGATAAGTATTTCTTATTTAAAAGGTAGAAAAACATGGTACATTGAACAGATGCTTTTGAGAAAATCAAGAACTATAGAGGAAAAGATGAGGGAGATCATTGGAATCTGAGTTTGGCCCTGAACCATTTCCAATTTGTATCGGTTATCATAGATAAAGGTGTATATACCTTCTTTTCATTGGGTTTTCATGAGACTGCTGCTCTATTGTGGCTTTTCTCTTATTTCCTTGGCTACTCTTTCCTCAAACTCCTTTGAATGAGCATTTCTTCCATTTTTCATAGTATGAGCATGGATATCTCCCCAAACTCTGAATTTTCACCTTTTATTTTTTCTCTCTATATCCTAACTTTGATGATCTCTCAGATGTTTCCCTTAACTCCCCACCAGCAATGTACAAATTAGTCCCTGGGACCTTGGAAGATGCACAATATTTCAGAACACATGATTTGACTAGTGCAATGAGAACTGGTAAATAGAAAATATGTATAGAATAATTTTACACACACACACCACACATACCTTATTTTTGTCTAATGATAGCCATCTCTAGGATGGGGGAAGGGAAGAAAAAAGAAAATATTACATGATACTTTTGTTGTATATTTGAAGGAATAACACATTGTGCATGGTAGATTTGCAGTTTCATGAATAATTGTCTTTTTATCATATTATGTTATAAGATGCTTTATTTTATTTCATAAACTAAAAATAAAATAAAAAGTAATCTCAAAAAAGGGCATGTATCTTTATAGAGACTCATAAGGAGTTCAATTCAAATATATTCTTGAGTTGCTTAGGTGATGGTTTCTCATGGGGATCAAATTACTATATATATATATATATACACACACACATACATACACACATATTTGGTGCATTGCAAAGTTTATAATGGTATAAAATGGCAATGTTTACTTTTAAAAATCAAACGACTACTTCTTGAGCACTCTGCTAGTATTAGGTGGATGTGGGAGTTACAAAAGTTGGAATAATAAATTGTGTGCTATTGATAATAAACTTTGGAGGGAGTTCAGAGGAAAGGGAGATCAATGAGTATTGGTGTAATCAGGGAAAACGATGGAGGAGGTGAGTCTAGTATTGGTTCTTGAAAAGTGGAGAATAGGTGTTAATTGTTCCCTGTTGGGAACATGAAGATCAAGGTATTCCATTATTTTATTCATTCCTTCATTAAACATGCCTTTACTAATTGGCTGTTAGGTATTGTTTTAGGAACTGGGTCCTAGGTTCTGGGGTTACAAAGACAAAGAAAGTCCTTGTTCTCTGCACAGAGATTATAATTGAAAGCATGGAAAGTGAGGCTATAGAGTATGTATAGAGAAATTAAATGAGCCTGTGAGAGAGCTTTGGGAATTACCATGGTTAGGGGCTGTAAGAGATGATAACTGTGTAAAGGAGACTTAAGGATGGTCATAGAGGAAGGAGTAGAACCAGATGTGTCATCAAAAAGGAGTATAATGTGTCCAGTAGTGACCAATGCTGAAGAGATGTCACTAGATTTTGCTTACTTCATGTGTAACTGTGGACAATTAAAAAAATATCCCTGGTCCTTATCTTCCTCACGTGTAAAATAATGGAGTTGGTAATGTGCCCTTTAAGATCCTCTTGTCTAGATCTGTGATCCCATGATTTAACAATTAAAAATCCTTGAAAAAGCCATTTCAGTTAAATAATGAGATCATAAGATAGATTTGAGATGGATTAAGGAGTGAGAGGAGAGGAAGATTTTGGTAGTGAAGTTTGTCTAAGAAGGAGAGGAAAGATATAGGACAAAAGTTTGAGGAGGTGCTAGACTCAAGTAATAGGGAAAACTTGGGGTATCTTTGTAGGTCATAGGAAAGGAGCCAGGAGAATAGGAAAGACTGGAGTTTATAATGAAGGTTATTTGAGGAGGTAATGTGCCAGAAGATATAGGGGGCACAATTATATTAAAAGTGTAAAGAGTTTGTCCTCAGTGAGAAGGGCCACCTCTTTATCAGAGAGTGACTCAAAGAGGAGAGAATAGGAGTTTTGAGGTATAAAATGGTAGTGAAGAAGGAGTTTTTGTTGAATTATTTCTCTCTTCCTGGTAAAGTATGAGTCAAGGTCCTCTACCTAGAGTAAGAAAGTAGGAGACAGAAGAGGAAGCTTGATGAAAGAAGGGTTTGTTTGGAACACTGTGATAATTAGGGAAAAAATAAAAGAATTACCACACAGCAGTGTAAGTCCAGTTGAGATTAGATAGCAAACATTTGTAGTCGGACCCAGTCAGCCTTAGTTGTATGATTTCCTTCATTTAACTCCTATTCTCTTTTCACCTTAGGATTGTGTTATGTTGTATCTTGTAATGACTTCTCACTCACGTAAATGTTCCTCAAAGCAACCCTGCTACTTTCTGCCCTAGATAAATAGACTGTCTAGACAGTGAAAGTGAGTATTGATTAAGGCTCAATAAAAGTAGTGGGGCATTGACAACAAAGATTTCCTTAAGTGAAATGAAGTGGATTGGTTTTACAACCATATCTAGTTCTGTTATCAACAGCAAAGGGCTGTGTGATGCTTGGAAGGAAAGACTCTATCAACGGCATCTGAGTTCTATACTATAGAAGCACTGAAGGAAAGCTTTAAGAGGTGAGGGCTGGCTATACAGAAAGATAGGTCTGAGGAAGTTCACAAAATGGTTTATTATTACTGTTAAAAATACTAGGAATCCAGGATCATGAATTTAGAACTAGAGAGACTATAGAGGGCATCTATTCCAATCTACCCATTTTACAGCTGAGTCCAGAAAGATTGTAGGCTTGTACACTTGCACACAGGCAAAGATAGAGGCAGGATTTGAACCCAGGTGCTCTGATTCTAAAGTCAGGCTCTTTTCACTATAACACACTGTATAAATAAGCAGAGTTGAGTTAAACATTAAAAGCTTTAAAAAAATTAAAAACTTTCCCTCCTCTTTCCCTCTTCTCAGTTTTCTGCTATGCTGGCCAGCAGGAAAGGAATCACAAATTGTTTTACTTTTCTCTTGATTAACTTAAATACTTTAAAGAAAACATGCAGATTAAGTCAAATCAGCACCCAACAAACTCTCAGATGACTAGCAGGGTTTCCCCTGCCCCCCTTCCTTTTCCCTGGACAAATTCTCTCTCTCTCTCTCTGTATATGTATGCACATATATGTATATATACATTTGTGTATCTACATACATTATGTCACATAATTATATATGCTTATATGTGTACGTATTTGACAAGGATGAGTGAGATGAGAGAGAGAAAGGGAGAGAGATTTCTTCTTAGAGCAGGTCAGAGATAAATTTACTGCTGTCATTGTTTGAATAAGGTGCATGCTAATACCACTAGGAAAAAAGAGAGTAAATTTTAGGTCCTGAATGCAATACTTTCTGTTGCCTCCCCATAGTCTTGCATTTCTTTTGAGATGATGCACAGTTGGGCTTTCAATTTCCTTGTATTTCTCAGCTTAGTTTTAAGCTATGAGATGTTGACAACTCTTTTACTAGCAACAAGCAAACCTGTCTCAGGACAGATTTCTTTTCTTTTCTTTTCTTTTTTTCTCTTCTCTTCTCTTCTCTTCTCTTCTCTTCTCTTCTCTTCTCTTCTCTTCTCTTCTCTTTCTCTTCTCTTCTCTTCTCTTCTCTCTCTTCTCTTTTCCCTCCTTTCCTTCTTTATTCCCCTTTCCTTCCTTTCTTCCTTTTTTGTTTGTTTCATTTGCTTTCCATCTTCTAGGAAGGTTTAACTTTCAGGAGATAAACTTGCTGCTTAAACAAGATGGCCCAGGGGTTAGGGGCAACTGAATGATAGATATGAAACCTCTGTTCAGGGGCCACAGCTATATGACAAGGCTAAGTAGGTCATTGGACAGTTAGTCAATTTAAACACATTGCTGGCTCATGTTGCCTCAAAAATCTAAATAGTTCTTCACTGAAGTTCAGGTCTTCATTCATTCATTCAATCAGTCATTATCTGACATTCTTCAACTTGCATTCAAAGCCTTTGGTCATCTGGCCCTGCCCTATTTATCAACCTTACCTTCTACTCTTCTCCCAAACAGTATCTCTGATCTAGTCAAACGATGATTGCTAGATTCCTCATAGGGCTGGATTTTTTTCTTCCTATCCATGTTTTACATGCCTGCACCCCACCTTTGTACTTTCCTTTTCCACTGTAATTTCAACTACCCCATTTAAAAGTCTACTCTGAAATTTGTCTTCGTTGTGAAACCCTTCCTGACAGCACCACCCTTGACACATACATGTGTCATATAACATCAGCTATTATTATGATACTTATGGCAAAACCATACATTTGACACTTAAGTAATGATGTAAGCAGTTTATGAATAAGATTCCATGTGTTTATACCCTTTCTCCCCAACTAGATTTGTTACTATTCAGGTCATTATTTTTTGGTAGAGATCTATGATTTCATTGGTGTTGGGAACTCTCCATCTACTCATGGTTTCAAACATGACCACATTTTCCCCACCCTAAAAACCTTTATTAAAACTTTCCTTAAGCTATTGTCCAATCTGTTTCTTCTCTTCCTTACTCTCTTTCAAACTCCTAGAAACAATTGCCTCTGTTATTAGCCCTCTACTTCCTCTACGCCCATTTACTCCTCAGTCTTTTGTTTTTGTTTGTTTGTTTGTTTTGCTTTGTTTTTGTTTGTTTTTTTGGCTGGTGTGGCGATTGGGGTTAAGTAAGTTGCCCAGGGTCACACAACTAGTAAGTATTAAAATGTCTGAGGTTGGATTTGAACTCAGGTCCTCCTGAATCCAGGGTCAGTGCTCTATCCACTGAGCTATCTAGATGTTCCTCCTCAGTCCTTTGTAATCTGGTTTCTGACCTCACTGCTTAACTAAAACTGCTCTCTCCAAAGTTAACAATTATCTCAGTCATCAGCCAGACAGTCTATAAGCATTTATTAAGCACCTACTATGTTCCAGGCACTGTGCTAAGTTCTGGGCAAAGAAAGATAAAAGACCATTCCTACCCTTGAGGAGCTCACTATCTAATGGGGGAGACTGCATTCAAATAACTATGTGCAAACTATATACAAGATAAGCAGGAAATAATCAACATAGGGAAGGCATTACTGTAACCTGAGAACCAAAGCCCATTGTTTTGGGACTCTCTCCTCATTGATAGACATCAATGCTCTGCACCTGTGTGAGGGGTGGGGTAGAAATAGTGAGAGTGAGAGGAGAGAGCTGCTCTCTTTGTGTTGCAGAATCTCTTTAGGCTCTCTGGATTTAGTTGTCACTTTGGCATTCCTGGCTTCCAGTTTTGAGAAGAGATGGAAGATGTCAAGCCCACTTCAGGTTGCTGAAAGAAAAGACTGCCATATATTATCCTGTGTATACTTTCTCTAATTTCTCTTTTCCTATAGACTTGGAAAAATGGGTTTCTTTGTTACTTACCAGATGTATTCATTGTGGAACTAGTATTTGATGGGAAAGGAGTCAATACTTGGTTATAAAGCTTGAGGTCCTCTTCTCCCCATTAATAAAGAGAATTCAGAAGTTTAACTTGAACCTGAAAATCACATTTCCCAGACTAATAATACTTAAGGGAACAGATAGACAGCCCTGAACCCCCTCTCTTTGAGGAGAGCAGAGTGGTAGCCTTTGTCCCCAAACACTTATTTCCCCTCCTGGAAGGAATTAAACTCTCCCTTGCAGTATCATTTTTACTTTATCAACTGTGTACAGCTATCCAGCAAAAATTAAAATCCAGTTCATACAGTCAAATTCTCATCTTTATAACTTGACTGATGAATGGTACTTATTTTTCTTTTAATATTTGAAAATATTTTGAACTTTGCTAAATGTAATCTTGACATAGCACAATGAATTTATCATCATAGTAAAAATTAGGTGGGTCTTTTTGTTTGTTTTGCTTTGAGATCTGATCAGATTATTTGACAAATGAATTAAAATATGAAGTCTAACTAGAATAGTTTTGGCATCGTCATTTGAACCATAGCTGGTGGTCATAAATATTGACCAGTGACTTAATCTTTAGAAAAGTCTTTGAATTTTTCTCTTTATTTAAGACTTCACATTCTGGACTATAATCAAGCCAACAAAGTGACTTTGACACAAAATCTGGTGATTTTGTTTTGCTTTGAAACTAGTTCACTTTTTTGGGAACTTGGGGAAGGCCTTTGCATAGAGTCCCAATGCAGTGCTAGCTATTATTTATATATGTGAAAGTATTCCCTGTCTCCTGCCTCCGCCTCCCCTCCCCCCCCTTTTTTTTTGGGTGAGGCAATTAGGGTTAAGTGACTTGCCCCAGGGTCACAGCTAGTAAGTGTTAAGTGTCTGAGGCCAGATTTGAACTCAGGTACTCCTGAATCCGGGCTCAGTGTTCTATCCACTGTGCCACCTAGTTGCCCTGCTGCCCTCCCCTTTTAATTAAAAAAAATCACAGTAATTTTCATGGTCCTTTTTTCTTAATTTACTTTATAATCATATAACTTAACAAGTTGATAAAAGTAGTTATTAAAATTTATCTTTTTATTAAAAGAAGGGTTTGGGCAGAAGATACTAGAGATGTCTATTCTACCTCCCTTCCAGCCATACATGAACAACCCCATGCTACATGTGAGAGATAGCCCTCACTACGCTAAAATTTAAAGGGATTGGAAGCCATTCACCAATAGATGCAGTAGATAAATGGTCAAAGTATATGACCGAGCAGATCTCAAAAGAACTATAAATCTCACAACCACATGAAAGAATCTTCAAAGCACTAATAATAAGAAAATGCAAACAAACAACCCTAGAGGTTTCATCTTGGAGGAATAGCTAAAACAAATTGTTCAGGAATATATTGAAATATTATTGTGTTGTAAGAAATGATGTGAGATGACAGAAAATCATGAAAAGAATAATATGAGCTGATGTAGAGTGAAATAAACAGAGCCAAGAAACAATATGTACCACAATTTTTTGTTGTTCAGTCATTTTCAGTCATGTCTGACTTTTTGTGACCCCATTGGGGTTTTCTTGGCAGTGATACTGAAGTGGTTTGCCTATTCTTTTCAGTCATTTACAGATAAGAAAACTGAAGCAAACAGGGTTAAGTGAGTTGCTCAGGGTAACACAGCTAGTATCTGATGCCAGGTTTGGACTAAGGAAGATGAGTCTTCTTGATTCTAGACCCAACATTCTATCCATTGTGCCACCTATCTGTTCTATACACAGTAAGTACAGCAATTTAAATGGAAAGAATAACTATAATTCTTGATTTTCTCAAAAGCATCTGTTTAATGTACCATGTTTTTCTACCTTTTAAATAAGAAGTACTTATCTACATACCAAAAAAAATCACAAGTAAATGTAACAAAACTATAATGATCAGGTAAGATTCAAATGAAGAGATATAAAAAGGCACAATGGATAGCGAGGGATTCTATCCCACTGTGTAAGAAGTCAGGAAGAATTGAGTTAGAATCCTGCCTCAGATACCTACTGCTTCTGATACCCTCAGCAAGTCACTTAACCTCTTTTTGCCTCATTTTTTCTCGTCTATAAAATGAAGATAACACTTATCTCCGAGGGTTATTGTGAGGATTAGATGAGAAAATATTTGTAAAGTCTTTACAAACCTTAAAGACCTATATAAATGTGAGATTTTCTTATCATCTATAAAATGAAGTAGATGACTTTTTTTTTTTTTTTGGTGAGGCAGTTGGGGTTAAGTGACTTGCCCAGAGTCACACAGCTAGTATGTGTCAAGTGTCTAAGGTCAAATTTGAACTCAGGTTCTCCTGAATCCAGGGCTGGTGCTTGATCCATTGAGCCACCTAGCTGAAGATTCCAATTCAGTGCTTATTCAGTTAATGTACTGCTCTTTGAAGGCAGGGTGATGCGTGACATTTCTTGTTGTATTTCATGTAGCACCAGGAATAGACATAGTAAGTGCTTAATAAATACTTGGTGATTTGAATCCAGTCAACTGCAAATTAATCTCAGATCACTCATTAAGCTAACAACATAACGTTCTAATGCCGTTTTGATATCTTGACACAGGTACAATATTTATTCCAGAAGGAGCAGAAATGACTACTAAAAAAAAATTTTTGTTTTTGAGCCTGTAGATAAGAGTCAAGAGTTTTAAATTCAACAACTACTTATTAAATATCCACTGTGAGACAATTAAGTGACTTTCTTAAGATCAGACAAGTGACAAGTGTCAGAGCTGGGATTTGAACCCAAGTCCTCTGAAGCTGGCAAAAGCTCTGGTTTCTAGAGATACAAAGTTTAAATACAACTCTTCCTTCTCTTTGCCACTTCTGGGGGTTGCAGATAGGAGAATTTCTAAAGGACAGGTAAGTGGATGCAGATTCAGTTTTCATTTTGACTTTATCTTCCTTCTAGGTATTTTTACTCTTCAAGAGGGAAGAAAGAAGACTAGATATTCATTTACTTCTTGCCTATCAACTGTGCATAGTCAGGGGCTACTCTGGTATTAATGGTGCAGAGTGGAGTCCTTGGGAAAGACAGACAACAGCAGCTTTTGTCTATTTCACTCTCCCTCCCTTCCACCATTGAAACAATCTGAGCCTAGTTTTGTGTCTCCTCCTTCCAAACAGGTTAGTGAAGAGATAATTATGTGTCTAGACTTTAAATGTTTGTGTGTGTGTGTGGTCTCTCAACCCCTTTCTCAGTCTTCTCTATTAGAAAGAGAGGTAGCAAACCTCTGTTTCCCCATCGACTACAATTGGGACTCTTCAGAGACCCATTTATTAGCCATTTATATTATTATTAATCTTCTACTTTCAACTTAGTCTTTTAGTTTGTTTTGTTATATTTTACTGGCAAATTTTGTTTTTACATTGCCCAGATTTTCCTGTGTATCCCTACCTTTATCTCCTCTGAGAGAGCTATCTCTTGTAATGTTTTTAAAGGAATAAAAACAAAAGAAAAAAGGGTCAGGAGAGGGAAACCCTGCCCAACCAAACCAATTATTATTTTGCAAACATCTGACATTATATGCTGTGTTGCACACTCACAATTCTTCACAACATTCCCCCCTCTCCCATCTCTTCAAAAGAGCAGGAGAGGACATATCATATCTTTTCTTTGAAGGCAAGCTTGCTCTTTTTTTTTTCCAGGGCAATGTGGGTTAAATGACTTGCCCAGGGTCACACAGCTAGTAAGTGTCAAGTGTCTGAGGCTGGACTTGAATTCAGGTCCTCCTGAATCCAGGGCCAGTGCTCTATCCTCTGCACCACTTAGCTGCCCCCAAGCTTGATCTTTATAATTCTCTAGCAGTCAGTTTCAATTGTTTTGTGATTGCTGTTCTTTCCTTTTACATTGTTGTTGTCGTTGTGTCTATTGTTTTCCTGATTCTTCTTACTTTATTGTGGATCAGTTCATGTAAGTCTTTCCATACTTATCTGCATTCATTATGTTTGTTATTTCTTATAGTTATAGTAATATTCCATTGTACTCATCAAACATAATTTGTCTAGACACTTCCTTACTCATAAGCATCAATGTTATCAGCAGATCTTTGCTACCACAAAACGTGCTGTTATCAGTGCTTTCTTTTTTGTCACTGGCTTCCTTTGGCAGGGGAAACTCCAGATCAAATGGTATTGACATTTTAGCCACTTTACTTGCATAATTCCAAGCTGCTTTTCAGAATTCAACTTACTTTTAATTATAGATTATGGATGGGAATCACAGAACACCACAATCTCAGAAGATCAAGAGTACAAGTCACCCAAAGGGTGATGGAAAGAGGCATAGTTTACACTGTAGAGGTGATTGGAGTCACTATAGGGCATTGGAAATAGCACTGGTTATGGAATCTTTCTTCTTTTATATTAACCTTGGATGTCATATCCTTTGAGGTCTCAGTTTCTTATCTGTGAAATGTGAAGGTGGTATTAGGTGACTGTTAGGTCATCTAGGTCTAAGATCATGTACATAGTGGGGAAAGCAAATGAACCAGTCATATAAAAACAGATGGATATAGCCTGAGATAGTTTACAGATAGCCTGAGTAGTGTAGATACAGTTAGAAGAGACCTTAGCAACCATCTAATCCAACTCTCAAACTTTATAAATGAGGAATCTGAGAATCAAGGATGTTAATTAACTGGCACACACATAATGAGCTTCAAAGGTGGGTCCCTGGTTCTTATCACTCTAGTTCCACAGTATCAGGCACCCTTGTGCACTGGTAGCTCCTGAGATATCAAATGGGTGAAAGGAAGAACTTTAACATATTGGACTTTTCCTTTATAGATGGTTTATATTAAAATATGTTCTAAGAATCACACAAAATGAGAAGTCATGGAAAGAATTCTATCTGTGTTGGTGGAGGGAGGACCTACACCTATGAAATCACAGATCCATCTAAGTACCAACGGCTACTCACCATAGAGTTACACAAGTATTTAGATACTTTACTTGTTTGTTGTTCTGTATGTCCTTCAAATCTATTTCCATTATATTATATCTCTTAGACTGTAAGGTTTTCAGAGAGTGGGGATTACAAATGCTAACACATTTGTACAGTGGGAGCTTAGCAAGTCACTATGAACTCCATACAGTAAATACTTCTGTTGTTCTGTCCATCTGATGATGATGACATGATGATGACAACATATGCCTGTTGGCAACTAGTACATCATGCCATTGTATCAGATACAGATGGTGAGGAAAGGAATGGAAATTATTTGGGATGATTCAGCTCTTTGACATGTAACAATGTAGAAGAAACACCTGGATCTTTATGGAAAAGTGAAAGGGAAATGGTTTCCAGGAAGACATGGCCATAACTTGCTCCACCTGTACCATCTGAGGTTGATTCTCAGGCTCCATCTGCTTAGCCTGATCATGTGGTGTTTGGTGAATATCATTCATGAAAGTCAAAATGGCACCTCGGGTTTTAATATAATTCAGAGGCCAATAATAAACAACAAAGCTCTTGGATGTTTGGGATCAAGGTAAGATCTTTCTTTTTCTTCTAGGTACCATCTTTCCTCTGCAGACTAACATCTAAAGATCTGAATTGTAAAAAAAAATAAGATCCTTGTTTAGAGGATACCTTTTTGTTTGTAATTCCCTATTCTCTTGATCTGATGGGACTCTGGAATGTTTGTTGCTTAGGAATGTCCTCTAATCATTTGTAATTAATTTCCTTTCAATTTACATTTTTACACAAGCATTCAGTGAACTTAGTTCAGAATGTGGTTAGATCAAAATATTATTATATTTGGAAATTGGCTATAGTGCCTCCATTCAAAGTAACTAATTTATCTAGGAGTGAGGATGGATAGCTTTCACTAGAGACTTCAACTTGATATTTATTGCCCTTGGGGATGTTTTTATGATATAGGGACGGGTTTCTGAATTTGGAGTGAGGAATATCTTTGATCAAATCTTCCCTCAGACATTTACTAGGTTGCAACTGGACAAAAACAAATCTGAAAACATGTGCAATGCACCGCATTCATGGGTGTTCCACCTCTGCAAAGGGGGTAAGGTGAAGGTGTTTTCTCATATTTCTTCTTTGCAACATTCATTTTTGATTGTTTTATGGTTCTTCTCTCTGTCTGTCCCCAATCTTAGAACACTCTCCATCCGTCTTTTCAACTACTGAATTCCCTGGCTTCCTTTAAGTTCCAACTAAAAATCTCATTTTTGGGGGGAAGTGTTCCTTAATCCTGCTTAATTCCAGGACTTTCTCTCTTTTAATTATTTCCTATTTATCCTGTATATAGCTTGCTGGTATATATGTTTACATGTTGTCTACCTCATTAGATTGTAAACTCATTGAGGGCAGGGACTGTCTTTTGCCTCTTTTTGCATTATCAATGCTTAGCAAATTCCTGTCACATAGTAGACACTTAAATGTGTATTGATTGATTGATTGCATTGTTATAGTTGCATATATTGTTTTACAGGTTCTGCTTACTATATTGTGTCAGTTTGTATAAATCTTGCCATGATTTTCTGTATTCATTATGTTCATTTTTTCTTACAGCACAGTGATATTCTATTATATTCTTGTTCCATAATTTTTTAACAACTCTCCAGTTAATGAACATTATTAATTGACCTAAGGATTTACCCAACTTATAGGTCCTTTAGGAGAAAGAAAGAAGCAAATAAATCATGGGATGTGTTCTAAGTGTTCTCAAATACTGAATATAAGTAATTCATGCCTCAAGAAAACACAAATATCTTTTAGTAGGTTTCAAAACCAACTGAATTTCTAGCCTCTATCAATACAACCGATAATGGTGCATCCTATAGTGAGGAAAAGAAAAGCAGGAGTTATTTTCCTTGCTCGAATCTGTGTGCTTCTTTTTACCTTTCACAGGAAGACTAGACTCTCATAAATAATGAATTCTTCAATAGCTGAGTAACCAATCTTATTTAGTGGGTTCCTCCCGGAATTTAGACAATTTGGTTAAAGTAGGTTTTATTTTGTAAATGCAGGTTTATGGAACATTGGAGTTCTCTGATAAAACTCTTCATTTTATTTAATGAACTGGAACTATGTGGGCAGCTGGATGGCATAGAAAATAGAGCGCTGGACCTAGAGTCAGGAAGACATGAGTTCAAATCTGTCCTCAGATACTACTAGCTCTGTGACTCTGGGCAAATCAATCACTATATGCCTCAATTTCTTCATCTGTTAAATGGAGAGAATAATAGTACCTACCTTGCAGGATTGTTGTGAAGATTAAATAAGTTAATATTTATAAAACATTTTGCAAATCTTTTTTTGGGGTAAAAAAGCATTATATAAATGCTAGTTATTATTATTATTATTATTATTATTAAGAAAATTTCAGCTCCAATCCTAATACTGTGTTCTGAATTATAGTTCCTTGGGGACCTTCAGAATCTGGACCCTTTCACAGATGTGGATTGGTTAGTAGCTTCATCTATTGGAACACATAACTTCCATAACTATTCATAGGTGAAAGAGACAATGACAAGGCCGTGTTTTTTTTTCTTTCTTTTTGTTTTTGATTAAAAAGTCATAAGGTTGGCTTCCCCTTTTAGGTCCTCTATGGCAGATTTGCAGAAAGTCAGGATAAGAATTCTAACTAATGAGAAGGGTTGAGGTATTTATGAGTAAATGAAGTAGACATCAATGACATAACAGATACATTAAGTTGGTGAAGTAAGTTATTTGGCAAGTCCAAGAGTCAATTGTAAATCTTGTCATTAAAGGTCAAACTAGATTTGAACTATCCCAATTGCATGAAACTTGTTCTTTAAAAATGATGGAATGTGGGGGCAGCTAGATGGCGCAGTGGTTAAGCACCGGCCCTGGATTCAGGAGTACCTGAGTTCAAATCCGGCCTCAGACACTTGACACTTACTAGCTGTGTGACCGTGGGCAAGTCACTTTACCCCCGTTGCCTGCAAAAAAAAAAAAAAACAAAAAAAAACTGATGGAATGAAATTAACAGAGGCAAATTTGAACCCCAGTTATAACATAACTATGACATTAGTAGCCATATAATCTTACCTCAACATATATAAACTAGGGATAATTCCATATACCACAGAGTTGTTAGTCTGTCAGTCAATAAATGTTTATTAAATGTCTAATGTGTGCTAAGCATTAATGATCAGCATTTAATTAGCTAATTTAATGCTGAGCATTAATGCTTGAGATTTAGAGAGAAAGCAAAAGACAACCCTTTGCTCTCGAAGACCCATAGTCAAATGGGGGAGACAACATGCTAACAATATGTAAAACATACCTTCAAATATGGCATAAGTTGGAGATAACAAACAGAGGGAAAGCACTATTAATAAGAGGAATGGGGAAAGGCTTCCTGTAAAGGTAATATTTTATCTGGGACTTGAGGGAAGGTAAGGCAATCAGGAGGTGGCTATGAGTAAGGACAATATTCCAGTCATGGGGGATTGTTATATAAAGGGAGATGATGTATGTAAAGTGTTTTGTAAACCTTAAATTAAAGTCTTATGTAAATGCAAACTATTATTATTATTTATAAAATAGATATAGGAACTGGACTTGTGCTTTCATTAATGTAAGGAGCTCCCAGGTGAAGAAATACCTTCAAGAAATGAAGGTCAATGTCATAGAGCATTGCTAAGATCACTGAGAAGTTAAGTGATTTGATCACACATATGTCAGAGCAGGGGCTTGAAGTCTTCTAGGCTCTGAGGTCTGTTTTCTATCTTTTATACTAGAAATGCCTTTCCATTGTGGTTTATAAAATGAACTATTTTAGATGCAGATATCTCAAACAAGAGCTTTTAGGTAAAAATGTGAACAAAATATGAATAATTTGTTTGAATTTCCCATCCTGTAAGTCAGAATTTACTTCACTTTTGGAAGTCCAATGAGGATCCTCCAAAAGGATTTTGTAATGAAGTGTTTGACTTGTTGCAAGGTGGTTAAAAAGTCAACTGGCAATATCTCAGCTCCCAGAGCACAAAGTTCTCTCAAATAAGGGGTCACTGGTAGCCTTGACCAGAGTTAGTCAGAGTGCGTCTCATGACAGCTCAATAACACCTGAAACATTCAAAAAATTCTATTGTTTGTCCTTGAAGAAGACCATATTGGGGTAATGTCATGATTTGCAGTGAATTGGATTTAAGTGAGAGAGGGCTGTGTAAAGTCACTAGCCTCATTCTCTCCTCCAAAGCCATCTATCTGGGTCCAGTGGCAAGATATATATCTATATCTCTCTATATAGATATCAGGATGACTGGAGATGGCCCTAGATGTTTAAGGCAATTGGGGTTAAGTGACTTGCCCAGCCAGTAAGTTTCTGAGGTGAGGTTTGAACTCAAGTCCTCTTGACTCTAGAGCCAGTGCTCTATCCGCTGAACTACCTCGCTGCCCACAAAAATTTTACTTATACACAGAATCAAAAAGCTATAGTTGAATGCTGGAATGGCTTCATTTCTACTATTTGGAACTAGATGATATCAAAGGAGTTTTGTTGGTATCAGGAAACTTTCACTCTTTTTCTTCTGGTCAAATTCTCACTTTATTCTCTACTCATTCTTCCTTTCGGCATTTTCTTTGGTGTTTCTATAAATGCTAAGTTGTTCAATTCTGATCTTTATTTAAGTCTTAAAAGTGCCTCTGGCAAAAATCCAAGAAGGCATCTTGGACTTTCCCTTTTTTTGACCAGAAAATGGATTTTATTCTAAATGGCCATATTTGTTCCTAGTTAACAAACTCTAAGGGATAATATCTGTTCAGGGAAGGTATTGAATTAGTACAACCAAATAGTCTTGCCTCTTCTTTTGTCCATCTTCTTCCCTGCCTGTCCCATTGACAGGATGCAAGTCTCCATTGTTGAGTTTTCACTGGATTGGATGATGGTGAGGGGGATCATAGCTTTACCGATAGGGGGAACTAAGAGGCAGGAAAAAACTAT
Organism: Dromiciops gliroides; assembly: GCF_019393635.1. NCBI lineage: Eukaryota > Metazoa > Chordata > Mammalia > Microbiotheria > Microbiotheriidae > Dromiciops > Dromiciops gliroides. The sequence continues at coordinate 578,375,298 of NC_057861.1, forward strand.
TCCAGTTATTTTCAGGTTACTGAATAGATTTTCTGAGCCCTCTTTTTTTTTCTAGTTAGACATAGAAAGGTTCAGCTGGAAGTGGAGACATCAGTGATCAGCTCTTGGCTTGTTGCTAGACAGGCAGAATGAGAGTCAAGCTCCAGACATATGTATGCTATTAGAGCTACATGGAGAGCTCTCAAGAGTCACATGGAGCTTTTGAGCCAAGAGTTGAGGTTCTGGACTCTAAGTCCTCTCAGGAAAGCCCTCGAGGGTGGGGAAATGTAAAATGGCATAGGTCTGTCATTTTATTAAAACAAACTATTGGCCGATTTGCGGACAGATCATGATGCATTGGGGAGAAATCAATATGGAGAATTTTTCTTAAAAGCTGTTTATTGGATATAAAGTCTTTATAGTAAAGAGCCATAAGGACACTGGGAGACAGGTACATCACTGAATATTTCAAATAAAAATGGGATTTCCTAAATATTGGCAATGACTTTTCTTTGTAAATAGATTTAACCTTTGCCCTTCTGTCATCTTGCATTTTTATACAGGAAATTAATTTTCTTTATCCTCTTGGTGTTTGAGAGAAGAGAAAAAGTTGAAAAACTCTCAGGGATTTCAAAAAGCCTCCACATAAACTTTAAAATTAAACAGATGTTAGATGATCACCATTAAATCAGAGCTCTGGGATCCTAGGGTCGTAAACTATATGTGATGTTCTGAAGCAAGAGATGAAATGGATTTTTCCCCCAATTACCGGAGGTCTCACAGATCAAAAAAATCAGGATTAAGATGAATTCTTGGGCCCTATAAGGAATTTGAAGATAGTCCAAGGATGTAGATACTTCCAAAAAAAAAAAAAGCAGGTAAACTGCTATAGAGGGGGTTGGAGACACCACCTTGGAGCCAATGTCATTTTGGTTGAGCTACAGCCTAATTGATCTTTATTGGAACATTCCTCCTCCTTCTCAACAACAACAACCAATTAATTGACAGGTACTTATTAAGCACTTGGTGGATTCCAGGCATTTGCTAGGAACTAGAGATGAGACAAAGAGAAATATAAGATTGTGCCCTTCTCTTACTTTCCTAAAGGTAGGTTGCCCTAATTTACTCTAAACTGAATATGTCAAAGGGGCTATATCTCAGACAATTGTGGAACATTTACCAAATAGAGAATCACATTTCTATTTTGTTTTATGGGATTATTATAGGTTCCTAGGTTCCTAGCTGGAAAGGACCTTAGAGGCTCAAAAAAGCTTGGCTGTAGCACAAAGTAAAACAAAGAACTGTCTGCTGGTAGCTCGTCCCCCACCCCAACAGTGTCCACCAACACCCACATCAACACTACTACCATCACCATCATCCCCACCACTGCCAAACTGCAAATAAGCAACAAATCACAGCCAACATACCACAAAATCATATATATAGAGAGGTATATATATATATAAACCCCCCTTTACAATTTGTAAAATCCTTTCTATATATTCATATATGTCTATGCCTGTATTTGTGTATATATAGATATGTGTGGTATATTTATGTGTATATATACACATATATGTATGTATGTGTACACAGAACACTATACATTTACAAAATTTCATTTGATCTAAGGAACCTTACAAAACTTGACTCAGAGACAGAGTATCTAGAGTTTCTCTGACCCTGATATTGCAGGAAAGGCTTGTGGGAAGGATCCAGCAGCAAGATAAGGAGGATAGAGGAGGAAGCCATCTCATATGCAGAGAGATACCTACAATTAGGAGCAATTGCTTAAAGAGAATCCTTGAAGTCTGTGGGAGGGTGGGGCTTCTGTGCTGCTCCTGAAAGCTTAGATAATTTAGTGATGAGTTTTATTTGTATATGCAGAGTTTTCCAGAGCATTTAGTTTCTACATAAATTTTCTATATTGCACACCAGCTAGAGAAGCAGTGTCAGGGACGCACAGTTCCAGAGTGGTGAGAACCAGCCAGAAAGTTGGGATGTATTCCTTTGATCATTTCTACCTCCTAGCCAAATAGTTCATTCCCCTTTTCTGGTTAATTGTCAAAGTACCCAGGTATGCAAACTTATTTTCCCTTATCTACTTTAATTTTAGATTTTGTTTATCTATCATAAAAACGCTGATCGTGAGAAGAAATTCTAAGCATTGTAGCCTATTCAGTTTGGTGTTTAGATGAAGAGAAGAAAGAAACTATTCCATCTTCTAGAGGTGGAGCAGCTGGATATAGGGGTACAACAGGTAGAGCAAAATGAGAGCAGCATCAGGACCCCTTAATTTTAGTGCCTTCCTTCATTTGGTTAGCCCTCATTTAGCTCTTCTTCGTACATGACTGTTTCTCTGATTAGACTATGACCTGTTTAAGAAAAGAGGCTGTGTTTTCCCTTACTTTGTGTCTTCACTGCTTGGCACAGTTCCCAGTATAGTAGATTTAGAAATGCTTGTTGACTTGACACTTTTAGACTGTCATAAGATTAGCAAAAGGATAAAAATTCCATATAAGTCAAAATGATAATAACCCTGGGCTACACGAAAGAACAAAAAAGTCCTGCTGTACCCTGATGTCCAGTTGCCTAGAAATAGATATAGATAGCTATATCTATATACATTAACTATATCAATATCTTTTTTTGGTAAGGCAATTGGGGTTAAGTGACTTGCCCAGGGTCACACAGCTAGTAAGTATCAAGTGTCTGAGGCTGGATTTGAACTCAGGTCCTCCTGACTCTAGGGCCGGTGCTTTATCCACTGTGCCACCTAGCTTCCCCTCTATCTCAATATCTCTTGCTATCTCTGTCACTATCTAGATATCTCTTGCTATCTCTCTATTGCTATCTTTCTTTCCATATCTATTGCTTTCTATGCCTCTCTGTCTTTCTCCCAGAATGTAGTCATTTGGTCCCCTACTTCAGGGGGAATAAACTAGGTCTCTGAAGGGTAATGAACTTCTAGGGAACCCTTACCCATGGTTGGGAGAACAAGCTGCCAATTTGTGCCCAAACATTCTTTGGCTCAGTGGATGATAGCTCATTCTTGCCTCACTAGTACCACTTGGTGGTAAGATAGGTAGAACTTGTATTGAGCACTTACTGTGTACTAGATGGTATGCTTAGTGTTAAGAATAAAAACAACTCCCTCCCTCTCCCCCCCCCAATACCTGCCCCAAGAAAACAAAATGATGACTAGTCTCATGGTGTTCAGATTTTAACGAGGGAAGTCAAAACATAAAGTAGAGCTGGAAAGGGATGGGATGGGGAGGAGAAGAGAGTATCTGAGTTGGGACAAGGCAAGTTGGGGCAAGAGTGGACTGAAAGTGAAGTAGGTTTATTTGTCTACCTTCTCTCTCTTCCCCATTACTGATCTTAGAGCAGAGGAACTGAAAACTAGACTTGCCCAAGGAAAGTCATAAAGCTAGTGAATGCCTGATCTAGGATTTGAACTCAGTTCCTTTGAATCCTCATCTAGCAATTCTTTCCATTATATCACACTGCTTAATGGTGACCTTTAGAGAAAAAATACAGGAGATGAAGACAGGGTGTCAGAAATTCTCATTGGCATACAATGTCTTAAAGTATATAGTTCTGGAATTTCAGAAAGTCTCAAGAATAAGTATCACTGAACAATATAAGTGATAAACATCAGCTCTTGGCCAAAAAAACCCTAAGGGCAGGCATCAGTTGATAGCTTGTCTCTACCACAATCATCTAAGTTTGGAGTGCATTTGTATACAGTATTGTTGTTCTGATTCTCCTCCATGACTTCTCTTCATATCTCCTCTTCTTTGACCTAGTGTATTTTGGTATTTGTTCCTAACTGATTCCTTAGATGTAGTTCAGTTTCTTTTCCCTATCAGTGCATCTCTCTTGTAGTAGTAGAGGTAGCACTTCTAATCTCTTCTAATCTCTTGCACCATCCTGGCCTTCAGTGATAGTTTCTGATTGCCAGCCTCAGTTCTTCAGCTCTATTCAGAAAATAGGTCTCGGAAAAAGACTGAAATTAGGAGATGGATTTATGTTGTTGGGTAGGATTGGAACTTCTTGCGACAAAACTAAGACTAACTCGGTGTGTGTGTGTGTGTGTGTGTGTGTGTGTGTGTGTGTGTGTGTGTGTGTGTGAGAGAGAGAGAGAGAGAGAGAGAGAGAGAGAGAGAGAGAGAGAGATCTTCCTTTCATTCTTCACTGACCCATAGCTCAGACTGAAGGTTTGTAGGAAGGTTCATTTAATGTATAACCCCCAGAAAGGTGCTGGGTAACAGGGTATAGACTTCAGCAAAGAAGAAACAGTCTGACTAGACCATAAATAGCAGTACGGTCATACAGATGTACAAATTATATGTTCTAGTTCTTCTGAGTTAAAGGTTCAGAATATTTGGAGCTTACAAAGCTTTGAGGCTACCTTGTGTGGCCTCTTGTGAGACCAACTGTACCCAGGAGAAGTCAATCTATTTCCATCCTATATGCAGGAATGTGTATGGCTATGTCTTAAGAGGGTAGTTATGAATTATATCCTCACTTTATGGAATAAATTTTTATGGATTTCCACACTTTTACTGAGCTAGAAAATTCTGTAGAAGTTCATGTAATTTCAAGTCCTTAATAAAATTCTCTCTTGTTCTATTGAGTAAAACTATAGCTTTAATCAGTGGGCTTCAGGTAGTTGTGTGGGCAACTTCTTACAAATCCCAAGTGTTACTGGATGGAAGAGAGATCAAATGCTCTTCCAAGTCACTTTCAAAGCTGTAATCTCAGCAGGTCCTCTTGGAGAGGCCTAGCATCTTGCCAAGAACACAGTAAGTACTTAGTAAATGCTTATTTCTTGAAGAGGAAGATCAAGGTATGTTGAATATGATAAATATTTAATAATAATGGGAAATAAAATTGACTATGTCAGCATATAGGCAACAACCACGGTCATTTCAGAATCAGGTATCATTTGCAGTCAGATTATCCACTGGTCAACGTTGTTAACAAATTAGAAGAAATGATATATGGTAATTGATTATAGCTTCCACAACCCAAATTATTTAAATACACTCTTGACTCAAAAAAATGAGAACTAGGGAAAAGCAAAGACATTGTCTTTATCAGAACTCCTTAGAAAAGTTTAGTTAATGCAAAACAGTTGTCACAATGAAAAGTCTGAAAGAACTAAGAAACCAATTTGTCAGTGGATTTTTTATATCCTTATCCATAGAAGACATCTGGCAGCCAATAATAACACCTGTTTTAAGTATTTGGTCATTTGCAAGACATTATGGAAGAACAAGATGAAAACTTCTCAACTGTATTGTATCATAAAACAATGAAAAATAGTTGAAGATAAAAGTAATATGAAGAGAGACTGATGTAAAAGAACTACCTGATATAGATCATCCTGAGACCATTTAATGATGAGATCACAATCACAGTGGTAGACAGTGATCAGTTCTGATCAGCAATGTTACTGGGACCACCACATATGTGTTCTTCTACTGCAGGATTTGTTATTCTTTATGAAGTGTCAATGGTACTTTGGAAGATGGAACTGGGAAGAGCAGTTTAGCCTGACCTCAGAAGAATTCTGATCTACACATAATGTAATTTAATATAAACAGACATGTATTTGTGTACTGTAATGGACAAAGTGTTGAACTTATAATCAGAAAAGACTTGGGAGAGACTTGAATTCAACTTTGAACACTTACAAGCTTTGGTAGCCTGGGCAAGTCATTTAATCATATTTATCTTCAGTTTCATCTTCTGAAAAAAGGGAATAATAAATATCTATAATACCTATTTCAAAGTGTTATTGTGGTGATCAAATGAGATAATGTGTCTAATGCACTTTGCAAGAGAGAAGATAGGTAGCACAGAACTCTGGACAGTCAGGAAAGCTTCAGTTTCCTCATCCATAAAATGAGCTGAAAATCCCTAAATGAAGTCATGAAGAGTTGGATGCATCTGAAACAACTCAACAACAACAACAACCACAACCACAACCACAACAACAATGCTTTATAGTGCCATATAAATGTAATCTACTAAATGTAATTTGTTAAACCTTGAAGTTCCATATTTGTGCTAATAGTATTTCTAATATTGAAGCAACATTTATGGTGTAAATAAAATTTGGCTGAACTGTATAATCTTTGTGATATGTTACTGTACCCTTTTTGCTAATACTTCTGGTTTAGGTATCAAGACTACATTTGTATCATATAAGGAGTTTCATAGAATCTCTTATTTTGCTATGTTTGCAGTTGGTTTAATATTTAATTAGATGTTCCTAGAATGTTTGAAAGAACTTCCATGTAAATCTGTTGATAATTGTGTGTGCAGGGCTCCTTTATAGCTTATTTAAAATCTTTTTGAGATTGGATTTGAAATTTTTAAAAATTTTTTTAATTTTGGGGCAGCTAGGTGGTGCAGTGGATATAGCAGCCCTGGATTCAGAAGGACCTGAGTTCAAATCCGGCATCAGACACTTAACACTTACTAGCTGTGTGACCCTGGGCAAGTCACAACCCCAATTGCCTCACCAAAAAAAACCCAAAAATTAATTTCTTATGTTATTGTGGTTACTTCATAATTTTTCAAATTACTATCCATTTAATTTTATTTTTGAAATGTTATTGGCATAGTTGGGCATTATAGTTTCTGATTATAGCTTTTATTTATCTATTGTTTATTTATTTGTTCATTTGTTTTAGTTGTTGTGTATTTTCCCTTTACATTTTTGATTCCAATAATTTAGTTTTCCTCCTTTTAAAAAATGAAATTAGCTAATGATTTATCTTTTATTGTTTTAAAAATCCTATGTTTTCATTAATTCAATGTTTTTTTTGCTTTGTTTTATTAGTCTCTTCTTTGATTTTCATAATTTCTACTTTGATTTTTAAAGCTTTGTTGGTTTTCTAGATTTTTTTAGTTGCATGTCAAGTTCATTGATCTATTATTCCATCTTTTTTTTGGTTGATATTTAGAAAATACACATTTTCTCCTAAAGATTTCTTTGACTTCATTGCAAATTTTTTCATATTCTATTTGTAACATATACAAAGTTCAAGAGACATGGTTTCTGGGTGATTAATAATTTTATTAATTATGCTAGTGAGTAATAAATAAAAGGGTGGTCATTTGGTCATTTATCCTAAACCAAATATTCTTTATGGAACCCATTCAACACTCATATGCCCTTGGGAGAATGGGTATTCTTAAGTATGGAAATCAACTATAATTGGCTAACAAGTAATGAGAGAATGAATATTATAATGAGAGATAGGCTTCTAATGAAGGTGTGGGGATGTGACTGTGATCATTCAATCTTGGTTAGGTAAACTTATCTATATCAACACTATCACATCTAGGGTAATCTAGACAAAAGAGAGAATCCACTTCTATCCACATTTGTCTGACTAAAACGCAATGACCCAGAATCCACCAATTCACCTAAGTTTTCCACCTCTACCTATAGGGTCTAATTTCTGAATAAGGAAATAGAAAAAGGGAAACACTTTAGTCCTAATTCAATAATTATTTATTACTATAAGAGAGATACAATCATTTCTCTCATATCTCATTGTTGTTAATTAAATTATCTAAAGTTCCTAAGATTTGATCCACTCATTATTTAGGATTAATTTATTAACTCCATAGGTAATTTTTAGTAGTTTTTATTGCTTTGTATTCAGTCTGTGTATTCATTCACCCACCCACCCATTCACTTATCTATTTATCTATCTTTATGAAGTAAGAGGGAGTGCTAAGAACATTGAATTTAGAGATAGAGGCCATAATTATGAATCACATCTTAGCCACTTAGTGCCTGAGTTAATCTGTTCAAGTTACTTTCTCTCCCTAACTTCATTTTCAACATTTATAAATGAAAAGAATCAAACAAAATGACCTATAAAGTCTATTTTTTTTTATTTATCCACTGAGCCACCTAGCTGCCCCTAAAGTCTAAATATATTATCCTAATTTAATCTTAGGTCACCATCAGGAAAGAATACAACAAATAACAACATACTAAAATTAAAATATGCAAAGAATAAAAAATGGTCACACATTAAATGATAAACTATTATTTGTAGCCTGTTAAAATTATAATATATTAACTTTAATAAAATATTAATAAAAGTCCTACTTGAATCTAAGTACCCTTATAAAGTTTTTAAAAATATTGTGTATTTTCATGGATTTTTGTTGCTATTATAATTTATATTGTTATAGCCACCACCTTTTATGATTCAGACTTCTGTATCACTTCATATCTTATCAATCTTCAAATAATTTATGCTCTTTATATTTTTCATTTTAAAAGTCACAATGTTCATATGCCATAGTTTGTTTAGTTATTTCCCAGTCATCGAACATATAGATTATTTACAATCTTTGCTATCACAAGAAATGTTTTTATGAATATTTGTCCACAGATATGTATTTTTCCTTTAAGATGTCCTAATAGTGTTATTATTTGGTAAAAGGTTTGAATGATTCTTTAAATCTTGTTGAATATTGCTGTGTTGTAAAAGCTCATCTCTTTACTGCCTATATTCTCTCAGTGATGCCATTTGTCAAGAATCATGGACTACTATGGTTTAATAAGAAATAAAATTGCAGGTTACAGAAAGGGCAATGGAAAAAATGCAAAATGTGTATAAAGAGGTTATAGCATATTACTAAGGATAACTCGCATTCAAGAAATGATATAAATGATAGCATCAAGGACATGTATGACTAGTATGAAATGGGCCAATTACATAGAGAGAATAAAATATTACTGGGTAAACAGTCTGATCCCTTTATTAGTATCCTGGAGATATTTTGAGAAACAGAGGAAGACTTCCAATGCTTTGGACAGATTATCTATAGAGACTATGGAAGGACATGGCTAAGAATTGCAAAAGATAGGAAACTATAAAAGGAATACTCTGATTGAAATATCACAAAACCATTAAAGCATAAATATCATGAAAGAAGGGAGAAAATACTTATTTGTGAAGTGCCAGGTACTGTGATAAGTGCTTTATAATTATTATCTCATTTCATCCTCAGAACAACCTAGAGAGGTACTATTATTATCTCCATTTTATAGTTGAGGAAACTGAGGCATATGTAAAATGACTTGCTCAGGGTCACACAGCTATAGTCTGAATATCTGAATATTTGAATTCAGATCTTTTTGACTAAAGTTCTCTATTCATTTTACCATGTAGCTGTCTCTAGAGTAAAATATTCAAATAATAAAAAGTGATGATACATAATTGTTTATATTGTTATGACCAGTTTATATAATATTTTTCTGATTCTGCCTATTTTACTCTTTAATCTCTACATGAATAAATTGCAGCAATCCCTGTACCTATTTGTTTATGCAAAAGTGTGTATTTGCATTGCTATTGAATAGCCCAGTGGGGCTATTCAATGCAAGCAAATTTAAAAAGGTTCAAGAGTGTAGTACTTTTAAAAAAATAATTTTTATTACAATTTTTGAAAATGATATAAAGTTAACATTAAACAGCACAAATCCTGTTTTAAAAAGCCTATCTTTGACCTTCTATCTTTCCACAAATTAGCATATAAAATAGACATATTCATGGATATAGAGTATGACGTATTATATAATAAGATGCACTGGAGTAAATATCTGTAAAAACATTCCTTGACACTAAACTAATCAATCAAAAGCTCAAAAATTCAGTCAACTGGCAAATTGTTTTGGCTGCAAGAATTTTGAACGGGTGGTTTTATTGAAGTAATTGAATATGGTTTGCTCTTCATAAGGATATTTGGATTTTAAAAGTATCTACTTTCATGAGAGACCTCTGGTCAATAAAAGCTTAAGCTTACTGTTATAATCCATGAAGGAAGTTCCCTTAAGAAAAACAAACCAGGTCAAGTGGTGGAAGAAGTTTAGGTGAACTGGAGCTCCACAAAACTACCAAAACTTCAAATGAACAAGTAATACCAGGTATACGATTAATAAATTTATATAAAGAAGAAAAAGTGATAGAAAATATCTCCTAAAGCCTTTTTAGAATTCAGAGCAAGGCTGAGTTAAGAATTTATATTATCACATCTAACTCCATTTGGAGATTTATCTTGGTGGCTTCTTTTATTCCAGCCTTCCCCCAAACACTGTTGTTTAATGGAAGGGGTGGAAGAGAGCATTCCATTCATCTATTCCTTTTCACTGCAAAGAGGTAATTATTGTGTGGCAACAGCAGAAGGACTTAAAAGTTCTGAAGGTAGGTGGAGGGCCCTCAAATCATCTTCAATAATTCCTGATGAAGTTCATACATGGTAGACATCCAGTGAGATTCTGAATTACCTCCATAACTGAACTTAAGAAAAACTCTGAAATTACTCAGATAAAGTTGGGCACTGGCTTGTTAGGGAGAGGGTGAAATAGTATGTACATACAATACAATGCTAACTCATTAGCAGTCAAGAGGTGGCAAGAGGGCCTAAAGAATAAAACTTAGTTGGGGATATCAAGTTCCCAAGCAGAATAATAACCTACAGGGAGATTCATAAATAAAGAAGTAAACATGAGTAGAAAAACCAAGAAAGAGCCCACACAGTGAAGAAATATGTTGTGACAGAAAATTACTTGAAAATCTTTAATGAAAAAGAAAGAAATACAAATTCTGCATTCCTCCATAAATGATATATTAATACTAAGGAATTCCAGAATTGTTCAAAAGAAAAATAGGAAAATTAAAAGGAATAATTGAGATAAAAATATAAAAGAAATCAGAACTCTCAAATAAGAACTCAGTAAGACAAATGAGAAAGTAATATATTTAGGAGACATGACAGAAATGGAAGATGCCAGGCATGAAACTAAAAAAATACAGATCTAAAACATTTTTTAAAAAATACAGATTTGCAGGGAAAATTGGAAATGTAGTCAAAGAACTAGCATTAGAACACCATATAAATTCTTTACCCATCAAAGAATAGAGCATGCAATAGCAACTTGAGGGTCTAACTTTCTAAGAAAATGATTTTTTTTTTTTGGGTGAGGCAATTGGGGTTAAGTGACTTGCCCAGGGTCACACAGCTAGTAAGTGTTAAGTGTCTGAGGCCGAATTTGAACTCAGGTACTCCTGACTCCAGGGCTGGTGCTCTATCCACTGCGCCACCTAGCTGCCCCCAGAAAATGATTTTTTAAAATCCTGAATATTATACTACCGGGGAATTAGAAAACTGATCACAAATATTGAAAACAGGATGAAATCCAGATACCACTGACAGAAAGAAACTACAAGCTTTAATCACTAAGGATCATATTAGTTAAACTTCAGAATTTCAATGTCAAATGACAAATATTGCAGGCAGCCAATAAAAAAATGAATAGGAGAATGAGTAGTTCCAGGATTCCTTAAAATAAGAAAACAAAGATGTTACTGAAATTAAATATTCAAAAAGTAAAGGATATTGGAAAGCACATCAGAATAGCATATTCTTCAAAGTTGATCCTTCTCATCAACAAAAATGAAAAGGCCGGGGGCAGCTAGGTGGCACAGTGTACTGACCCTGGATTCAGGAGGACCTGAGTTCAAATCCAGCCTCAGACAATTGACATTTACTAGCTGTGTGACCTTGGACAAGTCACTTAACCCTCATTGCCCCACAAAAATAAATGAAAAAGGGGTCATTCATAAAATAATATATTTAGCTCTGGAAAGAGGCCATGTGGCCCAATCCCTTCATTTTATAGATGACAAACCTAAACTCTGATTGGTTAAGTAAGAATTTAGCCCTAACATTAACCTTAGATATTAAACTGATAAAAATGTGTACTTTTACTATTTAAATAATGTTTGGTACAACACAAAATATTTTAAACATTGAAATAAATTTAACCCTACAATTAAATGAAGGACAATCTACACAAAGCATATTTCAAGAAACTACAAAATGGTTAGAAATGTAATGTCACACCTGCTTTAAATATATAAAGACAATGATACAATAAATAGAGAAAATAAAAATGATAAAAGAAATGATCTCTGTCTTCCTAAATAGGCAACTAATTGCTTCTTTTTTTTTTGTTTTTTTGATGAGGCGATTGGGGTTAAGTGACTTGCTGAGGGTCACACAGCTAGTAAGTGTTAAGTGTCTGAGGCTGGATTTGAACTCAGGTCCTCCTGAATCCAGGGCTGCTATATCCACTGCACCACCTAGCTGCCCCTAACTAATAGCTTCTTGATTTACACTGTGTAAAAAAGAAAAATATGCCCTTCTGGTGTATATGTATGTATACACATGGGGCATCTAGGTGATACAGTGGATAGAGCGCTGGCCCTGAAGTTGGGAGGAACTGAGTTCAAATGTGACCTCAGACACTTACTAGCTGTGTGACTCTGGGCAAGTTACTTAACCCCAATTGCCTTAAACATCTAGGGCCATCTCCAGTTATCTGATGTGTATCTTGCCACTGGATCCAGATGGCTTTGGAGGAGAGAGTGACGTTGGTGACTTTGCACAACCCTCCCTCACTTAAAACCAATTCACTGCAAGTAATGACATCGCCCTGATATCACGGTCCTCTTTAAGAATGGAGGACAAACAACAACCACGTATACCTCTCTCTCTCTCTCTCTCTCTCTCTCTCTCTCTCTCTCTCTCTCTCTCTCTCTCATCATTTCCATATATGTATATAGTCTTACCTCTATGATATGTTTTTATTCCACATATATGTCTATAATACATATATATTGATAATATGTATATATTTGTATGAAATAATGTTTGAATCTGTATGTGTGTATATAAATATGTACACATGTAATAATATGAAACACCAATCATGCATGTGTATATATACACAGACATGTGTATGCATATTATGCACACATATGTTTGAATATGTACAGTGAATATAAACGTGTGTATCTATATTGAATATGTGCATGTGTATGTATGAACTTGTTCCTATATATGTAGCGATATACTCATATTTATGTACACATACAAATGTGTGTATATACACATATGTAAATATGGATGTATGGATAGAGATAGATGGATAGATAGATAGATAGATAGATAGATAGATAGATAGATAGATAGATAGATAGATTGATAGATTGATAGATTGATAGATGATAGATAGATAGATAGCCCTGCTCCACCTGATAATATCCACAATGGGCAATCTCATATACTGGAAGCATTTTGGCCAAAGTTTTAACTTGGTGAATCTATACTCATTGTTGGTGTTGCAACCTCCAAGCATCCCCAAGATCATTGCATCTCTGTATACTTTGTACCCTCTTTTGCCAGATGCTAGGGTACTATTTTATAAACTTATCTTTTGCCAGTGGTGGCAATTGCAAATTCAGAGTACTGGCTCTCAAAAAAACCCAAAAAACCCTAATAGTAATAACTATAGCTGTCATGTTCTTGTAATACAACATCACATCATCCAGCTAAATTGCCTCCTCAAGTCCTAGAATTCTTAACTTCATTCACATCTTAGAGGTTTCTGGCCACTTTAACTGCTTTTGTTAGGCTAGATGAAATGGCATTGTGCTATCAGAGGATGGCATTGCTCAGGTAATTATTACCCAATGGCACAAAATATAAGGGAGCATTTTGTTAGGTGCCCTGCACAAATGGCAGGACTTTTCTCCTAAGTTCAATCTTCTTGATCAACTTTGAGGTACACATTCCAATAAAATACCAAAATACCATGCAAAACATTGGCAAATCGGGTCAATAATGCTTCCCTCATAAAAATGGTTTTGGCAAAAAACATTAAATGACTAAATATTCCTTATCTTGGTCTGGGTTGTTGACCAGCATTGATTAAAAAAATAATGCTCCAATAGTTATTCTGTCCATTCAGGAGCCAAAGGACAATCACAGTCCATTGTGCTAAAATTTTGTTGGTCACCTTCTAGCAAATTTTTACTTTAGTGGCCAAGGAATGAAAGGCTACCTGCAATTGCCCCCTAAAATTAGCTAAAATTATATCCTCATTTCCAAACTCTTTTTGTATAGAGCCATTCAGTAATGTTTTCTACCTACTTCTTTTAATAATAATGATAACATTTATATAGCACTTGCTGTATGCCAGGTACTGTGCTAAGTGCTTCACAATTATTATCTCATTTAATCCTCACAACAATCCTGGGATATAGATTGTTGTTGTTGTTATTGTTATTTTAATGGAGTGTAATTTTATTTTAATGGTATTTATTTCTTTTTGAAGATTTAGCCTTAAGACACATTAATTCAAACATAAATGGAATGGATATTTGCCTACTTCTCAAGTATAACAAAGGCAAACTTAATCTGATATACACCAAAGGACTTTTTAGGTATTGCACTATATTATTTTACAGATGAGAAAACTAAGGCAGACAGAGATTAAGTTACTTGCCCAGGGTCACATGGTGAATAAGTGTCTGAACTGGGTTTGAACTCAAGTCTTCATGAACTCAGGTCTAATATTCTATTAACTGTGTCACCTAATTGCCAATTCTTTTGGGAGTTGCTGGTTTATAACCTCTGACCACTTATCTATTTGGGAATGACTGATGTTCTATATATTTGTATTAATCCCATACTTATCTTGAATATCAGACCTTTTTCAGAAATATTCAATGTGAAGATTCCCCTCCCCCCTCAATGACCTTCTTATTCTAGGTGCATTAATTTTGTTTATACAAAAGTTTCCATTTTATGAAATTACATTTCTCTATTTTATCGTTTGTGCCTACCTCTATAAATTATTTTGTTGAGAACTCTCCAGGAGAAGAATTCTTAAGCAATGGCCAGAGGAGATATTAAAACATAAAATAGACCAATATTATAAATATAATAAGCATTTACAAAAACAAAATCAATGCAGCTAAGATCAGAATAAAAACTATCTATTGGAAAAAATCTCTAAATCAACTAGTTCTGCTCAAAGACTAATATCAAAACATGTGAGGAATTAACACAAATATGTAATATCAAGCCCCATTCCTCAATAGATAATTGATCTGAGTTTTGATAGTTCTCACAGGAAAAAAATTGGGTGATCTGAAAAACCACTATAAATCATTAATAATAAGAGAAACGCCTCTTAAAACAATTCCGAGATTCCATTTAACTCTCATTAAATTGTCAAAGATGACAAGAAATGGATAATCAATTTTGAAGTGGTTGTTGGACAAGAGGTGTTAGAGCTGTGAAAACAATTCAAAATTATGTGAGATGTGACTGGACTTTGGCAAAGCTTTCCCACTCTTTAGTATCCACCTTAAGGAGATCAGTGGCAGAAAGATCCTTCATCGTACCATATTGTACATATATAACAAAATATTCATAGTAGCACTCACTGAGTAAAACACTGGAAGAAAATCAGTATCTATTAATTGGGAACTGGTTGAGTAAATTGTGGTATATGAATTTAATGGATTATTATTGTTTCAGAATAAATGATGCATATGAGTAATTCAGGGAAACAAGGTAAGACCTCTGTGAAGTATGCAGAGGGAAGAAAGCAGAACCAATAAATATGTGCAATGGACTGAGTGGTGTGAGCAGGGCAGCTAGTGGAATATGAAATACTTTATTAGCAGTTCTACAAACTGCCTTATGTTAAATGAGGTTTAAGTTTTGGTCTCATAGAAGATGGTAACAGCAAGTTTTAGTCACATTATTGAAACCTGTTTTAAGTCCTGTTAATGTGAAGTGTGAATCTTTTACATGTAGAATTTCTGTTGTAGATATGAATAAATTACCTACCCCATACATGACTTTGAATAACTTTTTAATCCCCTCTCTTTGGAGAAAATCTAGATATGAGCCATAAATAAATGGGACCAAAGGTAATGTGTTGGGATTTTAATGAATGTGAAAAATAGGAACCTTTCAATAGTGGCTAGACTCTCCAAGACAGAACCCTTTCCAAACCACATACTGGAGTATAGAAAAGGGAGTGGGTGAAGTAGCGCAGCCCATATGGGCTCAGCAGCATTTCTTTCAATGTAAGATTGAAAAAGAAATAAATCTTCCTCATCTTACTAGAGAGGTGAGTGCAATGTAGTATAAAAAGTCAGAAGGTGTTGCTTTGTCAGTTGGCTTTGCCAACTTTAGTATAAGGAATGTTTCAATATTGAGAGGGGCATTAAAGAGCTAAGAATTTTTATTATTAATATTACAAAACCCTCTCCTCTCTACCTTTTGGAATATAAATTTGTGTGCATGTTTTTCTACTTTATTGATATTTTCAACAATGAGAGTATGGAATCATTAACCAAAATGCTCTCTCTGCTAACCATTCTTACTGCCCACTCTCTGGTTTCTAACTCACAGTACTCTCACAAAATGAAAATAGTGATCCTTCTTCTAGTTTGGCTCCCATGTAGGGTTCCTACACTTGCTCCCTTTAAGTCCCCTATTTAGAATTTTTACACATATCCTTATCTAGTTAATTTCAAAAGAGGAAAAATTCCATGGACATCCCAGTTTTGAAAGAATTCAACAAGAATCTGGAACCACAGTATATGATGCAAGTTTAACCTAGCTCTTCATTTTGAAATCACCTGATATCAATTAGCATTCCTCTAGTTTGAGGCTGATTTATGATACTCTAGTAAGACCTTGAAAATATGAAAGCAGAGAAGCAATATTTCAAAATGCAACATAAAATCAACAATAAAAATGTATATTTATAACCTGAAAAGTATGATTTCATCTTGGAGAATTACCAACCCAATAGCTGTAATAAGCATGATTTTCATTGTACCATATTGTACTTATTAAACACTTCAGGGGACTTGTGAATAAATCAAATCATGGGATCATTTTTGGATATTTGAACATATTTTTAAATATTATAAAAAGATGGAAAAGTATCACAACTGTTTATCATTTGTTCATGTTTTCCAAAAGGGTTTTAATCATAAACCTCATTGTTACATCCTCCATAAAACTAAATTGAGGTTTGCAAACTGACTGCCTTTTAATAAATGCAGATTTAATGGGGTCATGAGATAAGATTAGATCTCTCAGTTCCCCCACTCAAATACAACAAATTCTGAATTATACTCATAAAAAGAAGAGGTACATAGGTAGATTGGGGGAAGTGACTCTTAGACTGAAATATTGTCAACTATTTTCAAGTGAAGCACATTCCTACCTTTGATTTAAAATTTTAATAAAAATTCAGCATGGGAAACAAAGATATTAAGTTGAAATTGCACTATGATTTTAGGACCTGCCATCTTGATTTAGTAAGAGCAGACAGTCTTAAAGAACCCTATCAGGCCCAATTCAAAATGGGAAAGATGTGAAAATATGGCTTAAAACCCAAGCTTGATTTCTTGAGATTAATTAGTAGATTGAATTCAGGTTTACCATGGATTTATTTGGACACAGAAAAATTAGGGGAAATAAAAGCTGGGGGTGGGGGGAGGATTTGATTTTATGTCCAATTAACTTGGATTGACTTCTTTTTCATTTCTTTTGAGCTAGATATATCATTAAGTCTCTCTAGAGAACTCCCAAAGAAGAAACTTACTTCCAGTAATGCAGACTGGTATCTGCTTTGAAACAGTCACTCTTATAGAGTTGCTGGAAGTGTTGAAAGGTCAAACAACCTACTTAGGGCTACGCAGCCAGACTGTTTGGGACTTGAAGCCAAGTCTTCCTGTTTCTATCTACAATACCATATTGCCTTTCTTTACTTCTTTATGGACTTCATTTTCAATTTTAAAATTTGAGGACAAAATGAAAAAAAGACTAGGCAGCTAGGTAGTGCAGTGGATAAAGTAAAGGAATTGATGTCAGGAAAACCTGAGTTCAAATTTGACCTCCAATACCATCTATCTATCTATCTATCTATCTATCTATCTATCTATCTATCTATCTATCTATCTATCTATCTATCTATCATCTATCAATCTCTCACTTATCTATCTATGATCTATCTATGTGACTGGGCAAGTCACTTAACTACTGCTTGCCTCAGTTTCCTCATTTGTAAAATGGGCATAATCATAGAACCTATCTCCCAGGATTGTTGTGAGGATAAAATGAGATATTTAAATGCAAAATATTTGGCAAATCTAAAAGATCTATATAAATAGTATTATGTTAAATTTATAATAATCATCTTCTTATAATTTATTGTTATTTGGTCGTTTCAGTTGTGTCTGACCTTGTGACCCCATTTGGGGTTTTCTCGGCAGATACTGGCGTGTTTTGCCATTTCCTTCTCAATCTTATTTTACAGATGAGGAAACTGAAGCAAACAGGGTTAAGTGACTTGCCTAGGGGCACACAGGTGGTAAGTGTCTGAGGCCAGATTTAAACTTAGGAAGATAAGTCTTTCTGACTTCAAGGACCAGCATCATGCCACCTAGCTGCTCTCATGTAATATGGTACAATCATGGAATAGTTTATCTTTTCATGTCAGCTAGAATGTTGCTATATCATTTATTATGCATATATACATATATACCTATTTTTATATATTGTAAAATCTGAATGACTCTCACTCTCATATTTAATCATAATTTTCCCTTATGGGAACATACATGGATATTGTTATAGTACAAATAATGCATCCCAGAGGCACAGGTCAAAGTAGCTTATTATCCAGTAATGGAAGAAATAAGTGGCACAATAATCATGGCATTTAGAGTGGGAAGGAACCCTAGAATTCATCTAGTTCAACTTCCTGTGGCAGGGCTGGCTAAACAATAAATTCTGTCACTTATTTTATAAAGTCTGTTTTTAGTTGCTTTTATGTTTTCCATAATATGAATAATTATGTTTGTTATTTAGGATTTTTATAACTACAAGTATCATTCTTTCTTTATGAGTATAAATGAATTGGTACCACTTGCTAGAAAATGCATATATACATACACATTTGTACATGTCTACATTGATCCTTGAAATCTTCTTTCCCTAATATCAAGATCCTTTCCCTTACAAAAATATTTTCCCACCCGCACTCCTGAAACTAACCTAGCCTTCATATAAAGAATCCAGAGGGAATCCTGTCAATCTCTTGATCAAAAGACATTTGTCTGCTCATTGAGAAGACATCAGGAACCCTTCCTTCTAGCAATGGTCATGCACTTTAGATATAGAACTTTCCTTAGGTTTGTAGTTTCATGTACAATCATCATTTTCTACTATGTTATGGAAAGGCTTATTTTATTTCATAAATTAAAAGAAAAGGATAGCAGAGGATAAGAGATTACCTATCATGGAAGCATGGGAGATGGATAGAAGGGGCCGATGGATTAGGAAATGTCTAAAAAAGCTATGGTATATGATTATTATGGAATATTATTGTGTTATAAGAAATGAAAAGCAGGATGATTTAGGAAAGGCCTGGAAAGACTCGTATGAACTGATGTATAATGCAATGAGCAGAATCAGGAGAACATTGTGCACAGTGACCCCAATATTGTTTGACAAAGAACTGTGAATGACTTAACTATTCTCAGCAATACAATGATCCAAGATAATTCCAAAGGACTAATGATGAAGCACACTACCAACCTCCAAAGAAAGAACTGATATTGCTTGAACACAGACTGAAGCATGCAAGTTTTCTTATACAAAATGACTAATATGGTAATGTTTTACATAATCGCACATATGTAACCAATATCTGATTGCTTACCACCTCAGGGAGAGGAGAGGGGAGGAAGGGAAGCAGGGAAAGAGAGATAAAATTTGGAACTCAAATAAAAATGTTTAATATTTTTAATTTCTAAAAAAAAAGAACTTCCTTGGGATATATGTGCCCACATAAATTAATTATTTTTCTGTATACCTCTATGTAGTTTTAATTGCATCTCCCTATTTTTTGCCTTATAACTTTAAATTGACTAAGGAAGGTCTCCTCTGATTACTCCAGAAATTATGACTTTCTAGATAAGTGTCCCCCTATCCATATGACCTTATAGCACCTGGGATGACAGATACTAAGTTTTCATATTTCCTTGTTAATAGGTCATAAGGAGGGGAAAATGCAGATTCTAATCTTAGGCTCTCCTCATCCCATATAACCAATTACAACGTTCAGAGTTCACTAAGCATAGATATGGGAGTAGAGGTGATATATAACACCTTGCTTCTCCACAAATCACTGCCCTAGAATACTGTAGAGAATACTTAATACACACCACAGATGGTATCTTTACTGTATAAAAAGGGAAAACTAAGAAACAGTCTTTGGAGCTGATATGCTCTTTTCACCCCTCTTCCCTCCTCCCCCCTTCATGATCTGACAGAGATTTGAAAATTTGTTAGCATGCCCCATTTCCAACTCTCCTGAGGCCTGGGTTGGCTATAAAAACATCCTTCAATAAATCTCAATTGGATACAGAAGTTTTGTGCAGTGCTCTCTTTGCTTTTGAGCATGAACAGTGATTTACCACAAAACCACTCATTTGAAAAGTCATTTGCTGCCAAATGTAGGAAATAAAATGAGTAAGAGAATTTGATAAATTTGTTTCATTTCAATAAAATGAAGACTCAGAAAATATTACTGTTTCTCTCTTTGATCTTAGAAATAAGAAAAGCTGAATCCCAGAATGGTTCAATGAATTGACCAAAGTCATACAAGTAGGGACAGAGTTGAGATGTGAACCCAGGCTCTTTGACTCCAAATCCAGTGTTTTTCCTATTACACTATGTGCCATTTATACTGTAAACAAAATAGTTCTATATTCTGTAACTTTGTGAACCTGAGCCATTGTAAGGGGAGCTGATGACCACCCATTTAGGGGAATTTGCCATTCCAAAGTACATAAATTCTTCCTGGTTAGGATCAACAAGACAGATAAAAGAGAGGCCTTGATGAAGATCACTTACATTTAGGGAAAACTATTTTAGATTTATTTTTCTAATTTGTATTTCCTTTTGAATAATATTAAAAGTGCCTGCATTAAACACAAGGAAATAATAAAAATGATATAATACAAATGTCAATGTTCAAAGTTTTATGAAAGTCCTAATCCAATGCCTTAACATGGTATAAAGGTGACCTTCTGTTCAAAGATCACAGATATAGAATAGCAAGGGAATGTCAGAAGCCATATTATCCAACCAGATCATTTCACAGGTAAGGAAACTGAGGCAGAGAAGATTGAAATGACTTGTGCAAAGTTATGAAGGCAATAAGGTAATAAGTACTTGTCTACTTGACTGGTAATATGCTTTATTAATCATTCTTTGATTTTGTTGCTCTTCAGTCATTTTAGTTTTCAACTTTTCATAACTCCATTTGGGGTTTTCTTGGCAAAGATACTAGAGTGCTTTGCCATTTCCTTCCCCAGCTCATTTTATAGATGAGGAAACTGAGGCAGCAAATAAGGTTCAGTGACTTGCCCAGGGTCACACAACTAGTAAATGCCTTAGGCCAGTTTTGAACTCAGCAAGATGAGTCTTTCTGACTCCAGACCTGACACTCTATCTACCAGTCACTTAGCTTCCCCGTCTTTTTCTTTTTTTTTGTTCTTTTAAAAAATATTGATTTATTTTTTTGTGGGGCAATGAGGGTTAAGTGACTTGCCCAGAATGACACATCTGGGAAGTGTCAAGTGTCTGAGGCTGGATTTGAACTCAGGCCCTCCTGAATCCAGAGCCCCTGCTTTATCCACTATGCCACCTAGTTCCCCCCCCCAATCTATCTTTTATAGTAATGTTTTTTTTTGGTTGTTGTTTGTTTGTTTTTTGTCTTTTTTTTTATTTTGGGTGAGGCAATTGGGGTTAAGTGACTTGCCCAGGGTCACACAGCTAGTAAGTGTTAAGTGTTAGAGGCCGGATTTGAACTCAGGTCCTCCTGACTCCAGGGCCGGTGCTCTATTCACTGCGCCACCTAGCTTCCCCCTTTTAGAGGAATGTTAAAACAAGGTTGCATTAATTTCAACTGGGTCTTAGTATATAGTTCTATGAAGAACATTAAGCTGAGATTCAGGAGTCATGAGTCTAATCTCAGCTTTGTCACAAACTATGTATGACTGGGCAATTTAACTGGCAATTTAAATTTAATTTGATTTAATATTTTGCCTCTGTTTATTTGTAAAATAAAGCAAAGAAAGAAGCAAGCATTTATTAAGTACCTCATGTTTAGTCACTATGCTAAACACTTCAATGATTTATTTAATTCTGACCACAATGTTGAAAGGTGGTTCTTATTAAGATCCCCATTCCGCATTTAAAGAAACTGAAGCAGACAGAGTTTAAATGACTTGCCCTGGGTCACACAGCAAGTAAGAGTCTGATGTGGGATTTGAACACAGGTCTTCCTGACTGCAGGTCCAGCTGCTCCAGTTAGTTGGACTCTGACAAAATTATCTATATACCCACAGCTTAAAAATCTTGATTCTTTGATTACATTGTAGAGTGTCCCCTTGGGCTCTGTCTTGGGCCTTTTATACTATTTTATTGTTAATCCTAATAAGCTCCCCTGGATTCAGTTATCATCTCTATGTTGATGATCTGCTTATCCAGCCCTAACCTCCCATCTAATCTCCAGACTAACCTCTGAATAACTACTGGAAATTTGAAATGAACATTTCATAAACATCTTAAATTCAATATGTCCCTCCTACCCCAAACCTTCCTCTCTTCCTCTTGGCTTCCTTCAAATCCCTCCATCTTCTTAGTCACCCAGACTCACAAGCTAGGTATGATCTTTGACTTTCCACTCCCTTTTATCCCCATACCTCTCTGTGTCTTTCTGTCTCTGTCTCTTCTTGTCTCTTTGTTTCCATTTCTCTATCTCTGTCTCTGTCTCTGTCTGTCTCTGTCTCTGTCTCTCTGTCTGTTTCTCTGTCTCTCTCTGTCTCTCTGTCTCTCTGTCTCTCTCTCTCTCTGTCTATCTATTATACCACCTAGTTTCCTCTCTGGAAGGAATTAAACTTTCTCTTTCAGAAGCTTGGTAGAAGAAGTTAGAGATGTCTTTCCTATTTCCCTTTGGACCACAAAACAACACCCCATGTTTCACATGGAAAACGGTCCTCACAACACTTAGAACCCTTTCCTCCTTCATGCATGATGTTTGTGTTTTTGTAGTTGAAAAACAAGTCATAGAATTGCAGATCTACATTCCATCTTGGAGGCCATTTAGTCAAGTCGTCTCACTTTACAGGTGAGGAAACCAAAGCCCAGAGAGTCTAAATGATTTGCTTAGGGTTAGACAGATAGTAAGCATCAGAGACAAGATTCGAACCCAGGTCCTCTGACTCTAGAATCAATGTTCTTTCCTCTATACCATGCTCCTTCCCTAGTGTCTAAAATCATTTGTGATGAGCCTCTTGCAATTAAGCTAAAGCTGATCCTCTGGAAAAATTCATGAACTTCAAGTATTTCCAGGTGGGATTAGATTTGTGTGAGCAGTGGTTCTCACACCTTAATTTTTTTTTTTTTTTGCTTATGTCAAGCACAGTATCGTTCCTCACCACGAAGGATTGCTGCACATAACAGGAGAGTCAGGGAATGTGTGTGTGTGTGTTAAATTGTTATTATATATTCTAAATAATTCGTGGGAGACTTGCATGTGTGATTGCAAATTTAAGTTTTATACAATTTATGGCACACCTAGAAAAAAGTCATAGCACACCTTTTCAGAACCCCTAGGACAGAATGTGAGTATTGTTATTGAGTTGTTTTGGTTGAGTCTGACTGACTCTCTGTGGCCCCACTTGGGCAAAGATACTAGAGTGGTTTGCCATTTCCTCCTCTAGCTCCTTTTACAGATGAGGAACTGAAGCAAACAAGGTTGTGACTTGCCCAGAGTCACACAGCTAGTAAGTTTCTGAAGCCAGATTTGAACTCTGGTCCTTCTGATTCCAAGGCTGGCACTCTATCCACTGCACCACTTAGCTATCCAGGATAGAGCCAGAGTATAATAGGCATGTATTTCAAGATCTCAGGGTCTACCTCTCTGTCATGATGAGCATCCTTAAAACAAATATGCATTTATTTACCTTCTCTGTTCTAGATACTATGGGGACCACTAAAGAAGTATAAAAACATGAGCTTTTTCTCTTAAGGAGTTTATAATCTAGTTGAGAAAGGTTAATAATTAGGGAGCAATATGATGCAGTATAATGGAGTACTAGATTCAATTAGGCATTTGCTTCTTGTTCTATGCTTTCTAGTGAAAACAAGGATGATGGTAATATATCAAATCTCCCTCTCAGCCACACTGGGAAGGCTGATGAGCTATATGAGACATTTCACTGTGGCATGGCAACCAGGGCACCAAATTCAGAATATGCTGAAAGCTTGTGCTATCCTTCAGATCCATAGAAGCAAGACATTGTCCTTAGGTAGCAAGAAGAATTAGTTAAAATATGAAGCTAGTATGACCTCTACCTCTACATTTAACCTCTCCAATAGCTCTCAGCTTAAAAAAAAGTCGGTTTGAACCATCTTCTTCCACATGCCCAGGTGTGGCTTATGCCATTTTCCTAGAAAAGTTTGTACCATCTCAGGTGCAACATTGATAATTCTGGCTCTGATTTAATGAGCTCTATGAGGTGGGGTGAATAGACAGGGTGTCCCAAAAGTCTCAGTACATTTTTTATAACTAGTTTTGTTTTGACTGAACTGATCAGTCATTTTGGTTGGGGAGTGGGGTGTAACAGAATAGGTTACATGATATTAAAACATAACTTTTTTTTTCTTTTCCAGAGGAAGCCCCATAGGAGGCCATAGAACTGGCTCAACTGAAATAGGTCACTCAGCCTTAGTCCCTCAGAGGAGAACATCAATGGCCTACTGCTCCCTGGAAACTGCTCAGTGCAAGGCATCATGGGAATTTTCTTGGCTGGCTCTGTGGAAGAAGTCTCACTCTTCTGTTGGTAATAAGAATCACAAGGACATATACGTAATTGCTGCATTGAGATTTGGGATAAGTTCACAGTCTCACGGCACAGCACTCTCTATTTAGATGAGATGTTCTGGTGGAATAAGTTTTCTCTCCTAAGTCAAGTATGACCCTGTGGTCGACTTTACAAGCATAAAATCACATACAACTACACACATATTTACTTTCCTGACTTTGCTGCTTCCCCTTTTGTTTTTTTCCAGTCCAGGTTTACTAAGAATAATTCAATTATGATCCGTTATTCTGTCTTGCTGCTTTAGCTGCATACAGAGATTTCTCTCTCAGCGGATGTTAATGCTTTCTACCAACATTAACTCATTAGTCTTCCCAGCATGGCTGTGAGGGAGACAGCACATTTTATTATCATCCTTGTTTTGCAGCTGGAGAACATGAGACTTTGAGAAAGGTCATGTTCCTTTCTCAGAAGCCACATAAAAGGAGGGGTTGGCCCTGGAGAAGGACCGACGTAGTTCTCCTAATTCCAAGGGTGGGAATCAAACTGATTGGCTCCAGCAAGCTTTAGAGTTTCATTCTTAAATAATTTGCATGCTGCTAAATGACTATGTTCCCCAAGTCTTTTCCCTTGCTTCTACTCTGGTGTCCCCAGACGATGTTTCTGACTCTAGGAAATACCAAATCACTTAGTAGCTAGAAACAAAGCCACTGCAGGAGGCTCTAGAATCTCCCATGCTAAACATGTTTCCCAGGAGAGCATCTGAAATACATCTCGCCATGACTGACAGGACAATTAACGCCTAATAAAGGCTCATCTAATTAGCCGGGAGAATTTAGAATGTGTCGTTAAAGCTAGGGGACACCAATTTGCACCCCAAATGAGAAAATCCTCAACCTAATGTGTTGTCCCTTTGGATAAAAGGTTTAAAACCAATTATTTATGACCTGCTTATGTGACTTGTATTGGATAATGTGGTCATCTGAATTGACTGAAGACTGGTAAGCGGGCAGAAGATCTTTGCAGGCACATCTGCTATTCAAATTTGGTGCCAGCCTCATTTAAGATTTTTTTAAAAATCAGCTGCATCCTATAACTA
Organism: Dromiciops gliroides; assembly: GCF_019393635.1. Taxonomy (NCBI): domain Eukaryota; kingdom Metazoa; phylum Chordata; class Mammalia; order Microbiotheria; family Microbiotheriidae; genus Dromiciops; species Dromiciops gliroides. The sequence goes on from NC_057861.1 coordinate 578,401,197, forward strand.
AATATACCTCTAGGATTTAGAAATCGTGCTTTTGGAACTTCTAGCAATCTTTTGTTCTTTATACAGGGGCCCAGAGAGCAATATGATGTATTTGGAGGAGTCTGGGAGGGCTGATGAGAAGGAAGGTCAGAATTGGGGGAAGAACTCTGGTGGGCAAAGGACTAAGAACAGATGGTTTTTGCTTGAGGGGAAAATTAAGGAACCATGAGACTCATGGAGATAAATGTCCCCATCTGAGGACCAGGGTGAGGAGACATCTATCTGATACTGGTTGAAGTTCTCAAAGTTAAAAGGTTTCTAAGGCATCAGTGAAAGAAAAAAGTTAAGGAGCTCCTGGGATAATGTATCCTACTTCTTTGTGTTTCTGTTTCAATCATTTTGGAAACCTGTCAGGCATAGTAAACCAGATAGCAGAATGCAAGCTCTCTAGTTATAGAATCAGTTATGGAACTGGAAAAGAACAATCCTCTAGTTTCAGATTGACTAACAGGGTAATTAAGTCTCTATTCTCTTGTAACAACGGCTTAATATCCTGCTCTTTGTGTGTGTGTGGGGGGGCGGGGCAATGAGGCTTGTGACTTTCCCAGGGTCACACAGCTATTAAGTGTCAAGTGTCTGAGGCTGGATTTGAACTCAGCTCCTCCTGAATCTAGGGCCAGTGCTTTATCCACTGTACCACCTAGCTGCCCCCTATCTGCTCTTCTTATGGAGTAGGAAATTAAAGCAAATATTAGCAAGGCAGCTAGATGGTATAGTGGAAAGAGTGCTGAGTTAAAATCCAGCCAAAGACAATTACTAGCTATATGACTTCGGACAAGTCACTTAACCTCTATTTGCCATAATTTCCTCAATTGTTAAATGGAAGTAATGATGACATCTTCCTCCTATGGTTATTGTGAGGGTCAAATGGGAGAATATATGTAGAGTTCTTTGTACAGTGCCTTGCATGTAGTAGGTGCAATATTAATGCTTATCCCTTTCTTCCCTTCCTCCCTGTAGGTTGTGTTGATTTTGGAATGTCTGAAAAGCTCTGTTTTGATTAATAAATATTAATTTATTAAATCTCAATAGGTCCCATGCAGGCTTTTGATAAACTAGCTCTAGGATATATTCAATGAACTGGGTTTCAGAGATCTCCATGAATACAGATGAGCTCTTATAAAGGGTCCAGATGACAGGTGGGGATATCACTATGAAGCACTTAAAACCAACCAGGTATTGGAGTGGTTAGTAGCCCATGCTGGTCTAGACCCAGTGGTTCTAGCTCATACAACATTGATGTATGTGCCTAAAACTCCTGTTACCCATTCCTTCCAACATCTTCATAAATACAGACTTATATGGGGTTGTTCCAGTCTTTTCCCACAGTTTGGGAACTTAGGGGAATTTCGCAAAAGATCCAGAGAAGCCAGTGCTGTACTAAGTAATGAGCCTTTATTACAATACATTTGAACTCATACAAGGCAAAGCTACAATGTAAAAATATGGAGCACATAAGGTTGCTGAAAAACACACACACCCCCAAAAGACACCAAAAAACCAAAAACAAACTAAGAAGGGATAATAGTAAAGCAGGAGCCAGTTCATACAGGTTCATGATGATTGTTAACTTTTCAGTGTGAGCATTTATACTTCAGAAACGATCAAACATTACAAATATGTTCTTGTTTTATTGTTTTATTGAATAGTCTAGACTTAAGAAAATGATGGTGAAAATGTTAATAATCCAGATTAAACGAGAAATGTGTCATGGATACATTTTTTAAATTCTCTGTAGAGCTGGTTGTTAAACATTTACTATATAAAAGACAGAAAAGGGTGGATTTAGAGTCAACCTGCTTTAATAGAACCCATGAATAAAAAAATCTCAGATTTTTTTGGGAGAACACTATCACAGAGGTTCTTGAGTTCTTTTAAAATAATATTTTATTTCCCCCAATTACATGTTAAAACAATTTTTAACATTTGTTTTTTTCAAGTTTTGAGTCCCAAATTATATTCCTCTCTCCCTTCTCCCCATTCCAAGACGATAAGTAATCTGATATAGGTTATACATGTTCAATCATGCAAAACATTCTTGAGTCTTTATTAAAAACATAACCTGGGGCAGCTAGGTGGCGCAGTGGATAGAGCACCAGCCCTGGAGTCAGGAGTACCTGAGTTCAAATCAGGCCTCAGACACTTAACACTTACTAGCTGTGTGACCCTGGGCAAGTCACTTAACCCCAATTGCCTCACTAAAAGAAAAACAAAAAAACAAAATGTAACCTGAAGTTCATCTGTTGTGGGGCTGTACTAATTTGTTGGATAATGTCTGATATTTCCATTCAGTTCTATTGTGATGTTAGAATTCCAAAAAACCCTAAATTCTACTCATTAGGTATATTTTTATTGTGGGTAGATTCTTTGAAATATATTTTGTATTGATGCCACTCTCCCAATTTTGCTTGGATAATATTAAGCTGTATCGTAGTGACAGATAATTCTCTTGCTCCTCAAACTTCTATTATTTTTTTTTCTACATTTCTACTGCTCTCCACTTATAGTCATTAAAGGTGAGGAGTGTGTATACATCCTCTCCCTACCAGACAGCAATTAGGCTAGCAAAGGGGGTCAGTTTAAATACTTGGCTCTAGGATTAAATGTGTCACATAATCAAACAACTGCCCGCCTAGGCAGCATTCCTTAAGAATCAGGCTACTCAGGCTTTTCTGGACCAGAAGAAGGGAATTTCAGCATAGCCTCCCCCGCCACCGCACTTCAATTTGATACTCAAATCTGGAGAACCGTTTTCACTTCACTGGATCCTTTATAGACTAAAGTGATGCATTTGGGAAAAGTCAGTCTGCAATAGAATTAGGACCTAAATCAATCTCCATTAGTTCTTGACTACCTAGTCAATGACCGGGTGCTTGATCAACCACTATGAATTTCCTGCCGCAAATTCTAAATTCCAAAGAGATTTCTTCTTACCACCCCTTGTGCTCTTGAGTCATATCCCTGCACAAACATCTGCTGTTTGCTCATGAAATGCAAATGCATTTGAATATAAACTCCCATTTATCTGTAATCCAGACCAATGAAAGGCTCCAATAATTGGATTTTTCTTTGCACTTTCTTTTTAAATAAAAAGACAAATGGCAAACACATGGATATTAAAGTTGATTTTCTGAAAACACACATACACACAGAGGTTGCAGCATATATTTAGGGATAGTACAGTTCCATTCAGTCCCTTATATAACCTGTGCATCCATAGTGATCATTGACTTTGATTCCAAAATGTCTTCTGAATATGAACCTAAGAAAAATATACAGTAAACTCTTATTTAAGCAAAATCAGTTAAATTATGTTTAATATTATTTTTACTGCTAAGCATCTTTTATTACATCCTAATTCTCTGTGAAAATTGGTCATCCATGTGATATATATATATATATATATATATATATATATATATATATATATAATACTTCTCTCTTAACAATAATATTTAATTAAGCAGAACACCACATTTCCCTATCCATTTTGTGTAAATAGAAGGTTAATTAGTGACATGAATTGTTACAATGCTTCTGTGTCCCAGAATGACAATACGTTCCCTATTCCCTCAGTTACTCAGCCTGGCCAGGATTAAAACTGAAGGAGGGACCAGGGGAGGCCAAGGGATGGGAGTTAGAGAAAGGGTCTATTTCCTCTATCTTCAGGGGTAAATGTTAATAATTCTCTGAGCCTAAAGGGATGAACTGGGCTCATAATGCCTGTTCCTTTCCTTACATATGACAATTCTACAGGTATATGCTTGAAAAAATTTCAGTGAGATATTAGCACAATTAAAATTTGCCCCAGTCAGAAATTAAGTCCCATCAGCAGCTTCTGCTTCAATAGTTTTATGTGTCCAAGTACAGAAAAGGAAAGCAAGTCAAAAGCACAATCACTGTTTAAAAACAGTGTTTTTATGGCTCTTGTTAGAAATCATGTTTAGGAAAAGAAATGAGTCCATTATAGTGCCATTGAAGTATTTGAAAAGCAGGTTCCTCTCTATTGCCTTAACCTCCTAAGCTCACAATGAACCTGGCCAAAAACAAAAGTGAAAATACATTAGCTAATTAAAAAGAAGAATGCTGATATCTTGGACACATATATGCTATGGAATCCAGAGCAGATAATGTGAATTTCTGACTTTTGGAGGGAAGAAAGGGGCTGAATTTTCAGCACAGTAATTGAAGTGCTCAATTGGCCAATAGAATCAAATCAAAGAGGGCCAAAGATTTTATTTCCCTCTGCAGGTTTCTTCCAGGATTCTTCCCAGATGGATTTTAAAACTTCAGAATGTTCTCGTTTCATGTCTCCAATCTACCATTTCACTGAACATTATCTGACTTCTCTCATTATTCCCTCCTGTTAAGGAAGCGAAAGTTAAATCTGGGTCTCTACTCTCCCGAGGAGAGGCTCTGGCTCTATCCTCCCCTTCATAGGCCTATAAATAATAATAAAGCTCTAAAGTAGTATATCTGTGTTGGAGACACCATGCCCATGCTCAGCTCCTGGCTTGGTATAGCACTAATCTACAGATGAAGATACAGTTTTGTAGGCTCTCTTTCTTGTTTGTTTGTTTCTCTTGGGGCTTTGGTTGTGTTGGTAGGGAACTGTCTGCCAAAGGGTAGATATAGTTGTGTCTACGAGAAGGAATGCTTCTTTCTCCTTTGTCTCTTTTTTCTCACTGCCACCCTAACATGTGAAGACACAGGATGATATGGAAAAAAAAAGTCTGATAATTTGGGGTCAGAGTAGCTGGCTTCAGGTCTTTGATCTACTACTTACTTCCACTATGACTTTGGGTAAGTCAGCTAACCTCTCTAAGCCTCAGTTTTCCTTATCTATATATCGAGAAGCTTGGAATAAGTGACTTCTAAGGAATCTTTTTGCTCTCCACCTACAGTGGTAAGCCTCATGATCCAAATATAAGATCACATCTGGGTGTTATTTCTAAACTTTGGGATAATCTCCTTGAACCATTTTCTGAGACTTTTCCTCTTACTGAGACTTTGGAGCTGCCACTTTCAGCCCTGCTCAAAGGTAAAAGGAATTCTATTATTGTATATACATGGGGAATAACAAAGTCCCAGCAGGGTACCTCATGTAAAGTAGGTACTTAGCAAATGTTTGTTGAATGAATGACATGGAATAGCCATAGGATAAGGAGTCTCATGCATCTTCACCTAGGTATGTAGTTACCAATTTACTCTTTCATTTGGTTCATTCTCTCCAAATTGCTTTCATATGAGCAGATCTGGGTTCCCAGAGACACACTACTACTATATGGGGGAAATATGCCCCCTCTATTCAGCACTCTAGCTTTGAACCCCATCAGTGCATTTATATTTCACATTCACAATGATGACACTTTAAATTTTAAAAATAACCTTTTACATAGCAATACTGCAAAAAGAGGAAAATGTGACACGTGTATATTAAAGTATATTCTTAAGCGACAAAATACAGCACAAGCCACACATACACTGGTATCAGTCTCCTAACAATATTTATGGGAGGGGGGTAGAGAATAAGGATATACTTAAAGGAACTTGAAAAAGAAATATATGTATTGGGGGTGATTCATAATTTTAGACTACAGTCTTTAATGTCATTCAGAAACGCTCAGGAACATTTTCATGAGATGAAACCATTTCTCTGATAATTGCCTGTATGTTGGTCCTCACCATTCTTCATCTGAATACTTCCTTTTCCTTATTTGAACACTACATTTGGAGGTGTTTTCAACTTACAACCATCCCTAAAAGACAATGTATAATATGTCACTTCAATGTAAATAAATAGCAGTTCCCTTTAAACAAGAGGACTGCAAATCTCATCAGACTGGCTAGTTTTGGCCAGTTATTTACTCACCCAGATGCTATGTTTAGAGTATAGGGTGGCATAGCTTAAGTTGATTCATTAAGCCAGTCAAACAAATTTAGCCCGTTCACCAATATACAAAGCAGTTCCAAATCCCCTTCTGCTTTTCTTTTCTTTTCTTTTCTTTTTTAAACCAAAAGTGGCAGCTGACAGTAATTGATACTAGGAGAAGTTTTACTTCTCTCTTATGCTAGGTGGTGGTGAAGGGCAATAGCTGTCTTTAAAATTCTTGGCCAATAAAATCAATCCGGAATCACGTAGCTGAAGTCCTGTCAGTTGGCAGCTTCTAGTGGGCACATCTCTAAAAGAGCAATTTGTTGGCATTCTTTTGTAACTTCAATTCTTCTCTATCGGGTTTTTCTCAGGTTCTCAGGTTCTCTCGGGTTCCTCTCTCTTCAATGGCTTTCGTGGGAGCTTTTGGGCTTTTAGTGACTTTTTTTTTCACTTAAAAGTAATATCTCCCCAAACTTTCCCCATAACATTAATAGTCCTTTTAAAAATCTACCTGACTCCAAGTTTTATATAACCTCACTTTTTTTTGTTTTACCCCCTTTATTTATAAAATAGTTATATACGAAAGAGATACTATAATCCCATGTAGCTCTAAAGTTTTTAATATAGTCCTGCAACCAAGTTGATATAACTGACTTGTATTTCTTTGTAATAATATTTTCTAGTTTTTAATATGTAAAAGTTCATTCTTTGCCCATTTAAGTGACCAAAATCTTCATATACAAGTAAGACATCATTCTGCATTATTAAAAAGGTAATTCAAGTCTTTACATTTATGCCACAATTAATTTCCCCTTCAAAGCATTCAAGTCCTATCTCAAAGCTGTTTCTTTATGTACATTTATACCAGTTTTTATTAAAAGCCAAGTTATTTTCAAGTATCAAAATGTTCCCATATAATAGCAGCAATATCTTATACCCTTTAATAGTTTTCATTTATGTGAAAATATTTGTTCCTTCCCTTTCCCCAATAAACTATTTCATATGAACAGAGCACTATCTTAAATGGACCTTTACCTTACTGATAAACTTGTAAAACTCTGTAAAAAAATTTGTGGGGAAGACCTTGACTCAGCTAGTCTTGCATGTCTAATTTATCTAATAATAGCTCACATATATTGAGGTTTGCAGAGCACTGTGTGTGTGTGTGTGTGTGTGTGTGTGTGTGTGTGTGTGTGTGATCTGATCCTCATAACAACCCAGGCAGGTAGGTGCTTTTGTTACCTCCATATTGCAGATGGAGAAACTGAGGCTGAGAGAGGTTATATGACTTGCTTGATGAGTAAGTGTCTGAGGTCACATTGGAACTCAGGTCTATCTGATTCCAGACCAGTACTCATTTCCATTGTCCTACCTAGCTGCCAGGGAAGTTATCAGTTATACTCACCTATTCAAGAACTGATGAGAGTTCCTCCAAAAGGTCTGTTCTTTCCCCAACATTTCTCCCCTATCCAATAACAGATATAATAATGTACTTTGTTCCTTTCTTTTACCTAAATATTCCTGTATCCTTAGATATAAAGAGGTCAAAGATTAGCTATAGATAAACACAAATTTGAATTAAGGCAGAGATCTAGAAAGCTTTCTGAATGTTAGAAAATTCCCTAATTGGGGACTCTTGGTTATTGTGATCGCATTAACAACTTTTCATTTGTAATAAACTCCATAAAATGGAGAAAGGATCCACATAGACCTGAAGATCATTGTATTTCTCTTAGGTCAAAAATTGAGCAGATTGTTATGCTAGGGTATGACTGATTAAACCTCAAGAGCAGTGGTATCAAAGTCAAATAGAAATGTGGCCACAAAACTGTACATAAGGGTCCATGCTGCCTGTGAATATTGACTTAGAAAACCACATATTAACATTATATATGTTCTATTATATTTTTATTTAGTTTGTTAAATAGGAATCCACATGGGAGTGTTATCAGCAATGATGGCCTGTGCATTGGACACCTCTGCTCTGGAGAGAAGGGTTTACGGAGGAGAGGTGGGGACTAGGGTGGATATTACACCATAAACCACTTCTACCTCCCTCAGAGAGGAGATAGGAAAGGCCAGGAAAGGTTTTATGCCTAGCTATGCAAATTTACCTTCCACACTCTCCACCATACCCATTGGTGTTAGGATAGTAATGGTTCAAAATCAGGAAGTCAGAAGAATCAGTGGAAACATGCAATGAGAGCAAACTAGGCTTCTGCAAAATGGTGGTTCATTTTATATAACTTCTCTACTGAAGACAGCCCAGCCTTCTGCTATGGTAGTAGTGAACTTCTCACTCCTCCCCCCAACTCCCATGAGCATTGTAGTGCCCCTGGACAAAATTTAAATAGTAATAGCCTTATGAGAAGTTATGGGGTGGGGGTGGGGGAAGGGCAGACTGGTACATGTGCTTTGTGCTACTGTGTTCTAGGGTGGTATTATAAAATGGAATAAAATGGAATTTACTTTGAGTTCTTTGGTTTATTCTTTTAAAGGATGGAATTTTTAAAAGACTGCTACAAAAATGGAAGAAAATATGTTAAAGGATTTGAATGATAAAAGGCAGGAAAAGAGCCAGGGGTCAAAGTGAACCTCTGGTTAAATATGAGTCAGCAACATGGTAGTTATGCTTTCAAAAAGCAAGTCTAATATGAAACTGTGAAAAATATGAGTATAATAAGTAAGAATCACAATGATGTAATACTCCCCTGATGCTTGACAATGGTTAGAACCTTTATTGGGTTTTGTCCAGTTTAGGTTCTTGTAACTGGATTGTGATTATGGTGAATTCTGGAGAGATTTCAGAGGAGACCAATAAATAGTAGGCATGAGGGAAAGATAAAGAAGCTGAATTTATTTAGCCCACAGAAAAGAAGACTGAAGGGAGGACTTAATCACATTTTTTCAAGTATATGAAAAGGTACAATTGTGAGTAATGGTGATGAGCTGTGATTTTTTCTCTCTCAAAGAACAGGACAAGGGGGAAAGGGATTACAGTACAACAATCATTACTAAAAACAGGGAATTAAGAATTGAACTACCTACCTCAAAGGTAAGACTGAAATGAGATGATATGGGAAAGTGCTTTATAAACTATAGTGTATTACACAAATTAGACATCAGAGAGAACTTTTTGACAGAAAGGCCCGTGAAACATAGCATGGAGAGCCCAAGAATCTATTTCTCCTGAGACTGAAAGAAAAGGCATGGGAGTGATATTTCTGAGTTGGTTTGCTAGCAGTTATGCCTGGGGGCAAGAGAATGGACAAAATAATCTCCCTTCTAGACATGTGATTCAATAAACACTCAGGTATGGCTGCAGGCAGTGTACTCACCTTGAGTCTGTTATATATCTCAAGCCAATTTTTCAAACTGTTTCTTTTTTTTAAAAGCCAAATCCAAGATGCATTTTTCCTTGAGTGCTTTCTTCTCTCAAAACTATGTATTTGAAAACCAATATAATCCACCGGATTCTAAATCTTTCTGGACTAATTTACCAAAATATGATATAAAAGAGCTGCTTCATATCCAAGAAGTCTTTAAGGACTTTTTAAAGGGATGTTTAAATTCTCTCTCTCTCTCTCTCTCTCTCTCTCTCTCTCTCTCTCTCTCTCTCTCTCTCTCTCTCTCTCTCCCCCTCCCTCCCCCCTTCTCCTTCTCCTCTTCCTCCTTCACCTTTTCTCCTCTTCCTTTTTCTTCTATCTCTCTTCCCCTTCTCTCCCTTTCTCTGTGTTTGTTTCTCTCTTTCTTTTTTCTGTCTCTTTATTTCTATTTTCTCTATGTGTGTTTCTTTTTTTTCTCTGTTTCTCTTTTCTGTGTATATCTTTGTTTCTCTCTTCTCTTTCTCTGTGTCCCTCTCTTCTCTCTCTTTCCTCTCCATCTCTCTCCTCTTTTTTATATTCTCCCTCTCACTTCCCTCTTCTTTTTCTCTTTCATTCTCCCCTCTTCATTTTCTGTCCTCCCCCCACCCTGCAGCCATTTGTCTATCTCTTGGAAAACATGGATACAAATGAAGCCCAAACTTCAGTACCCCAAAGCTTTTACTGATTTTAGAAGAAACCTTGTGTAGTGGAAATGGCACTGGACTTGAAAACCTGGGGTTCTAGGGCCAGTCCTCTCATTAATTAGTAATGATATAACCATGCCAGTCTCTGGGCCTCATTTTCCTCATGTGTAAAATGAGTAGTTTCTATTCGATAAGTAAAAGAGTTTATGGGTACTCTTTTATTTTTAAATGCATAAATAAACAACCATCACCACAAATGAGTGAATTGAGAGGTCATTTTTTTCTATTTTGAATAGTTTAGGAGCATAGATTTAAAACTGGAAGGAACTTTTAAGATTATGCTAGTCTAACTCACTCTACTAATGAGAAAATTGAGGTATTGTCTCCATCATCATTAAATGCCCCTTCCATTTCTAGAAATTTTGATTCTTTATCAGTTCTTTAGAGAGAGCCCAAAGGAAAAAGCTTAAAATCACTCATATGCTCTCCTATGCCAGACCCTTTGAGAGCGTTTGATGCTCCCTAAAATGACTTTGGGTGGAAGGTGACCCTTCCACATACCTCTGACATCACCTTGTGTTTGTACATACTACTGGTTCTTCCTCTTAGATGTTTTCTGGTAAATGAGGGAAAAAAGAAAGTGGGGAGGGGCAGGAAAGCATTTATATCATCAACAGAATGAAGTCTCTGTTCTGTTTATATTTTGTTTACCCCCACTTGAGGTCCCTTTAATCTTTAATCTCCCCCCATCTTTCCCAAAACATGGCCAGATATAATGGATTTCAGCCTTTGTGTTTTGATGCTGGCAAGTGTCATAAACGATGACTCTTCCCAGTCTTCTAGAGAAGCTAGAAACAAAAAGTGGATGAGTTAAAGGCTGGTTTTATTTTCTCTTCCCTTGGGTGAGGGGTGGGAGACGGGCTCCTCCAATATTCTGTTTATGTTTTCCACAGTGAACTCCCAGGGCTTCCTTCCATTCCCTTCGTCAGCCTCATGCTCGGCTGGTTAGAAATCCTTGGCGAATAGCACTCCCTTATTTCCTTTTGGTAATTCATGACTTGCAGAAGGTGCCTTTTATGACTGTAGGCAGCAGTGGGGAGTTTTCTAATAAGGGAGATGTCCCCTCCCATCATTATACACTTCTGGAGGTGAAAGAATGTAAACTGCTAAAGCCCTATGTCCCCACCTCCGACCCCATTAGGGTTGACAGCTGGGAAAGGCATAGGAAGCAATTAAAACCCACTGTATTAGTCACAAAGGGTGCACTCTGCCCAGCTCTATGTACTTTGTGGAAGGAGCAGGTCTGCAAAAGAGATAAAAAATAGAGGAGGGGTCCCGGAGTGCGGTTACATGTGTCTTTTGAGGCTTTTTTTTTTTTTTGCAAGCGTATCCTTGGGAATCCACTTGGGATTATTTATTTACTTAGCCTGTGTCTCAAAACTGGGAGCTCCCCGCCCACTTACTACCCAATTAACCTTAGCACCTGTCTGCTTGGAAACGGTTTGGAACTGAATTAATTGACGGGGAGCAGGGGGGGGGAACAACAGGGGAGAATTAGAGAGGGAGGAGAAAAGGGATATTTGCGTTGGAAAGATGGAAAGTGAAAAGTATTAATTATATGAGTTGAAGGGGAGCAGGGCTGGCAGAAGAGGTATTCCCTCTCCCTCATCCCAAGAGGGAGTTTCTCCAAGGATGATCTAGCCAGGTCTTCCTAATTGTAGAGACCCTCCTGATATCTAAATCATGGGATTCCTGTTGCTTTAACTTTGGCCTGCTTCTGTTTTATGACCTGATGGATTTTGGCTCTCAGTTTCCCTCTTCAGAGGCCTACAATCCTCACCAAATGTTTCACATTACTCAGTGTGAAAAACCTCCTATTCTTTCAGATTTTTTACAAGTTCATACATCCGTGGAAACCTGATATTTCATATTTCATTCTGCTTTGTGGATGTCATTGTGAGGGATGTGGGTTCACATGCAACAGGCCTCTTCTGTCTTTGATCAGCCTGACCGCAACTAATTGTAAATGGAGAACAAATGAAAGAAATATTTACAAATTTCATGGGAATTCAGGCGGGGCCTAAGCCTTCCCTAATGCCTCCATTCACAGTAAATGTTTATTGAATACTCTAACTCTACTGTGCACTTCAATATTTATATAGTGTTAGGTTTTAGCTTGTTCTGAGGGGATCCAAAGAGTTAGTAAAATGACCTCCCCCTTTTTTTCTCCCTCCCCCCATCTTATCCTCTTTTATTTCATCTTTGCCTTAAAAAATATGTTGCTGGCTGAGGAGAGCCAAGTCATTTCTGTTAAGTTTCCAAAGTTACAGCTGTAAGAAGAAGGGGGGGGGAGAGAGAGAGAGAGAGAGAGAGAGAGAGAGAGAGAGAGAGAGAGAGAGAGAGAGAGAGAGAGAGAACCGTAAAATTTAAAACAAATTTTAGAGTTGCAAAGCCGAGTTGGGAAAAAATCAAATGAAAATGTTAAAGATTGGTCCAAAATAAAGTCATAAATGCCTGCAGCCAAGTTCAACAGCTGCTGGGTCACCCGGGCTAAGTCCTAAAAGGCAGCAACAACAAAAAGTTTAATATTATGAGATTCATCAGCAGTTGCCTGGATATGAAGGAACAAGCATATTCCTGTTTTCAGCCTCAGCCTCTTAGTCCTTCCCATTCCCAGCTTATATGCACATATTTTTTCAGAAGTATTCATGTTAGGCTACAGAACTAAGATAGTCTTTGTACTCTCTGCACACCCCCAAGGGAGAAATGGCAATGTGCTGTTTGTTCAGTGTCAACTGATGCTCTCCCATGAGCCTTCATGCCTCCCCCTCTCCCATTATGAAGACCTTAGGATTTGAGAACCTTTTTTATGTCATAGAACCCTTTGGATGTTGGGTAAAACCCATGGACTTGTCAGAAATTTTTTTAAAAAAGTACTTGAAAAAAAAAAGTACTTGAAAGAAATGCTTAATTTTAATTTGAGATCAGTGAAAATAAAGATTTTTCCTCCCTCCATCCAAGTTCATGGACTTCCTGAGATCCCTATCCATGGATCTCTGGTTGAGAACCCATGTTCTACTTCAACTGTTTCAAAGTTGAAGAGAAAAAAGGAGGGAGCTTCATAAGGATATAACCCTAAGACAATACTATCTAACATCTGTTTTGGTAAAGGGGGAGTTTCCTCACTGGGCATTCACCATACCAGTGAAATTTTAAGTCCCAGCTAAAAATAAAAATATATTCCTACATAAAATATAAGTCCCTTTGGGGGAAGGATCATCCGTTAATCCATCTCATTTTTGTTGTTGTTATTATACTATGTTATGGAAATGCTTGTATTATTCCATAAATAAAAAAATAAAACAATACCTTTATAGCAGGAATCATTCACTAGACCCTCCTTGAGGGTAGGCTTGGTTTTTAAGTTAAATTTGGCCTCTCTTTCAGCACAAAGCTCTCATTCAGGAGGAACTTAAGGCATGTTTTTTGATTGATCATTTATTTTACATCTTTTGTTGAGCACCAAGTCTGCACTGAAAACTTGGTGTGTAGCCAAACACAGAGTAAGGTTGAACTTGACCATATTGGCTTAGATATTTAATATATAGATGAGACATCGTTTTTGAAGAAAGCTTTTAAGGTGGAATCGAGGTGGTGAAGTAGATAGACAGCCATGCCTAGAGTCAGGAAGACCTGAGTTCAAATTTAGACTCAAATTCTTACTAGCTGTGCAATGCTGGGCAAGTCGCTTAACCCTATGTGCCTCAGTGTCCTCATCTGTAAAATGAGTTGGAGAAGGAAAGGACAAACCACTCCTGTATCTTAGCCAAGAAAACCCCAAATGGGGTCAAGAAGAGCTGTACACAACTGAAAAGTAACTCAACAACAACCTTATCTATAAAATGGGGATTATATTAGCACCCACCTTCCAGGGTTGTTATGAGAATCAAATAAGAAAATATGTAATTCTAAAGTGTTTAGTGTGGTGTTTAGCCAGTAAATGCTGTACAAATGTGAGCTATGATTATTTTGTTCTGAGTCAAATAGGGATGTGGACTTGACCTATGATTTCCTTGATAGAAGAAATTCCCAGATGGGTTAAGGAAACTCCATTGTAGGCAGACACCTTTTCTATTTCTTGTAGCTTGTTACTTAAGAGCATTGAGAGTTTAAGGGACCTTTCCAGGGACAAAAAGTCAGTAAGTGTCAGAGACAGGACTTGTACCCAGGTCTTTCTGACTCCAGGGCTATATAATCAAATGTTTTTTTTTTTTTTTTAATGTAACAGACATAGACACTGTGGGATTTTATATTTTGTACATCTCCTCAGTCGTTTGTGTAACTATAAAGATCTGGTCTGAAATCGATAATTGTTTCTAAAAGTCTGCCTGTTTCCTTTCATGTTTTCATCAAGCATAGCTTAATATATCCATAGACTACTTTTATAATGATTTTATTGAGATGAAAATGTAAGCATATTGGTCCAAGTTGTTAATGTATTTTCATTTATCTTTTTTTCGGGGTGGGGAGTGAATATACCACAATCCATAAAGTTTTTTCCGATTAAAAATGTTTCCTCTTATATACATCTTGAAAATCTGTCTGATTTCCTTTAAAATTCTGTTGCATATAGCACATGTTTATATATATATATATATATGTGTGTGTGTACATACACATTATACACAAATATGTATATGTATGTATATATATATATATATATATATATATATATATATTCTCCTATTCATCTATTAAATATCTAAGTCAAAAGGGCCAAGTTCAACCTTGTTCTGTGTGCAGTCATACTCCAGGTTTTGGGTGTGGGCATGGTACTCAACATACAGACATACACTCATATCCATATACACATATAAATATCCATGTGTATATACAAATATAAATAAATACATGTGTGTATACATATAGACACACAGGCATACACACACATATATGCTTTTCTGGACTTCATCTTTTTGGGCACCATTGCTAATTTCTTCATGTAGCACTTCTGGGAGTCAGGTGGTAGAGTCCAAATATGGTAGTTTCACTCTCATCACCAAAGAGAAGCAAACAAAATGAAATCCCATAAAAAGGCCATTTCATGCCTGTGGTCTTCTTTTTAGTTTCATCCACAAATGTTTTTGGAATGATCTGGCCTCACTAGACCTCATGCCAAGATCTCTGTGAGCCTGTTTTTAACTCAGCTTCTTTTTGCTGTTATGTGGAGTAATGGTGCTTGGAATCTTACATCCTCTTCCTTCTCCATAATGTTTTGCAAATTAGTTAGTACTTAGGGAGATCAAGTGTCGCTTGGCTGAGGCAGGTTTGGGGAGACTCTTTTGGTCTTCTCTTTTTTGGTGACTTATGTTTTAGTTAAATTTTAAAAAGAAATTGTAATAGAATCTCTGTCTTCTTTAGTCCATTTCCTATTTTTTTTTAGTCAAAAGTGGGTATAAAGGGTCATCTTAGAGTGACTGTAGTTGTCTTTTCATCTGCATCTTTTAATCTTCTAATCTGGCGTTCACATTGACTTTTGCCCTAACCCATTGATAATGTATACAGAGAGCTGATTCTAAAATGACAGCCATATACACGACTAGGCATTTTTTGTCTTAAAAACATAGCCTAATTTGTTGATGCCATCGGGCATTTGCCATAGTCAAAGACTTCCAGTGCTCTTAATGAAGAAAATACTCCTTAACTGTAGGCCCATAATCTGGGCAGCATGATTGTCTCACAGTCTATGAAGACCAAGAGCCTGAAGAGTTTACAAGCTATTGTTCTCTTTCATCTTTCTGATCTCAAACCATATTTTCCGATTATAGAAGGAATGGCAGATATAGTCAGCACTTTCTTGCAGTCCACCTTTGGATGGAAATCACCAAGTGTCAAGGTATATGTTGATGAGTTTGGAGTATTTTGTCAAGTTTTTAATAGAATTTCTCCTATTTGTCATGTTTCGCTATTGATGTTAGTGCCTAAATTACCATTATCTTCATGGTAGTCTGGGCCACATATACCCATCATCAATGAGGAAAAGTGACATGGCTAAGAGTCCCATGAGACAGTATTTCTTTTTGCCTTCAGATGCACAATGAGATCAGTTTTTCTCATTCCTTTGTTTACCTCTCTAAAGACAACCTCTACACCACCCTTACATTTAGCTGTGATTTCTTTTTGTCTTCTAATTTTGTTTATAGTGAAGATGTAAATGGGAGCATAGTTCATTTCCTGTGTCAATTTGGAGGTATCACAATTAGGTTTACATTTGTACATAAAAGTAAGAACTGTGTGATTCTCTTTCTTCTTATCTTTACTCCTTTCATTTCCCTGGAAGTGAAAGAGAGCTATAGATCCCTGAGGGCAGTTTTTAAAAAATATATATCAATTTTATGGAATTCTATGGTAAAAAAAAATTCATCATTTGGTGGTCAACACTCTCATGATAGCTAGGCAGACAGGTGGCCAGTGGATAAAATGCTGGATCTGAATTCAGGACAATTCATCTTTCCAAGTTCAAATCTGGTCTCAGATGCTTACTAACTGTGTGACCCTGGGCAAGTCACTTAACCCTGTTTGCCTCAGTTCCTCACCTGTAAAATGAGCTGGAGAAGGAAATGGCAAGCCACTCCAGTATCTTTGCCAAGAAAACCCCAAATGGGGTCATGAAGAGTCAGATAGGACTGAAACAATTGAACAGCAAGAACAACTTTTTGGTGATAAACCTGTGGGCACTTAGCTAGACTGATCTTCAGAGAGCAGATACCATCTATTATTGCTAGGTCTATAAGGAAAACTCTTCCAGCATGGTAGAATCTGTTACCACCTGTGCTCTTCTGGCATAGCTATTGAGAACTGAATCACATGGATGTCATGATTAGCCATTGGAATCATACTTTGGGGCAGGAATATAAATATCTCTACTGGATAGTCTCCAAGTCCAAATTTTGGTTTGGGATTGTTGTACTTTCAGAGAATATCATCATCTAGTAGACAGCCAGTATGGTTTTGGTGGGGAAAAGAATTGAACCAAGACCCTTAGTATATTGTTTATATATGAAGATCATGTCCCATGACACCACCAGCCTGGTATAGTAGAATAGCCACTGGCTCTGGAATCAAAGAACTTGTTTCCAAATCCTGCATCCGATATCTACTACCCATGTAAACTGGGGCAAGCCATGTTGCTCCCTGTATCTCAATGTTCTTGTCTGTAAAATGAAAGGATTGAACTAGATGAACTCTCGGGTCCCTTCCAGCTGTGATCCTATGATCTGCCCTTCCTGGTTCTACTGCATAGGAATTTTGTGATCTTGTGCAGCTCATGTAACTTTCAGGATACATCAGAGTCCTCATGTATGAAGCAGGGATAATAAAAATTCTGCCCTTCTTGTGTTGTTGGGATCAACTGAAATCATGGATATAAAAGTGCTATGCCATTAAAAAAAAGATAACACATTATTGGTGATCAATACTGATAATAATGATGAAGATGATGGTGAGATGTATCTTAGAGGGGCCTTGTGAGGGTTATATTTGAGGGCTATAATGTTGTTTTTCCTTCATTTTTGAAGTGGATCGATGACATCACCATGTATGGGTTATGTCTTGACTTGCGTATGAATTGAATTTAAGTAAGGCAGTTGCACAAAGTAGTCAGCCTCACTCTCTCTTTCAGAGTCATCAATGTCTAGTGGCAGGACAAGTCAAGAGGACTGGTAATGGCCCAGGATGCAGAGGATGACTTTGGCCTCTTCGATGTCTGACCAAACTCTAAATGTTCATACAGCACCTACTTCAGCCACCATTGGAACAAATTGTTCTCATCCATCCATTCCATCCAGGAAAGTTTTCAGATTCTTGGAGTAGAGTAGACATCCCCCTAATTCACTGAAAAGTCTGAGACCTATCAGTTACCCTCAACCTGGCTTAGCCCAGCTTCCCTGATAGGTTTATCAGGGTGTGGCTGCCGAACATGCTACAACTTCTGAGAGCCCCGGGTGAGAGGTGAGAAGTGAACACTAAATGTGGAGAAGCTATACGGGCTATAAGAAGCAAGAAGAAGGATTAAAAAGGCCTCTCTAGAATCACATCTCGTTGCTTTTTATAGACTCTGCACATATTATCCTGCCTTTCTAAGAGCTCTGGGCAGAAACCAGCAATTGTAGGGCAAGGCCAAAAGCCCAAAGTCACATTGGAGCTTCTCAGCATCAGGTACAAGTCTAGACATGAACAAGCTGCAGCTGCTATTACCAAAAAAAAAAAAAAAATAGGTGGTAAAGAGACACTATGTCAGGGTCTCTCACAAGGGGCTGAGGAAAACCCAGGGGCAGTGTTTCTGTGGTTACTGGGTTACCAAAGGCCTCTGCCACCTATACATCAGGTTGCTTCTGGTTTTAAATGAGGATGTTGGTAGAATTTGTGGAATATAAAGCACCAAGGGGGCATGTGAGGTTCCCCCTCCCTGGAGATTTTAAGGAAAAATTTTAGGTTAAAATCCTCCTGGGTCGTATTTGATATATTTCCATCTGGCAGCAAAGTAGAAAGAACAGTACTGAGAGACACAGGGTATGTAGGTTCTAGTAGAAGCTCTTCTCAGGGAGTTGAGTTAAATGATTTATTTAAAAAAAATACAACCCTACCAATAAAACCAGTTCTATTTTCTTTATATTTCATTTATTTCTGGCCCCCACCCCTGATTTAATCATCGCTTTGTAACAAAAGAAACAAAAATCGAGGCAGCCAGGTGGTGCAGTGGATAAAGCACTGGCCCTGGATTCAGGAGGACCTGAGTTCAAATCCGACCTCAGACACTTCACACTTACTAGCTGTGTGACCCTGGGCAAGTCACTTAACCCCAATTGCCCCACAAAAACAAACAAAAAAAATTAAAAAAGAAACAAAAATCAAGCAAAACCCTCCAATACAAAAACATTGTTTGACAATGATCCCTGTTAATATTTTTTTTTCAGTCCTATTTGAGTTTTTGCGACCCCATTTGGGGTTTTCCTGGCAAAGATACTAGATGGTTTGCCATTTCCTTCTCCAGCTTATTTTACAGATGATGAGGCAGAGTTAAGTGAATTACCCAAAGTCACATGGCTAGCAAATGTCTGTGGCTGGATTTGAACTCGGAAAGAAGAGTCTTCCAGACTCCAGGCCCAGCACTTTATTCACTGAGCCACCCAAATGCCCTGAATAGTTTATACCCTTTATGCTATGAAATAGGAGGTATGTTTTAATGTCTTTTCTTGAACCTTCACTGTTTTTTTTTTCATTTCTCGAGAGTTCAGTTTAATTTTTGCAATCTTTTCATTCACATTGGTACAATGGCTAAGGGTTTTGCCCAAGACTACATGGGTAGTGGAGTTTTGGACTTAGACTTAAGAAGGCCTGGGTTTTAATTATATCTTAGATACTCAGTGTGTGATCCTGGGCAAGTCTATTAACCTGCCTTGGTTTCCTCAGATGGGGTAACAGAACCTATCTCCTAGGATTGTCATGAGTTGACATATGAAAAATGGCTTGCAAATCTTTACTTGCTATATAAATGCCAATTGTTGTTAGTGTTACATCATTTTAGTCATGGTGTATATTGTCTTTTGGTTCTATTTATTTTGCCGTCCAATGATTTATGATTTTATGATTTTTAAGCCTCCTTCTAGATGTATTGCTTTATGGGGGAGATCTTCTGGTATAGTGGGAAGAATACTGGAATTGGATTAAGAGGATCTGGATTCAAATCTTACCTCTACCTAGTATTTATTTTTAAGTGACCTTGGACAAATTGCTTAATCTCTGCGCCTCAATTATCTTATTTGTAAAACAAGGAAGTTGGGTTTGATTATTCTTGCCCATTAGTCTCAGACTCAAATAGAAATGTATCCTTGGGGGCAGTATATTGACTTAGAAAACCACAAATGAACATCATTTATATTAGATTGTATTTTAACTTATTCTGTTCAAACATTTCCCATTTCCATCTGTAATCTGGTTTTGGGTCCTTGGGACTTTTGTGGGTCAGCAAGTTTGATAGCTCTACTCTAGAGTTTCTTCTGTTTCTGAACCTATGAGTCAGTGACTAGCTTTAAGTTAGCTAAGTGGCACAGTGGTTAGAGTGCTGGGCCTAGAGTCAGGAAGACCTACTTCAAATTTGACCTCTAACACTTAGTTGCGTGACCTTGGGCAAATAACAAACTCTGTTCTGATTACCCATATATAAATGACTCCCCATATATAGCATCTAACTTCCAGGGTTGTTGTGAGGATCAAATGAAATATTTGTAAAGTGCTTTCCAAGTCTTAAAGTGCTATATACATGTTTCTACTCCTCCTCTTCTTCAAAAATTTCCAGATTCTTTCTTATCCTAAATATATATATATATATATATATATATATATATATATATATATATATATATATATATATTTTTTTTTTTTTTTTTGGTGAGGCAATTGGGGTTAAGTGACTTGCCCAGGGTCACACAGCTAGTAAGTGTTAAGTGTCTGTGGCCAGATTTGAACTCAGGTACTCCTGACTCCAGGGCCAGTGCTCTATCCACTGCGCCACCTAGCTGCCCCCTAAATATATATTTCTGAAGGAAAGCTGTGACTTTTTGTAGGGAAGTTTGCTTTGGTACTGAGAAGGGTAGGGCTTGTTCATTTAAATTGTTGTATTTTCTAGATTCATTTAAACTCATTGTATATCTGAGCCCACAATTTAGATTCCAAGAAGAGTTATTCCCTCTCATAAAAATAAACCACAAATCTTAGCATTCCCTTGAGTTGCTGTTATTGCTGTTGTTTTTAATCTAGATGAAATCTAAAATGTTAAGGTCTTATCTTCCCTGGTATGTTCACTAAAGGTCAGTGGTCCTTTTTATCTAAGAGCAGAGGAGTTTGTCTCAGTTACATTTCAAGATCATGGTTAAAGACCCTGAGCATGAGTGTCAGTATGGCATTGTGGTGTGGACAGAGTATAGGAACATAAGTTAGAAATCCTGTTTCAGATACTTACTAATTACATGACTCTGGACAAATCATTTAACATCTCTCAACTTTATTTTTTATGAACTATAACACAGGAATCCTGATCCCACCTACTTTACAAGGTTTGTTGTGAATATCAGAAGAGATGTCTATAAAACACTTTTTAAAACTTCAGAGGACTTTATAAATAAATGTCAGCTATTGTTAGTAGGGGTACTCAAGGATTAATCACCCATTCCATTGGTTTTTAATAAAGGAAATTGTCATGTTTTCATTTAAATGTTTTTAGTAGTTTCCTGGGAAATTTTCAGTGAAAGAAAACATGCTGAAAAGAGGATAAATCTTCAATAACTTAAGGGGAAAAACTTCAATGCTACAGCAGAAAAATGTTTAGTTGGAATCCTCAAATTTGCCTTGTCTTTTCATCAACTACAATTTTTTATGAGAACAAGAAAACTGTCTTTCTTTAATTCTTTAGTCTAGAGGGGGATGATTACCATTTTTCAATGGTCAGATATCAAATGCATTTTTAGAAGCAAAATGAATGTTAATCAGCATCAATGAAAGCAAAGGATTGTTGACAATGGGTGTGAAGTATTATTTACCTTTCCTACTAAGAACTTGTTGGGACTTTCATAAGAAAGGTACATAAAACACTTACTTTACCTGTAATTTGAGCTTTGAAAATTGCACTATGTTAAGTGTTCTGAATGCCATAGACATTTCATAAAACATAGTTTAGGGAAGGAAAAGAAAGCAGGGTATAAGTACCCCCACTGAGTAAATGGACAAATATGTCAGAATTGAGGTTTGCAGAGCTCCACCTGAGTTAAGCTGACCCCAAAGAGGGTAAAGAGACAAGAATAGGTCCCTTTATTATATTGTTTTGACACAGAAGCAGTGACATTCCTCAGGCCCCTTCCACCGAACAATCTGATGCAAAATACATATGTGTTCCTCTTACTTGCAGAACTGGATTATATCACCCACACTACTTTTAGGCTTATCTGATGGCAAATGAAAATTGATATGTGTAGGGAGGTCTAACAACAGCTTAGTTACCAAATACCCATTCTTTATTACCTCCAAGTTCTTTGAATGCTTACAGCTTCTACTAAAGCCATATGTGTGTGAATTCAGAAATATATATATATATATATATATATATATATATATATATACACATCCATACATATATATATATATATACACATCCATACATATATATATCCTAGCATGTTAAATAGACCTCCTCGTATATAGGAATGTATGTGGATGTACATATGAAATACATAAAAATCAACAAATGTGTGTTTAAGCACCTACTATGAGTAAGGCACTGTACTAAGCTTGATTACTTGGAAGCATACTTAGATCTGGAGTCTTAGATCTAAAGCCTGATCCTGCTGGATACCAGTGAGCTTGGGAAAATCATGACATTTTTTGTGCCTTAGTTTCCTTCTTTATTATATGGGGATAGTAATATTTTTCAACTAGAATTCAGGGCAGTTGGGAGGAAAGTGCTCTGTGAATCTAGAGCTTCTATCTGAGTTGATGTTATTATTACAAAATGGCCATGTGGAGTCATGGAAACCATGCTTGGTTTGGACTCAGAAGCCTAGTTGAAATTCTAGTTCTGCCACTTGGTACCTCTGTGATTGTGGGCAAGTCATTTCACCACCTATGGGTCTCAGTTTTTTTCAATTGTGAAATGAAACTTTGGGCTATTTGACATTGAACATTTCTTCCAGAACTATATGTATGATTAAATGAGTTCACAATTTAATGATAGGGGTAGTGCTTGGCAGACAGATGGTTCAGTGGATAGAATGCTGGGCATGGAGTTTGGAAGACCTGAGTTCAAATCTGCATTCAGACACTTACTGGGCAAGTCACTTAACTTCTGTCTATGGAGACAGCTAGGAAGCTTACTAGATAGAACACTGGCCCTAGAGTTGGGAAGACTGAATTCAGATTTGGCACTTATTAACTGTGTGACCTTGGGCAAGTCTTTTAACCTCTGTTTGCCTTAATCGACTGGAGAAAGAAATGGCAAACTGCATGGACAGTAGGGTCCATGGAGTCACAAAAAGTCAGACATGACTGAATGACTGAACAAAATGCCTAGCATTGTGCCCAGCACGTAGTAGGTGTTTAGTAAATGCTTACTGACTGACTGAGGATAGGGAATGGAATAATGATAATAATAATGTATAGAAATGGTATAGAACAAATTTATGAATATAAATAAATAATATAGGATGAACACATAAATAAGAAATAATAGCTAGCATTTATAGTGCCTGCTGCATACCAAGCACTGTTAAATTAAATACTTTATAAACATTATTTCATTTGATTCTCTTAACAACCCTGGGAAGTAGATGCTATTATTATCAACCCCATTTTACAGTTGAGGCAACTGAGGAAAACGGAGCGATTTGCCTGAGGTCACACAGATCAGACCTTGATGTCAGTGGCATAGAGAGAACTCCAAGGTGAAGAAACTCCCTCTACTAATAAAGGTTGAAATGTTATCTGTCACTTATTATCTTAGAGTCTAGAGTACTGAGGGTGAAGTGACTTACCCAGAGTATGGGCACAGTCAGTGATGCAGCCAGTATGTGGCAGAGGAAGGATTTAAACACAGATCTTCCTGACCTGGAGACTGGCTCTTTATCCATACTATCACATTGCCTCAGTTTGATGATACTTGACAATTTTATAGTGCCTTTGGGTTAGCACTTTAACATATAACAATACTATAAAGCAAGTAGGGCAAGAATCCTTATCTGATGTTTCTTTTTCTTTTTTTTTTTTTGGTGGGAAATGGGGGTTAAGTGACTTTCCCAGGGTCACACAGCTAGTAAGTGTCAAGTGTCTGAGGCCACATTTGAACTCAGGTCCTCCTGAATCCAGGGCCGGTGCTTTATCCACTGTGCCACCTAGCTGCCCCCTTTATCTGATGTTTCTAAATGAGAATGCTGATGCTCAGCAAGTTTAGGTTATTTGTCCAAAGTCATCTACCTAGTAAATGCCAGAGCTGGGAGGTTTTATTTCTCGTTGCCTATTGTGCTCTCCAGTCTATGCCACATCTGCCTTCCCATGTATATGTTATATGATGTATTATCTATTAATTAATAATATAGGTATTATATAATATATGCATCCATTTGTTGTATGAGATAATGGTGGAAAGGTAAGGTACTATCAGATTGTGGAGAGCCTTGAATGCCCATCTAAAAGGAAGCATTCAATAAGCATTGGCAGATTTAGGTTGAGTTGCGGTCCTGGGTTTTTTTCTCTGGAGTAACCCATCCAAAGGACTAGAAGAAGCAGGAAGCCAAGTTCAGAAATGTATATTCGAATCAGGTGAATCAGTCCTGCTCTTTCAGGAGGCAAAACATAGGGAGGTTTGATGAGTGAGCTATTGGTCTCACCCAACTTGCCTCCCCAAAGCTGTGGTCTTCAATGACAGCTTTGTGCTTTCTACACCATTGACTTGCACTGAAGTGTTGTCATAGTCCCAGGCCAGATCCTGCCTTAACTCCTCTGTGCTGGTAATGAGGCTGTGGGCTCCGATAGCTGTTGCAATGGTCTAAGTCAGGTGTAGCTTGGTATAGGAGAAAGAACACTGGACATGGCATCAGGAGAGAATAAGTTTGCATCCTACCGCCAACACATTATTATTATGTGATAGAATCATGATTTGAATTCAAATTCTGTGATTCCAAGTGATTTAGTATTAGCAAACCAAGCACCAGAACCTCAGTTTCTATATCTGTAAAATGGAAATAATGACTATGGTAGCTACGTTACAGGGTTGTCAAATGAGATGGCATATGCAATGTGCTTTCTAAACCTTAGAATGCTACATTAATGCTAGATAGTGTTGTCACTACAACTATAGAAGTGGAGAGGGGTGGCATGAATGGGTTAGAGAACTGGGGACATATGATGGTCATTGTGGGAAAAAAGTCAATTGGATCTGATGACTGTGATGATGGCTGTAAGAGATGAGAAAGAGGCTGCACAGTTCACAGAAAATATCAAGATCCGAATGATTATGCCACTGACAGAAACAGTGAAGTTAGAAAGTTAAATTTTTAGGGGGAACATGACGAATTATGTTTTGGATATATGGATTTTTAGATGTCAGTGGGACATGTTGTAAATATGTCTCTTAAGTAATTGAAGATGTTGGTTTGGAAATTGAGAGATAAGCAGGGGTACGCAGGTAAATGTTTAACAACTGGCTCTCCAGGGGACAAAATACACACATGACAAACTTCTGTATTATTAACATTTTCTCTATCACTTTCTTAAGTCTATAAAACCAACAAACCAATAAATCAAACCAGGACTTGTAGCATTTTCTGATTTCCGAGAAAAAAGTGCTCACATTGAAAATTTAACAATCAGCTCTTGCAAAGTGAGTTTGAGTGAGATAAGGCAAGAGTTGAGAAATGGATTTGCAAGAATTATGAAATCCTATAATTAGAAGTAAGACCAGAAGTCATCTGGTCGAATCCATATTTGAGCTTATTTATATTGCCCCAATGCTAGTGACAAGATGACTCATTGAGGTAATCCATCCACATCTGGACAGCTCCCAATTTGTCTCTCTGTTACTTCTCTTTGCTTTTGGTTCAATCCAGTTAAGTCAAACAGAGCAAATTGATTTCCTCTTCCACATCTGCTCAAAAGTAGAAAATAATGTTATTGGAAGGAATAAAATTGGCAAGTGAGAGAGTGTAGACAAAGAAGAGAGTTGAGGAGAGAACTTTGGGAACACCTATTGTATGAGGAAGAGACTCCAGGAAAGAAGAAATGGTTAAAGGAAAACCAGGAGTATGTGACATGTTAGCATTCAAGGGAGAGCATATATAGAAAAGGGAAGAGGTCAATGGGCACACACAACAGAGGTGGTAAGGAATTTGAAGACAGAGAAAAGCTACATTGAATTAGTTGATTTGATTTGGAAAGAGATGTCCCAGTAGGCTATTGGAGACAGAAGCCATATTGCTAGGAATTAAGGATATAGGAGAGAGAGGGAGAGAGAGACAGAGAGAGAGAGAGAGAGAGAGAGAGAGAGACAGAGAGAGAGAGAGAGAGAGAGAGACAGAGAGAGACAGAGAGAGACAGAGAGAGAGAGACAGAGACAGAGAGAGACAGAGAGAGACAGAGAGACAGAGAGAGAGAGACAGAGACAGAGAGACAGAGAGACAGAGACAGAGAGAGACAGAGAGAGATACACACAGAGAGAAGTAGGTTGGTAAGAGGCAGAATAGTTAATGGAAGAATTTTTTAGGATTGGAGAAATCTAATCATATTTGTAGACAAATGGAAAAAGCTGGTGGAGAGGGAGAGATTTTATAACTATCTGCCCACAAATACACATATGTAAACATGCAGTAAGTATATAGAGACATACACATATGGTACCACCCTATATTCCATTTGTTTGCCTAGCATTTTCTTCTTAGTTATATTTGTTTATTGAAATCATGCCTTTACCATAGTGCCTTGGATAAATTTGAGTAACTGAATAAAAGAATTGAGCTGTTGGTATGCAGCAGAGTAAACAAAAGACCAGGGCATTAGCTGACAGATTTGAATACTCTTTGCCTGTCTCTACTGTGCCTTTTGATTTAGGATGTTGGCCTACAAAGCATTTGTTGCAATGCTTGGAAAACAAACTCTGCAGCCATACTTATTCTTCTACTACAACTTTATTTCCTCACAGGAATGATCAGTTCATCCAAATTAATAATTTTTGGATTAAATTTTATTTTCAAACAAATTACTTGCAGCACTTGCTTCAAGGCTTGTCTGTTTCAAACCCCAATGAGTTCCAAAACCATGATAATATTGGAACATCCACAAGGAAGAAAATGTGCTTGCTTTGTTTCCCACCTATTCATAGCTTTCTGGCTCAGATTTTCAAGGATGGTTGTGTTGATCTAAGCTGTAGAGTCCAATTTATTAGACTGGAAACAAAAGTAAAAAAAAAAACCAAGCTATTTTTTCCCTTCTTTCGAAACTGATTAGCCAAGAAATTATTAAATCCTAGCTCCAGCAAAATGGGAATTAAAAAAAGAACCACATAGACACGCAGCAAAAATCTTGCAAAACATACCTTTCATTTATAAAGTTATTAGCAAAAGGACATGAGATCAGTGAAGGCTGAGCTTTAATGACTTGTGTCCAGGACTAAGGATGAATAGTTTCTCTGATCTTTGACCTGGTGAAGCCACATCTAGAGCACTGCTTTGGGTGATTTGTTTTGGAAAGAATATTGCTAAGTTGGAAAACTTCCTGAGGGGGGAAAGAATAGGATCATGCCAAATGAACATTGGTTGAAGAAAATAGAAGCATTACAGTTTGTAAAAGACTCACAGTATGATATGTAATATTACACAAAAATATTGCTTTTACTCTCAGAAGCCTGGTATTGGATGGGGGACATGGAGGGAAGAGACTTTTTTTGGTTTGTTTGTAGACTAGGTCATCCTATCTCACCCAGGCAGTGGCCACTTACAGGCCAAACCCTAATAATAATGAGCATAGAAGCTTTAACCTGTTTGATTTTTCTGACCTGTACAAGTTCTCCCTTTATTAGGCAGCCTGGTGGTCCTTTGCTCCCAGGGATTTAGTGTGGACACTTGATTGTCTCTAGACAATTGCAGCTCAGAACTCCTGAACCCATGTAATCCACTAGCTTTATCTACCCAGCAGCAGGGAGTATAAATGTGTACTGCAATGCACATAGATGGAATAGACCAAAGAATGATTTATAGCTTTTGATTTTCGATTGTTATTTTAGTTCTTTTGAATAAATTGTTTATATCAAGCAGAGCATGGGCGGCTAGGTGGTATAGTGGTTAGGGTCCTGGGCTTGGAGTCAGGAAGACTGGTTGTCGTGAGTTCATATCTGCCCTCAGACACTAGCTATGTGACCCTGGGCAAGTCACTTAACCCTGTTTGCCTCAGTTTCCTCATCTGGAAAATTATCTGGAGAAAGAAATGGCAAACCACTCTTTGCCAAGAAAACCCTAAATAGGGTTACAAAGTGTCAGTTACAATGAAACAATAAAATAAACAAACAGAACCCAACTCATGGAATTATGAATTGTACTTGGGTTACTTTACTAAGGATAAATATGTGTCAACTATAAATTTTGACATTTCTTGAGTTTGACTTCTATTGCTACAGACATTAGAGTACAATAATGCACACACAGATAGTCCTGCCTTCTGAGAAACCAAGTACAGCACTGACCCATCACTGCCTTGCCAAAACACTTGGTTTGAAGAGAGGCTATAACAGAAGTAAACCACTCAAAGTCCTAATAATCTATCAGAGGAAAAGTCCACGAAATGAACCAGCAATAAACCCCATGGACTTTTATATTAATGCAAAAAACACAAAATAGAGGTAGCTAGAAAAGTAAACCAGATATCCTAGTGCAGAGATCGTTAAACATTTTCTGTGTCGAGAACCCCTTTGGCTCTCTAGTGAAGCCTATGGACTCCTCAGAATAATGTTTAGGAATTCACAAAATAAAACACATAGGGCTACAAAGGAAATCAATTGCATTGAAATGCAATTGTCCTGGAGTTTCACCTCATAGATTTCACTGAGACTGGGTGGTAGGATGAAATGGCACAGTGGTTGGATACTGGACCTGGAGGCAGGAAGTCCTGAGATAAAATTCAACTTTAGACCTCATTAGCTGTATGACCCTGCGTGAGTCACCTGACTTTTCTCAGCCTGAGTTTCCTTATGTGTACAATTTGGATAATAATAATAATATCTACATTCCAGGCCTATGTAATATTTGTAAAACACTTTGCCACAATTAAAACATAGGAAACACTTATAAATGCTAGCCATTATTAGCTATTACTATAGGTCCCATGACTGGACAATGACTCTAAAATGTTATACCTTATTGAAAGGGAAGAGAATTGATAATGTGAGGGGTAAAAGGGGGTAGTTCATAATAGCAATGCATATTAATAAGATACATGTGTTTTAGAAAATCTAGGGGGACATAATAGAGAAGGTCTGGGTGAGGATTAAAGGAAGTAGAAACAGAAGCAATTTTGCCACAGGTAGTCTGGAAAGAAGGCGAAAATAGATGGGGAAACTGATTATAGGCTGTTGTATAGGCAAAAGAGAGTAATGATGAGAGACTTTAATTATCCAGACAGCTGCTAAGTTTTCACCCTGTCAAATGCTGAATATTTAATAAATTATTTACTTGTAACAAATCTATCATCTATCTACCATCTATCTATGTATTGTAAAAAAAATAAATTAATTATTAGCTAATCTAATCTAGAAAAATTATATAATTGGATTTATGAAAAATTATAACTAAATGAAAAATTATAGGTTTAGAGAAATTAAAATTGGGCCGTAAGTCCTTCTGCAGTCGCCATTTTAATGTAAAAATATTTTATTAACTAGCGCTAATTTGGGGGGACTAAACTGACTGGAGTACCTAATCTGGGACTGTTGACTGTTTGGCTATCTGACTGCTATTAACTTAGCATGGGGCATTTATAAAGTTGCACCACACTGCTCCCAAATCCCAAAATATTAAGAAGCCTCTTAACTAAATAATCAAAGCAGAGTTTATTTATGAGATACTATTTAAAATTAAGAATACAGGGAAATAAAATGTACAACCTGACTGCGTTGCTGCACTTCTCTTTCCACTGTGTCTCTTTGGAACTTCTTGAATACAATAAGGGCCTTAGCCGCCACTTGCCTTAGGGCACTCAGGTACTTTATTCTAACCCTGAGCCCCTTTCACTTTGTAAATTCCCCTGCTTCTAACTTTCCTCTCCTTACTGCCACTGTTGAACCCCTGTGTTTCTCTCTCACCGACCTTCTGTCTGTCTGCTCCATCAGTCTGCTCTCTGCTGCCTTTGCTGCCCCTCTAATCTTGTCTGCCTCTCTTAATCTTGTCTGCTGGCCTTTCCTCCTTGTTCCTAGTCCTGCGTTACTGTTCGTCTCGTCCCCCCCCCCCCATCTCCTTGTCCTAACCTCTTCTCAGCCTCTCTCGTCCGTCCTTGTCCGACTGAACCCCCTTGCTGTCTAACTCCCAGGTCTATATATACCTTTCTTATCTTCACTCAAATCTCGGGGCTTTTTGCGCCCCCACAGACCAAGCTAATCCACCAGCCAGGGCTGAGGCTGGTGGTGGTGGTGGTGGGGGGGGGGGGGTTGGTGCGCTCCAGCCTCACGTGCCTCAGCACAGGCTATCTGGGATCTTTCGGATAGCTCCGCTCAGGTTGGAGGGAGCTGGGTGCTTTTTTCCCCCCAGCTGTCTGACTTGGCATCTTGCATAGCTCGCGGGGCTTTCTGGCTCAGCTGAAGCAGAGGGGGAGGGGCACCAGCCCCTTCCACACAGAAGAGACCCTGAGGGCCTAAGGCTTTCCAATCTCAGCCCAAAGGTAGGGTCCCCAAATCAAAATAAATTTCCACACTATCTACCTATACACACAGAGGAGCTTTTCTTGGCTTGTTGTAACAATGGTATATATGTTATATGTATGTATATACATGCATATGTTTGCATGCATATGTTTATATGTATATGTATGTTTATGAATGTGTAGCAAGAGAGAGGAGAGGAGAGAACCCAATGAAGGGAACCTACTTTTCTGGATTTGATTCTGACCATCAAGAAAATGGTTGTATCCAAAGTAGAAATGATTGAAAGCTTGGAGGGAAGTGACTATTTGAGAAAAGAAGAGATGCCAGGTACATTCTGATTTACATCCTAGATTTTGGAAGAGCAGAATTAAGAGGATTAAGAAAAAGGATAGGGGGTAGCTAGGTGGTGCAGTGGATAGAGCACTGGCCCTGGAGTCAGGAGGACCTGAGTTCAAATCCGGTCTCAGACACTTGACGCTTACTAGCTGTGTGACCCTGGGCAAGTCATTTAACCCCAATTACCTCACAGAAAGAAAGAAAGACAGAAAGAAAGACAGAAAGAAAGAAAGACAGAAAGAAAGAAAGACAGAAAGAAAGAAAGAAAGAAAGAAAGAAAGAAAGAAAGAAAGAAAGAAAGAAAGGAAGGAAGGAAGGAAGGAAGGAAGGAAGGAAGGAAGGAAGGAAGGAAGGAAGGAAGGAAGGAAGGAAGAAAGAAAGAAAGAAAGAAAGAAAGAAAGAAAGAAAGAAAGAAAGAAAGAAAGAAAGAAATAGGATATGTAAGACTTCATGACCTAAGATTCTGCAGAGCAATTCAGTTCAGTAGACAGAAGTTCACATGAATGAAATTTTGAATACATACAGAGCTGCCCAACTGTGGATTGGGCTGCCTCAGGAGGTATTGGATTTCATCTGCCTAAATGTATTCAAGCAAAGACTGGATGACTCCTGGGAAATGATCTAGAGGGCATCATGTTCAGGTTGGTCTAGATGGTCTACATTGGTCATATTCAGGTTGGACTACATGGTCTCTAATATCCTGTGATTCTCTTAATGTTTCTTCACAAAGATGACTTCCTATTCATGAATCCAACCAGAGAATCACTAAACACTGACTTAACTTGCAAGTGCAGACATTTTAAATAGCCCATGTGATAAGAAATCTACCAGTGATTATGCACTTTATTCAGGAGAAGAAAGTAGTAGAATATTTTCATAAATATTAAGAGGCAAACAGCAAAGCACAATAGCTGGGGGTATGTTAGGCACACTGATCCAGATGAGGGAGATAAATGTGACCAGATTCAGCAGGAAGAAAGATGCTTAGGATACAGACTTCTAATTGCTCAAGTTTCTGAAGTGCTCGAATTCAAGGAAAGTTTCACTTATTTTCCCAGGCAGTACCTTCTGTTTTTCTAGTAAGGTTTCAAAACATGCCTTGATCAACATTATTACACATCTGTCTCTCTCTGTTTATATGTATATCTTTTTCCCTCAAAATGTATTACATCAAGGACTTGGGATTTCAGTGGTGTGGGTTAAGCCTTCAGTGATGCAGATTGCAACCCGTTCTTCCACACTTTAGTAGACTCATCATGGATTGCTATGACCCACTCACCCTCTCTAATCATTAACCTGGTGGTTAACCCTTTGTTGCTGAAACTTTCAAACTCAATTACACTTCTCCTTGGATGGGAAAATGGACAGATAAATGGATTTTTCTTTGAAGTCTTTCCACCTTGCTAAACCCTACTAGAACTTGCCCTCCATTGGCATAGCCTGGCATAAGGATCCTGGATCTCCTCCATGCCTCACTGAAATATCATAGTGGAGGGTTCTCAAAATAACTTTTTCTTAGTCCTGTCTTTTTCTGCAAGTAGTTCCCTTATTTAGACTCTTTTACAATGTGATTGAATGTGCTATCTTTACCTAGAGCCACTTCTTTCATCCATCTTTCTAAACAATTCTAGTCCTATTTCTGTGCTCAGAACATCACTAAAACTGTACTTTCTAATATCTCCCTTGACCTAATTTGAGCAAAATCAAATAACTCTCTCCATGTTTTTTTTTTTACCCCCTTGGATATCAGGGTTACAAGTCTCTGCTCATTTAAGAAAAAAATCTACCAGTGTATATTTTGAAGGCTCATCCTCTGAAATATTGCCAACTGATATTAGAAGACTTTGTTCTGGGCCCTGTCTTTTCCCCACATTTTTACTTCAATTATGCCATTTTTACTCACTGTCATTACTATTCCCTGCATTAGGAATCCATGGGTCTTGGTTTCCCTGGCTCTGTTTGAGCATGTATATATGGTTCATATAGCTAACTTTATCACTAGCAGGGCCACAGACAAGCCATGAATTGACACCAGTTTGTCCAGGGAGACGAACATGGTGGTTAGAATAGGCTTCGGCCATGCCATTCTTTGAAGTTCAAGGCTGGCTCACCTTTGATGACCATTATGAATGCTGAGCATCCTTAAAGGATGCTGGCCTGAAGCTATGCTTTGAAAAGGAATTCATAGCTTGTGTCCATGGAATTGGTATTACTCAAGCTAATAGAAAATACATACTAGAATATGATGCCTTAATTAATGTTTGCATAGGTGGAAAATGGTAGAATGCTTGGGGAACAGTCATACACAGAAAGAGAAAGCTAATGAAGGAGGGAAAGGATCTCTTCCACATCATCACTCAGGGTAAAGGAGAGGCTAGACCTTAGCAACCAAGTGATGACTCCGGAAAGTTTTCACTCTTTATGCTGGGATAAAAGGATAGCCCATTTGTCCACTAAAAGTGAGTTTTTCTCAAAACAGAGACCTCTTGCATCTATCTTTTTATCTTACCCTTATCTCTTAGCCATTAGGACAACTGAAGTGGCAGTTCTGGGCAATAGATTGCCCTCTAATAAGCAATCTATAATTCTGCTGGTGTCTGAAAATACCCATTTAGGAAAGTATTTGCCATTGTAGTGCTCTCTATTAAAAACCAAACCAAACCAAACCACGGGGCATTTTGGTCCCTCACTTCCGTCTATTAGAATCACAATTACTTCAAGACTCAGTCCAAATACCAACTCTAAAATGAAGCCTTTCCTAATGTCCTCTCCTCAGCTGTTAGTGCCTCCATCATAAAATTATCTTGTTTATATTTTGCATAAATGTTTATGTATATAACACATGTTTTCTCTGGTGGAATAAAAAATTCCTCTTGTAGAATAAAAATTGGGGTCAGGAATTGTTTTATATTTGTCTTTGTATTTCCATTGCCTTTCACAGTACCTGACACATAATATGCTTAATAAATGCTTGTTGATTGATGATAAGGTTTCAGATAGCAGGAAATTCACCATGCCTTAGCCAACTTGCTCTCTGATGCTCCACGGTTCTTACCTGGGAATCCCTGGAGCACATTTCCCTCCTCGCTTCTTTGTGCTATTCACTGCATATGGCATTAGTATGGAATAGTTAATCACTATGGTGTTACATGGCATAGTTACTCGTCTGACTAGGAGTCAGATGAGTGGGGCTTGAATTCTGGGGATAGTACTTAATACCTATGGGACTAGGTACCATGGACAAATTATTAGATTTCATGAGCCTCAGTTTCTTTATCTTTCAAATAAAAGCATTTGAATAAAATGATTTCCAGGGTCTAAACTCTTGATTGAAACAGCTGGTGGACACAGTAAATAAAGGAAGACGTGAATCCAAATTCAGCCTCAGGCCACTAACTGTGTGATCTGGCCAAGTCACATCCTCTTGGCCTCTTTTTCTCATCTGAGGATTATTGTGAGGATAAAATGAGAGTATAGTTGTAAATTACTTTGGAATCCTTAAAGTGTTATGTAAATGCTTTCTTCTCCAAGTGTGGTCATTTCCTTTGTCTTAGTCTCCGAATTTTAGGAGCAGAAGGAATCCTTGGAATCATCTTATCTGACTCCTGTTTTTATGGGTGAGGAAACTGAGGCCCAGGGACATTAAGTGATTTACCCAAGGTCCTAAAACAGGCTAAGTAGAAGCCAAGATGGAAGTTGAACTCCTATTCTTAGTTATCAGCCCATTTCTCTTTCTGTGAGGCCATGTTATCTTTTGTTCATTTAATTCTTTCCTCTGTGTTAATCTCTTTTAGAGCAGGGATTGTTTAATTCTTTGTATTTATGTGCATGGCACCTGATAGGGTATGTAACACATAGTAGACACTTAATAAATGCTTATTGATCAATTGATTCATTTCATGAGTCTTTAACTTGTAACTATGATTTCATAGTGCCATGGTAGGTTCTGTGGAGGATACAAAGAAATATAAGTGATGATCCCTGCTCTCCCAGAGCTTATAGTCAAATTGAGAAGATGACATACATACATATATAGCACAGTTTTTAAAAAATGTTGTTTTGTTCAAGCATGTCCAATTTTTCATGACCTGATTGGGAGTTTTCTTGGCAAAGATACTGGAGTGATTTGCCATTTTCTTCTCCAGCTCATTTGACAGATGAGGAAACTGAGGCAAACAGAGTTAAGTGATTTGTTCAGGGTCATACATCTAATAAGTAATTAAGGCCAAATTTGAACTCAGGAAGATATATCTTTCTGACTTTAGGTGCAGTGCTCTATCCATTGCACTACCCAGCTACACTGAAATAATAATACAAAGCAGAATATTTGATCATGTTGCAAAATACATGGTGTGGACCTTAATTGATATCAGAGTTTAGAGAAGACAGGGATAAATGGAGACTGGAGTGAAGCATACTTCATGGAGGAGATGGTCACTGAGTTGGTAAGTTCCCCATAAGTAATTCACAACTCTATTGACAGCATAGGGATGACAATATTGAATCTTTGGAATTTGTTTGTGAATAAAGTGAAGAGCCTAATTTGATAGGAAGACAGTGACCCAGTTAGGTCTGGTCTATCAGCTCTACAATGCCTAAATACTCAGCTCCTCCATGGTGATCAGAGCATGGGAAAAAAAAAGCTTAAGGGCCAGGTATATACATAAGTATGTATAGGCAGCTAGGTGGCACAGAAGATAGGGGTGCCAGGCCTGAAGGCAGGAAAACTCATGTTCCTTAGTTCAAATCTGGCCTCACACTTACTAGCTGTGTGACCATGAGCAAGTCACTTAACCCTGCTTATCCCAGTTTCCTTATTTATAAAATGAGCTGGAGAAGGAAATGGCAAACCACTCTTGTATCTTTGCAAAAAAGAAAACAAAGGCTAAATGGGGTCAGAAAGAGTCAGATATGACTGAAAAATGACTGAAACTAAATACATGTAAATGATGGTTTTTAAAAATCATTTGACTTGTGATTTAACGTGTTTAAGAAACCCATTAAGGGGCAGCTAGGTGATGCTGTGGATAAAGCACCAGTCCTGGATTTAGGAGGACCTGAATTCAAATCTGACCTCAGACACTTGACACTTACCAGCTGTGTGACCCTGGACAAGTCATGTAACCCTCATTGTCCTGCAAAAAAGGAGAAAGAAAAAAGAAAAGAAAAGAAAAGAAAAGAAAAGAAAAGAAAAGAAAAGAAAAGAAAAAAAAGAAAGACAAGATGAAACCCATTAAACCAATGGGTTTAAATCTTCTTGAGATTATAAGTTCCTCCAAGACAAAGACTGTCTTTCTTTTTCATACCCCTAGAGTTTAGCACAGCTTCTAGCACAGGGCTTCTTAAACTTTTCCCACTCATGACACCTTTTTGCCTGGGAAATTTTTATGTGACCTGGGGTATACAGATGTATAAAATAGGTATACACAACCTTTTATTGTTGCCAAATTTTTTGTGACCCAGACCCCATATGGGGTCATGACCAACAGGTTGAGAAGCTAATGCCTAGAATATAGTAGGCACTTAATAAATGTTTATTGGATTGAATCATTTATTGAATTAATGAACTTTGATGAGAAAATTCCCACTAATGAAGTAGAGCTATCAGCACCTGCTCAGCACTTTTGGGTCTTAGAGAGTTGCCTAAGGGCTCTGAGATCTTATAATGACTTGCCTAGAATCCCTCAGCTAATATGTGTCAGAGGTCTATCAATTCAGACCTTCCTGACTCCTAGGCCAGCTATTATTATAATAATATATGTAATATATAATAATAATCATATATACAATATATAAAACATATATAACATGTGATATATACAATAACACAATATATTATATATAATCTATATTATACTGTATAGGTTTATATATTATATCATGCCATGTAATATATGTCACTTTACATATGTATATATGTAATATATATGTAACTTTAGAGTTTGTTGTTGTTCAGTCATTTTTCAGTCATGTCTGACTCTTTGTGACCCCATTTGGGGTTTTCTTGGCAGAGATATTGGAGTAGAATTCCATTTCCTTCTCCAGCTCATCTTATAAATAAGGAATTGAGGTAAACAGGGTGAAGTGACTTGCCCAGGGTCACATAGCTAGTAAGTTTCTGAGGCTGGATTTGAACTGATGAAGATGAGTCTTCTAGATTCCAAGGCCAGTTCTATCTACTATGTCACCTAGCTTCCCCTCAAATATAATAACCATGTTATATATGGTTATATTGCATTTTACTTATAATAAGTAAAATAACAACTTAGAATGTTTATGTATCAGAAAACCAATTTATTGATTTAAAATTTATTTTAAAAGTTATGTTCAAGGATCCCACATTATTTCTGTACTATCTAAGTGGTTACTTAAGTATTATAATTTGAAGTCCTCCAGTAACACTCTTTTGACCTCTAATATCGCATAGTAATAGACTATTGGAACTAAAAGTAATGTTAGGTATCATTATGTCTAAATCCCTTTTTTTTTCCAGAGGAGGAAACCAAAGCCCATTGAGGTTATGGGATCTACCCAAGGACACAAAGATATTTAGTGGAAGAATTGAAACCAGAAATCAAGTCTGTCTTGTTTCTAGCAAGTTCTCTTTCTGTTGCATCAGTAGCAATCTCCATCTACTTGCTCAGACTACCTAAAACTTTAATAAGGATGCTTTGGGGAAGTGACAGCATTGTTTCTCAAAGTTCTTTTAAAATTCAGCAGCCTCGGGGAAAGATGGTACCAGCAGTCATATGTATTTTAGTTTGTCAGAAGATTGGGATGATGCCATCCACAGCACAGAGGGAAATGTCTCTCCTCAGCTGTTGGAGTAGCCAATAAAAAAAGATGATTTTACTGGTGTTTTCTCAGGGATAATTAGGAGTGTCAATAGGTCAGAAGGCTTCTGGTATATTAGGGGTGGTGTATACAGAAATCAGTTATTATTTGGTAGGTACAGTCGAGCAGAGGGTATATTAATTTTTACACAGATCATGAGGTGTGACTTAGGAGACTTTTTGAGGGGAGAGCAGGGGAGAGCCTGGGAGGCACTGAGTGATGTCTCCCACAGTGTCTGGACCTTTGCTATTTTCTTCTTGTCATCATTATGTCAGTCTGGGTCCATGGCTTTGCTGCATTAGTGCCCTACAAAAAATGTGCAAGTATGGGAAAGCTGATGATGATGGAGTGGAGAAATAAGACCCAGTCTAGCATTGTCGATGTGAATTGTGCCAGCTGAGTGGCCTCCAGTTTTCAGGGCTTAGAGCAGGGCACTTGTAAGCCAAGGTATAATGTAACACACTAATAGAAGATTTTTAGAAAAAGGGACACTGCCTGGGGGAGGCCAAGCCTTTGTGTGGTAAGTAGAAAGATGCTTTAGGATAGAAAAAAACCCACAAAAAACAAGAGGGGAACAGAGAGGGAGATAGAAGAAGGACCAAACCAGTCTTCACTGATTTCACAATTTTATCCAAAGATACTCCTAGGTGGTGAATGAATATTTAGAGGGTGAATGGTGAGATTTGGAAGGACAAGATGTGAGTTCAAATCCTGCATTGGACACTTTGGACAAGTAAGCCTCACCTTCAATTTGTTGTCACTGCTTTGTCCATAAACCCCATTTGAGGTTTTCTTGACAAAAATATTGGAGTGGATTGCCATTTTGTTCTCCAGTTCATTTTACAGTTGAGGAAACTGAATCAAACAGGGTTAATTGACTTGCCCAGGGTCACACAGCTAGTAAATGTCTGAGATTGGATTTGAACTCAGAAAGCTTAATCTCCCTGATTCTGAGCCTGGCACTCTATCCACTGCACCACCTAGTTGCCCCACCCTCAGTTTCGTCAACTGTAAAGTGGGGATACTAATAACATTTACCTCTCAGGATTGTTATCATTTTGCAAATCTTAAATCACCATAGAAATGGTAGCTATGGTGATGATGATGATGATATTCATTTAGATATGTACCAGAAAGCCAATTTTTTAGTTTACAAAGAACTATAATAAATAACAATTATATAGTAAATTAAGGTTTACATAGCCCTTTATATGTATTGTATCATTTGATTTTTATAACATTCTTGTAAATTAGTTGCTGTTATTATTTCCATTTTACAGGTGAGGAAACTGTTAAGTGATTTGGCTAGGGTTTCTCAACTAATAAGTGCCTGAGGCAGGATTTGAATTCAGTACTTGCTGACTCTAAATCCAGAGCTCTGTCAACTATGCCAACCTCTGAAAGAGAAAGCTATCTTCAAAGACTTTTAGTAAATTATATCAGCTCTTTTGTGTCCCTGCCCCCTCTTGGTTTTAAGGCAGCTGGAATCCAATATTTAGTTTTATAGAAAGTTTTATTAATTTTGATATAGTTTTGTTTATTTAGAATGAGGGCAAAATGTTCACAAAGGATAGATTCACTGAACCATAGGAGCCTATTGAGTCATTCCTCTCCACCATAGAGATGTCCTTAGCATAGACATGAGATACTAGGATGTCTTCTCTGGCTGGTGATCAAGACACCTGGAGACATTTCTCCTCTCCTTTTTCTAGATTCCATGACATCTATCACCTTCCTGTTTGCACTTGTCATTACATAATCCTTTCTCATTTCAGCAGACTTTTATGGCTGTTTACAATTTCCTAGCCCATAGACTATTTCATATCGATTGCATTTTAAGTGGGCTATTTCCTGATGACATCTAAAAAATCTCTTTAATCTTATCTTCAGCATGTTGCTGAATCCCACTATAGGATGAATTACTTCTGGGAAGGTTTCCTGTTGACAATTAATCCTTTTCATGTTTGTATATATTCATGTTAACTCCAATTAAAGTGTGTCCCTTTCTGTGCTGTTGACTGTTTCACCCTTTTGCCTTTTGAATATCCACTGTAGAGTCTACCCTCTGAGGGTCATTGTCCACTATGGGCTTAGCTATTGCATAAGCAGGCCTTTTAGTTTTTGAAGAGTCCACAGGAATTAATGATACAGTGTTTCTAGGGATGGCTAACCTAAACAAGGTGCTTCTGGGGGAAAATGACTTAGGCAGTCTAGAATTAAACATTTGAGTGAGTTGTGTGTTTTGTAGTCTTTATAGATTTATAGGTACCAAGTAATAGAGAGAGAAACTGAGGCAGAGGGTGTTGCATTGATTGTTCTGAAATCATATTTCTCTTGAAGTGAGGAATTTAATTTAATTCAACCCAACAAAAATTTCAACACATTTGCCATGTGAAAAATGCTGTGCTGGTTTCTAGGGTTACAAAGACAAAAAAAAGGTGTTCCCTTGTCCTCAAGGAGTTTATTTTTGGATGATACAAAATGTATACTCATAAGGAAATTCAAAATAAATGCACTGAATTTTTCAGGAGTGGAAAAGAAACTAACAACTAGCGAAATCAGTAAAGGTCACAGGTAAAAGATGGCACCTGAATTGAATCTTGGAGGAAGCTAAGGATTTTAAAAGAAGGGCGGACATTCAAGATGTGGGGGGACAGCCTATGCATAGGTACAGTATCTGGAGATGGGATTCCGGTTATGAGGAAAAGAAAGTGGGTGAGTTTGTTTGGAATGAAGAAGAGAAATAATATGAAACCAGTATGGAAAGATAGGTTGGAGCCAGAAAGATGAAAGGGCTTTAAAGAGGAGTTGTATTTTATTCCATAGGCAAGAGTTGAGGTCCCTGAAGCTTCTTGAGCGAAGGAGTCAAGTGGCTAAACTTCTGCCTCAGGAATACCATTACAGTAATTGTGTGGAGGATGGATTAGAGTGAGGGAGTACTTGAAGCTAGGAGACCAATTAAATTGCTATTGCAATAGTACAGGGAAGATAGGCAGTGGCCCGAGCACCAGTGGTAGCTGTTTGAGTGGAAAAAAGGACACAAATGCAAGAGATTTGGTGAAGGAGGAATTGACAAGCCTTGGCACCTGATTAGACAAGAAGGTTGAGACAGAATGAAGAGTCCATGTTGTTTTTGGAGTTGGAACCTGAGTGACTGGAAGGATGGTAGTATGCTCAATAAAAATATGGTAGGAAGAAGAGTTAAGTAGAAAAATGAGCTCCATGTGTGACAAATAATTGTTAATAATCAATATCCTGGGGGACCCAGAGATCTAGCTTGCTTAGTTCTCCTTCCTCCTCCACTCAAAGGCAAGCTCTCCTTGAGAGATTATATCAAATCTTATCTAGGTCAAAGCTCACAAAAGGAGTCTTGGGTGGAGACAGATCCTGTTCTCTAGACAGCCCAAGATCTTTACTGATGAAATTAAACCACAACTAGACTAGCCCTGACTAGCTTGAGTGGGGGTCTTGCATTCCTTTCTCTGATGTCATCCCTGGACTTCCTTTTTAACATAACCTGCCTCCAAATCATGTCAGCCAATTAGATTTAAATAATGCTAACCGATTAGACTTGATTGCTGTTTGATGGAACCCCTTCCAGTGTGAAAGGGATATGAACCAGACCTGACTGTGAGAAAGGGGTTTTTGGTCTGAGATTAATAAAATTATTAAACTACCCAGATACCGTGTCTCTCATATCAATCATCACACATTTAAGAAGTATTGAGTATGAGATGCCTGTGGAATATTTGGGTGGATATGTCTAGTAGTAAGCTGATGATACAGTACTGGAGCTCAGGAGAAATGAGGACAGGATATATGTAGATTTGGGATTCTGTCTGAAGACGATTATTGAATCCATGAGATATTTTATGAAATTACCAAGACGAATAAGAAAGGGGGCCCTATGACAGACCCATGGTATATCTTCATACATAAGTGATGATCTAGAAAGAGACACTGAGTTGGAGGAGTCAGAGAGGTAGGGAAAGAATCAGGAGAGATCAGTGCCATGGGAAGAGAAATTCCAGGAGGAGAGGTTGGTTAATAGTGTCAAGCACTTCAGAGAAGTCAAGAAGGATGTCATTGTTGTTTTTGTTCAGTTGTTCAGGCATGTTTGACTCTTTGTGACCCCGTGGACCACAGCACACCAGGCTCTTCTATCCTCTACTATACCTCAAAGACTTTCCAAGCTCATATTCATTGCCCCCATAACACTATCCATCCATTTAATTCTCTGCTGTCCCCTTCTTTTGCCTTCAATCTTTCCCAACATCAGAGTCTTTTCTAATGAGTTCTTTCTTCTCATTCAGATAGCCAAAATATTTAAATATTTAAAGTATTTGAGTTTCAGCTTCAGCATTTGACCTTCCAATGAAGAGTCTAAATTTATTCCTTTAAGTATTGACTTATTGGGTCTTCTTGCTGTCCAAGGTATTCTCAAAAGTCTTCTCTAGTGCCACAATTCAAAAGTTTTGATTCGGTAGTTTTCAAATGTCCTTATAATCCAACTCTCACAGCCATACATTGCTATTGAAAAACCATAGCTTTGACTATACAGACCTGTGTCACAAGGCTATATTTCTGATTTTAAGTATGTTGTCCAGATTTGCCATAGCTTTTCCTTCCAAGGAGCAAGTGTCTTTTAATTCCATGGCTGCAGCCACCATTTGCAGTGATTTTTGAGCTCAAGAATATAAAATCTGACACTGTTTTCATTTCTTCTCCCTCTATTTGCCAGAAAGAGACAGGACTAGTTGCCAAGATCTTAGCTTTTTTTTTTTTTTTTAGTGGGGCAATGAGGGTTAAGTGACTTGCCCAGGGTCACAGAGCTAGTAAGTGTCAAGTGTCTGAGACCAGATTTGAACTCAAGTCCTCCTGAATGCAGAGCAAGTGCTTTATCCACTGTGCCACCTAGCTACCTCCTGAGCTTAGCTTTTTTTAAATGTTATGCTTCAAGCTATCTTTTACA
Organism: Dromiciops gliroides; assembly: GCF_019393635.1. Taxonomy (NCBI): domain Eukaryota; kingdom Metazoa; phylum Chordata; class Mammalia; order Microbiotheria; family Microbiotheriidae; genus Dromiciops; species Dromiciops gliroides. Next base: position 578,443,705 of record NC_057861.1, read on the forward strand.
TTGTCCTCTTTACCCTCATCAAGAGGCTTCTCAATTGTTCTTTACTTTCTGCTGTCAGAGCCGTCTCATCAGCAAAGCTGAGATTGTTGTTATTTCTCATGACAACCTGACTTAATTCTGTTTTTTTGTCATCCAACCAGGTATTTCACATAAAATACTCTGCATATAAGTTAAATAAGTAAGGTGACAATATACAATTTTGTACTCTTTTTCCAGTCTTAAATTAATCAGTTGTTCCATGTTTGGTTCTAACAGTTTCCTCTTGACCCACAAGTAGAATTATTGGGTACTCCCATTTCTTTGAGGATTTTTTCACATTTTGTTGTGGTCTACACAGTGAAAGGCTTTAGTATAATCAATGAAGCAGCAGAAGATATTTTTCCGTAACTCCCTTGCTTTCTCCATAACCCACAAATTGTTGACAATTTGGTTTCTAGTTCTTCTGCCTCTTCAAAAACCATCCTACACTTCTGGTAATTCTTGGTTCATTTATTGCTGAAACCTAGCTTGCAGAATCTCAAGCATAACCTTGTTGGTGTATGAATGAGAGCAACTATTTGATAATTTAAACGTCCTTTGGCACTGCCCTTCTTCAGGATTAGGATGTAAACTAATCAGCAATTTAGTTATCACTGGTAGCTTTACAGAGAGAAGAATCAGTTGAGTGGTTGAGAGATTGCCAGAGATTGGGAGATAGGTGGAAATAAGTATAGATCATATTTTTGGGAGGGTAAGAGTTCAGCCTCAAATGAGGAATAGATAATAGAAGGAAAAACCTCTCAGTGGGGATAGGAGGGAAGGGGATCACAAGCACAAGTCTAAAGCTTGATTTTGATAAGAATGATTTCCGTATCAATTGGAGAATAGGAGGAGAGAATCGAAGGTTATGTCAAGAGTATTTGAGCTATAGAATTATGGCAAAGAGGGAGTTCACGGTGGTTGGTGTTGTTTCTTGCTAATGTATGAGATAAAATTTCCTGTTAAGAGGGAGGGGAGAGGTGTGGTATAGGTGGCTGGAGAAGAGCAAGTTTGTACCAAATGCTATGGGAACTAAAGTCAGTCAAGGAAAAGGAAAAAGATTGTTATGTGGGAATGAGATCCCATATGTGAAATATTAGAAATCTGTGGGGAAGTAGGTGGACTTGGTGTGAAAGTAACTTATGAGCCAGAGTCAAAGTGGGACATGGAAATGGAACATGATACATTACCAATTACAGGCCAAGTATTTAAGCCTCTTTTCTGTGGCACTGATCTTACTTTCTAGCTATTCTCTGTTCTCCCATGATATGGTAGAAGGAAAATCAGATTTGGAGTCCCAGGACCTGGATTCCAATCTTGGTTTTGTTGCTTGCTATGTTTATGACTTCAGGTAAGTCATTTGACCTTTGTTTCCTTATCTTTAAGATAAAAGAGTTGGATTATATGATTTAGAGCTCTTCTAACTCTAAATGCTTTTAATTTCAACCTTGTGAGCTTAAACACAGAGTATATTCTTCTACTGTTCTTGATTCAGACCTCTGAGGTTTCCAACTGACTCTGGTTTTCACTGTCCTAAGGAAAACAGAGGATTTTTTATACTATGTGTATAGACCTGTATATGACTTTATTTCTGACTTGAGGCATCTTCATCACCTCAGTCTTGATCTCTGTGTATTTTACCTTGGTTTGGGAATCTGGGTTGATGCCTGATTGCTCCCTTTGCTCAATGATTCATTCCATTTGGTGTTACTGATGTTGGATTATATCCTGACTATCTGATTAATCCCATCAGGATAGCTGAACACAACACAAATGTCTACTGGAACATTGCCAGAGACACTAGCAGTGATTTGATCCAAGCCTTGAAATCATGTTGACAGCCTTAGAAGAATCAATTTGATTCAATTCAACAAATACTTATTAAACACTTACTATGTACAAAGTTCTGTGCTAAGTGCTGGCCATATAAAGAAAAACCTTTATTATTATTATTTTTAACAAACAGCCTGCCTTTGAAGAGCTTACATTCAATTGGGAGACCAATAATTACATAAGTAAATGCAAGGTGATATGAAGAGAAAGAGAACACTAACAACAAGGACAGACTGCTCATAGAGGATGGAGAACCAGAGTTGAGCATTGAAGGGAAGCTAAGGACTGTTGAGAAGTGAAAGATAGGAAGGTAAGCTTTTCAGGTCAAAGAGCCGGTTTGTAAAAAAACACAAAGATGAGATAGAAAGCTGAATTCAAGAGACATTATTTAGGCCAGTTTGACTGATATGTAGAATGAAAAAAGGGAGATAATGTGAAATAAGCCTGGAAACACATGCTGGCTCTAGGTTGAGAGGTTGGGAAGAGTTTTAAATGCCAAACAGGGGAGTGTACATTTTATCCAGAAGCAATAGGGAGCCACTGACTATTAGGTGTCATTGTGAATGGAGTGTTGCACCTGTAGTCAGGGAAGAGCTTGGTTCAAATCTGGCCTCAGGCACTTACTAGCTGTATGATTCTGGACAAATCACTTAACTTCTATCTGCCTCAGTTTCTTTATCTGCAAAATGTAGATAATAATAGCATCTATCTCCCAGAGTTGTTGTGAGGCTATAATAAATAAAATAATACTTTTAAAGTGATTTAAAAAACTTAAAGAGCTATTCTTGTTATTAACAATAATAATGATAATTAGTGTTGTTATAATTATGATGGACCTGCTGGTAAACCTCTGTGTTTAGGCGGTATAATAGTCAAACGCCCCTAGAGGAGACATCTTCATAAAGAAGCTTTCTCTATGCAGGTGAAAAGGGTTCTTTTTCAAGGGCAAGGCCCCGACATGGAATGAGACCCTAAAGATGGACACATGTGGAAAAATACCTTCTTGACTTATGGGTCAAATTCAAAGCTGGTTTGGAAGTAACCCAACACTTTCACAATACCTAGCAACCAGACCCTTCTAGTCTTTCGACAAAGATAATATCATTCACCTTGACAAAGTCAAGTGTCTCATTTCCACTCTCCCTCAAACCTAACATTCCTATCCACTCATAATATTATTGCCTGAGCTTTTGTCCACTTGCAAAACTGTGGCTCAGAAAGCTTTTGTTTCTAATTTTTAAATTTAGACAAGGCAAGTGAGGTTACATGCCAAGGCAGTTCTGAGTTAGTGAAATTGAAAAGGGCTTCAGTTATTCAAAGGTTTAAACTGAGAAGGATTTAACAGACTCGTTGAGGGAGGCAGGTGTAGATTGTCTGGAATCCTATGTCTAGTACTGACTTGGGCACTGGAAGAATCTGGCTTTGATATATGCTAAGGGCATTAATGAGTTAAGAATGTATACAAAATACTTTGTGGGTTATTTACCTTGAAATTTCCCCCATCTAATAATAATTACAGTAAACTCACTGTTTATGTATCCAGTGATGAAAAATATTGATACTTGGTGCATAGCATATTTGCCATGGCTAACTCCAGCAGGCTTTTCAAGTTTATCTTTGCATTTCAGGTTCCAAAAATAGAAGGGAAATATAATTTCAATTGGTTGTAGTGGGAAAAGAAAAATCACTGTACAGGGAATCAGGAGACCTTTCTTTTAGTTCAGACTCTCCTACTTTCTTATGACCTATGTGATTTTGAGCAAGTGACTTTAATTCTCTGATTTTTTCTCAGTATCTTTCAGTAGTTTGGGAACTTAAAAGCATTTTCATGAAAGAATCAGACTAGCCAATGAATACTTAAAGCACCAGGCTTTTATTGTGTCTTGCTTTAACTCATGTAAGGGGAGATGCAAGGCATGACATGAGATAGACAGGACCAATGGCCACAAGGGAAGGACACCTCAGCATCTGAGCCATGGCTGACACCTTCAAATTAGGTCATCAGTTGGCACATTCAAACCTGGCCAGAGAGGAGATACCACCAAGGTGTTCTGAAGCCTTTATGACATAGGCTGCTCAATGATAGAGGTAAGAGTGGGAAGATTTTATAGGAAGGAGTGTGTGTGGGGGGTGTCACACTTAGGTGACACCAAATATGAAATGCTGGACCTGGAATCAGGAAGACCTGAATTCAAATCTGACCTCAAGCACATAGTAGTTGTGTGACTCTGGCCAAGTCACTTAGCCTCTGTCTCAGTTTCCTCCTCTCTAAAATGAGCAGGATAATATTATCTATGTCCCAGCATTGTTGTGAGGATAAAAGTGAGATAATACTTATAAAGCATTTTGCAAATCTCAAAATACTATATAAATGCTGTTGCTATTGCTATTATTATTATTTCAATCACTATTAGTATTACATTATTGGTTTTCCATTTCTGATGTCACAGACAGGAAACTAGGAATTGGCTGATGAGGTCTATCAATAAAGTGACATTTTTTTGGGGGGGAATTTCTTTTCTATTAAAAAAAAATTAACAAGAATCTATTTTCTTTCCTTCCAACTTTCCCCATTGGGAGGAGCGGAAGAAAAATAATAGTTTTGTAACAAATATGCACAGTCAAGCCTAACCAATTCCCACACTGACCATGTCCCAAAATACATATCTCTTTTTCCATCTTGAGTCCATCAAGTCTCTGTCAAGAGCTGGGTAGCATGATTTGTCATGGGTCCCTGGAATTTTGGTTGGCCATTGTGTGGATCAGAGTCTTTCAAAGTTATTTGTTTTTATAGTGTTCTTCTTTTATACAAATTGTTCTGGTTCTAGTCACATCTTTCTGAATTTTACACATCTCCCCAAGTTTCTCTAAAACCACATTTTCATCATTTAGTACAGCACAATAATATTTAATTACATGAACTTTCCAGGTAAAGAAGATTCTAGGAAAAGGGGGGGGTTTCTCTGTGTCTGTAGTGCAGAGGAAGTCTTCTACAGAAGAAGCTAGGCTCCAGGAAACAGAGAGACTGACAGATCCTCAGTTTCCCTATTTGTAAAATGGAGATCATAGGTTCATAGACTTGGAGATGGAAAGGACCTTAGAGTACATGTAGTCCAAACTTCTTATTTTACAGACAGGGAAATAACTCCAGAGAGATGAAGTGAAATATAGGTGAAAGTCTTTTCTAAAATGTAAAAAGTGGTATACCAAGATGAGATATAGGCCATCCACAAGTAATGTATGCCATAGGTTCCAGGAGGCTGTTTGTAAGTTTGTTGTCTAGAAAAATAAAAGTATTTTCTTATAGATAAGTTCTCAAGGTAGCCTACAGGCCCCATACTTTGACTCTGGAGGATTAGTGATTTCATTAGTCTGGATGCTTCCAACAATGCAGGTGAATCAATCAATCAAGCAGCAAGCATTTATTAAGTACGTACTGTATGTGCGCCAGGGTGTTTGGGGGTATTCCAAGAAGCTGTAGCCATGCCCCAGTAAACAGTCTAGGCAGACAGACTAAACTGGGTTTACCAACAGGACTCAAAGCCATCAGTGAATTAGGGGGGTGGCTACCCCCAGCATGTGAAGACTTCCCTTGCAGAATGAACAGAGGAGAACAATTTCTTTCAACAACCATGAAGACAGCTGAAGCAGGTGCTGTGGAGTGCTTAGAGCTTGGTCAGACATTGAAGATGCCAAGGTCATTCCGGCCACTGCTAGTATCTTAGGCCAGATGTGAACTCAGGAAGATGAGTTTTCTTGACTACAGGCCCGATACTCTATCCACCGTGCCACCTAGCTGCCCTATGGCTATGATATTTATAGGCTACAGGTAGAATTTGTCACATGAGGATCAGTTGAAGGATGTTTGTTTGAAGGTTCTATTTCCATTGATGTTGAAAATAATTTGCTCATACATCAGTTCAGTTTTTCAATGCACTTTTTGTCCTATTTCTGGTTTCATCTATAAAGGCTCTTGAAATGATCTAGTATAAATTTGGAACTATGCCCCAAAGGCTATAGAACTGTGTGTGCCCTTTGATACAGCAATACCACATCCCCAAAATGAGAAAAAGACCTGTTTGTACAAAAATATTTATAGCAGCTCTTTTAGTGGTGGCTAAAAACAGGAAATCAAGCGGAAGCCCATCAATTGGGGAATGGCTAAACAAGCTGTGGTAAACAATGGTGATGGAATATTATTGTGCTATTAGAAATGACAAGCAGGATGATTTCAGAAAGGCCTGGAAGGACTTGTATGAACTGATGTATAATGAAGTGAGCAGAACCAAGAGAACATTGTACACAGAAACAGCAATATTGTTTGATGAAGAACTGTGAATGACTTAACTATTCTCAACAATACAATGATCAAAGACAATCCTAAAGGACTATTGATGAAACACTATCCACCTCCAAAGAAAGAACTAATTTTGATGGAACACAGAATGTAGCATGCCATTTTTCACTTTCTTTCATTTTTTTTCCTTTTATTCCAGTTTTCTTACACAAAATGATTACTATGGTAATGTTTTATATAATTATACATGTATAACCAATATCTAATTGCTTACTGCCTCAGGGAGCGGGGCGGTGAGGGAGGAAAAGACGGATAAAAATTGGAACCCAAAACTATAAATAAAAATGTTTATTACTTTAAAATAATAAATAAATATGATCTAGCTTAGTTGGATCTCATTCAAGCTTTAGGAAAGCTCATTACCCCCTCTATCTTTCTTTTCTATTTTATGAAGTGACATAGTTCTTAATCTGGCACTTTCCACTTCCATAAACTTTCACATATCTTGTCATTATATCACCCTCATGGCCATGTCTCCACTTGCAAGGAAATCAAATGTCTTTTCATCTGGGTGTCTCTGAACCCTTTTGACTTCCTTCTGTCCATTACTTTAAATTTGTAAAACTTCTGTAGGATATGGTGGTATTCCAAATCAATGTCTAGTCCTTTAACCATTTCACATTTGTTGGTGTCAACAGCTCATTTAAATAAGCTGGGGTGGAACTGTTGTAATTACACATATACTCAGTTCTATTCTAACATTTGTTTCAAAAATTGAATTTGTTCCCAAAGGATTGATATATGAGGGAACATTTTGAGCATAACTCCAATTTCAATTTACTTGTACATTTCTTCCTCAAGAAACAGAGAATGCAGAAAACTGCAACACTTCACCAAACTCAAAAGCTGCAATCCTTCTGACACTCACTTATACTTCAGGTACTCACTTATAGCTTATAGTGAGGTATACTCACTTATAGCAAACTTCAGGTCTTTGTCAGGGTAAAATGTTATGGTGAAGCTGGTACAAGTCCATGGCCCAAAGTTTGCAGTTGTGATGACCTGCCCAGTTTACCATTTTAAGAGCAAGCCTAGTTGCTGTCCAAGGCCGTGAATGCAGCCACAATTTATTATAGCATTTATATATTTCCTAACCCTTTCATATGTATAAAATCACATTACCATTTTTATTAGGTTCCTTTCTCTTTAGTGTATCAGAATGTTTTTGACCACTGTGTCCCTAACCCCATTTTCCCTACAAGCCCTGGTGGTTTTGTTTTGTTTTGTTTTTTTATATAGTTTTGCATTGGGTGGTACTTTTGGGGTATTTACATGTCAGGTTATGGCAGAATGGGCAGTACTAGCTTCTTCTCATCTTTGTATTTTCTTCAAATTTGGATCTTTGCTCTAATGTGTTCCAATGAATATAATACCTGATATGTACTCTTACTTTTGTTATGCATCATTATAGCTTAGGGTCATATGTGGAAAGTTTTAAAATAATTTTTGTACATTGTTCTACTTGTTATGGGGTGACTGAAAGATTAGGGAATTGAAGGCTATCTTTGTTTAAAACCAGCATTCAACCTTCCCCATATGTTCATAATTTACTATTTTTGCTGAGTGTCTAAGACATGTGTGGCATAAACGACTACATAATTTATAGTTATCATTCTGCTTGATTCTGTTTTAAAATTATAGCATAGTACATGAAATCTCAGTTAAGGGATGACTTCTTGATAGGATTTTAATATTACCCCAAGATGAAGCCCAAAACTTAAAGGATAGTGTGGTACCTATCTAAAAAAGAAAGAATGGTGGTAGTGATAGATAACTATTTTGACAATTAAAGACAAGACTTCCAGTATTCTATTATTTCACAAATGCATAATGGAAACATTGCTGGTAATATGTGATCCTTTTTATTTAAAACAAATCAGTCTATAAGAAAAACAAAGCAAAGTGAGTTTGGTTCGGTGGCTTCAAATAATTGTCTAAAATTATTCATCTTGGCAGACTATTGATGTGATTTTAATTCTAGGGTTCTTTTAATTATATTAGGAACTGTGATAAAATAATGGAATTTGGCAGACACCCAGGGGCCCCACCTGATTAACTTATTATTGTTTGAATTGGGTGAGAATGAGAAACTGAATAAATACCTACTAGAGGATTATTGGATGAAAGCCACACCTGGCCAGCCCTGAGTGACATGTTGGTGTACTACTGACGTCAGCAGGGGACCACTCTCAGCCAACCAGCCTGAAGTACCTCCTCTTTGGGGTAGGGTGAGAGAAAGTAAGAAGGGAACACTCGCTCATAGAAGAGCTCTTTCCTTTTGGTGAGCTTCAGAGTATACCAGAGAGGGACGGCACAGCTGACTCTCATTGAAAAAACTACAGACCCTAGGTGGTGAGTTTGTGGAAGCGAGGCCAGTTCTTTGAGCTAGCTGAGCTGGAAGCAAGTTTGGGGTTTGAATCAGTCTTTGCTAGAGACAGGGAGCATATCCATTTTTCTCTTCCCCTATTCCCTTGTCCCTGGCTTTATTAACTTCACCTTTGTTGTAAATTTTATTCCCATTAATAAAACCTGGTTTGTTTGTGGAAAAGAGACTGTTAATCTCCTTTCTCAATAGCCTGGGAGAAATAACTAAAAAAAAAACAGTTTGGAGGGGAGGAAACTTTGGACCTAGAGGTCTCTCATTATTTTCTGAACCCCAGTATTACGGCAAGCCACCCAATTAACTCTCCCCATTAACTCTGCCCCCTACAGAACTTTTGCATTTTATGTCATAAATGACTGCAATGAGTAGGTCATTCTTGTTATTGGTGAATTTATTATGAATTACTTTTATTACTAATAGCAATCTTTTCATCATCATCATCTTTAGAACCACCATCATCATCAATCACAATCACCTCTCAAGTCCAGTCCATCATTCATGCTGTAAGGGGAGGGGATGGGGCAACAGTTGTTATTAGTAAGGAAATGCCATCCAGAATGAGATACAGTCAGGACTTTGTGTGCCTTAAGACAATCATAGTAACTATGGAGACTTGGGAGGATCCCTGAAATGCTAGCAAGCTGGAGTTTGGAAAAAGGACTGATTGTGTTAGAATCCTGGTCAATGTGATGGAACTTCCGTTAAGAGACATAGGAATAGATGGGGCATAAGCTGGCTCTATTAGAAACTCTAGAGATAATTAGCTAACATTGAGGATGGTGTAGTGTGATGCTCCTTTGAATTCTCGTACCACGAGAATACTAGATTTACCAGAACAAGTCACAAATATCTCCCTTCCTAGAAAGGCTTTAGATGGCACTGACAAGTAAAGTTTTCAAATCACAAGTATACATAAATTGAACTGAACACTTGGATATTTTAACTATGTATTGTAACAGTATTTCTTATAATGAAAATGGAAACTGATCTCACCAGCTGTAGGAGATGGCTTTATATTTCTGTCAACAATACTCTCGGCTCCAAGTCACAAAACAGTGCATTGCTGACCAGTTCAAGGCAATCAGTCACACAAACAAAAAATCCAAAAAATAAAATAAGAAAAAAATAAGAGTTGAAATTAAAAATGTTATGAAAATTTGAAGAAGGAAAGATGAAAGAACACTATGTCATTTGAAATCTTTCATTTTAAAGTGAACTCCAGAAATTACACAGAATAATGAAATGTATGGCAAAGAATGCATCATAGTTTCAAATGATTTTGAAAAGAACATGGGCATCTTTAAACTGAAATTTCTAAAAGCCCCATTTGAATTTGACTGCACAAACTCGATTTATGTGTAGAACTTATGTCAATTGGAATGGTTAGTGGTTAGAGGTTAGTGTCACAGGAAAGCTAGTTACTACTCAGTCTTAGGCTAGCCCCAACCTTTGTAATTTGGGTGTAGTTACTTTCGCTAGAGTATGACTTTCTTTACTTCAGTAATTCCAAATGATTCTTATTCTGTGACCTCCTTTCAGCAACAAAGATGACAACAACAACAACAACAAATTATTATGAATCCCCAGGATAATCTAACATACTTTTAGATTTATTTATTGTTTATAACAACTACAGTGATAACTTTTGCTCCCAAAGCTCCAAATTAAAATGTACATTATATAATTATGAAATATGATGTACTAGTCTACTTATAATTATGAAAACTCTGAATATAAAATTATAAACTCCAATTATGAATATTTTATGTGGGAGATTCTGTAAGCATTAAAAATGTAATCCAAAAAGACCTCATACTTCTTACTCTTAGTTGTAAGAATTTATATTGAATTCCTTTGTTTTGTGATTTTTTTGAGTTTAAATAACATTCAAATGAAATAAATTACACTTTGAAAAATGTTTAGCATAATGTGATAATCATATATAGAATTAATTTTGATGACGGAGTTTAAAAAATTTTAAACAAAGGTTTGAAATATGTGGCACAACACCAGATAATATAGTCTTAAATCTGCTTCCACATTGAGTTTATTTCTATACTCTGATTTAAAACATGAATGAAGTGAAAATGCTCGCTCACACAAATATGTGGTAGAAACTTGCAGGAGAATGTTATAAGCTCTCTCGCTTAAAGATCAAAATTGATTTTTAAAATATTTTAACCATCTATAAGAACCAATGGAAATGGTTTACTTTCCTAATGACAAGTGCTATGTCAAATGATAACTATAGATGAATTTCATTTGCATATGCAGTCTTTAAAAAAAATATCCTATGTAAAGTAATCTTTGTAAGGAAAGAATCTCTTCAAACATGATTTTCTTCTCTTCTACCACCAGAACACTAGCTAAACTCTCACAGAACTCTACCAAATAATTGACCTATATTGCCAACCAGTTCATTTTTAAAATCTGCCTTCTAGATAGTTTGTAATAGGCATGCTCAATGATTATAGTTTTGAAACATCTTGACATTTGCACTGAAAAGAATGCAAGCCTGTAACATTTTGACCAAGTGATTACATAGCTGATGAAGTATGACTACAAGGTAACAGAGGGGAATGAGGAAACTACTCTGGTGCACTGCACAGAATGCAAATGAAGGGTATACACACAAGTCTGACCATCTTTGGGAATTGGTTTGCTCTTGAATGTTGAACCCACATGATAGTAGGATGACAGACTAAGCAATCTCAAGGATGCCAATTGCATTTAAGCAGGAGTGGTCAGAGTTTGAAATAATTAGTACGTGAACACCAGAATTATTGTGCTTATGATCATACCAGTTTTGAATTGTTGCAGAATAAAACTATTATGTGTCAAATATACACATGCTTGTTTTTACAGAGGAAAAATATATTTGTAGAATAATCAGGCAATGATTTACAGTTTAAGGTGCTATTAAAGAGTTTTTTTTTTAAAGCATGAACCCTTAGATCATGATTATGAAGCATTAAATGGAAACCACTGCTTTAGTCACCCTGGAGCAGATCAACCTCCAGATAGAACAACCAAAAACTTTCTTATAGAGGCTTGAAAAGGAAAGAAGTCAGAGATGAAAGAAAACTTGCCAATAAGGGAAGATGTGGAAAATTTCTGGTCATCTTTATGGTCATAAGAAATTCAATACAATGAAAACTCAAATTTATTCAAATAAGAAAAGATGGCCCATATTAATATAATAAATAGTAGAAAATTGTGTCAAATATGATGTGTGGCTTTTCTACAAAACTAGAAAGTGATGGGGTTTAGACTTGTAAATATTGACTGAAGAACTTCACAGTGCCATGTGAATTACTAAGAAAGCACTTTACTATCTTCCTCTCAAATGCAAGTCTGATAATACCTTTCTTAATAGAAGACATAACCAATCTATAGTAGTACCAAAAAGTAAAATATTTCTCCATATGTGACAATTACATGTTTATACAACTTCATAGATGACATCTATAGCTTATATCATTAAAACATCTATAAACACTTTTCAGAAAATAATATATTCATTGATGAGCAAAAAAAAATGTATGCTAAAAAACTCCAAGTGATAAAAAAGAGAAGCTTATTGATATTGATGGTTATCAAAAAAATCTGCCCCAAAATGCCATAACATTATAACTTTGTTGGTAATCTCAGGGTCTTTGACTCAGTTCTTCATTAATGGTTTCATCATATAATGCAAATATATCAAATAAATCCAAATATAGTGAGACATTCCTTATCGGATGTTCACAGGAATACATTAACATCAAGAATCTTTCATATAAACCATGGAGATGGTTTAAGACCATTATGGTTCTGTCTAACCTTAAATCCATCATCATCTACTCTAAATAGAACTTCCACGTTTAAAAAGGTAACCCAAAATATTCTATTAATCACTTGATGAATATTAATGATATCAAGTTATATGGATCAATTAAAAAACACATTAAACAGCCCCTTCATCTTGTGTAATCTTTCTTCAATGTTATCAAAATGGATTTTAGACTTGATAGATCTAATTGATTAATGTACACAAAGTAAAGGTAGAGACTGAAGGTTTTGAGCTTGAATCCAAAGGTCACAATGAACTAATGGATAAAAGCTATACCTAAGATAGTGTGACAGTTTTTAAAAAAAGGCATAAAAATCCAAATGTTAAGGAAGTCTACAGGTCCACTGATACATGACATTTACAAAATTATCCCCTTCATGGAAAAAAGGATGGATTCATTTAAAATGGCTCTTTGTTTTAATGAAGGAAAGCAGATATATCCACTGCTCAGGATTTGTTTTCTAGGATTAACAAATTAAGTTATTGCTCATTAACAGTTTCTTAAATTGACAGAGAAAACATTTTATATAATCTGTAGTAAGACTTTTCACATTTACCCTATTAAGAAGTCTCTTTCTCATTGTAGCCATGACTTCCCCTACTTAACAGAGGTCTACAGTGTTTTTGCTTTGTTTTATTTTATTTTCTGCTATTTTGTCATTGTTACAGAACAAAACTATGGACCAGGAAGAGAGTTTTGATACTTGCTTTCTTTTATGTAGTGCAATGGTAGCATACAATGGAATAATTGCTCTTCAGTGAACAAATAAGCATTCCTAATATTGTTTGTTTGTTTATTTACTGGGCAATGAGGGTTAAGTGACTTGCCCAGGGTCACACAGCTAGTAAGTATCAAGTATCTGAGGCTAGATTTGAACTCCAATCCTCCTGAATCTAGGGCCAGTGCTTTATCCACTGTGTCACCTAGCTGCCCCTTACAAATAAGCATTAAAAACCACATCTTGATATTATTAATCTGTATATTATTCTATATACCATAGAGTAGCCTATATAATATAGTATATAGATGCAACTGTATTTCAATGGATTCATGAACTCACTGTTGTGGTTACTCCCTCCAGTGCAGATCATAACCCATCAACACCTTCTAACTTTGAATGATTATTTTTCATGTAATGCCAAAAGTTTTCCACAGAGAAGCTGCATGATAGGCTAGAGACTCTCCTTGATGTCTTTCATCATTCAGTCAGGTAGCATTTATTAAGTGCCTACTGTATACCAGGCATCGTTATTTAATCTCTTTTTCAGACAAATATTTAACTTTCCCTCCTGTAAGAAGAAAATGAGACTACATCAGTTACGTATTCCAGCTATAAGAGCCATAATAGTCAGATAGAATTGTTAAAGGAATTCTTTTACATGCTCTATGAAGAAAATGCCCCAATTCCAGAGTAAGTGGTTAAAGAAAAACCCTATTATACTATTCTTTTACTCAACATTCTCCCATATGAACCATTTCAAGGAGGAAGTAAATCCTAGCTAAACATTCTAGTTTACAATTTTTCATATTGAATGTTTCCTTTATGATATTGGCCTATTTTTTTGACCTACAAAAAACTAAAGAAGGAAACATGAATGTCCAAAAATTGGAGAATAGATAATAAATTGATTGTAGTGGTACTATCATAATGCAACTAAGACAAAAAATTATGAAGAATACAAAGACATCTGGAAAGATTTTTGTAGGATAATATGAAGCTAAAATCAGAAGAATAGAGTATAAGAGAAATGTGAATAATAACAAAGACACTTTCTTTTTTAAATTAATATTTAATTTTCCCCAATTACATGCAAAACCAATGTTTGACATTCATTTTTTCAAATTTTGAGTTCCAAATTCTCTCCCTTCGTTCCTTGATGTCCTTCTCCCTTCCTGAGAAGGTAAACAATTTGATATAGGTTATACATATGCAATCATGAAAAACATATTTTCATAGTAGTCATATTGTGAAAGAAAACACAAACAAACAAAAAAGAAAGTGAAAATTGGTATGCTTTGATCTGCATTCAGATTCCATCAATTGTTCTGGAAGCGGATAACATTTTTCATCATGAATTCTTTGGAATTGTCTTGGATCACTGTATTGCTGAGAACAGCAATAATTCATAGTTCATCATTGTAGAATATTGATTTTACTGTGTACAATGTTCTGGTCCTGCATCAGTTCATGTAAGTAAATGAAGGCACTTTTAGAGGAAGTCACTGCATTGTTAATTTTACTTAATTGTTTTACTTTGTTATAAGAGAGCTCTCAGTGTGGGGGTATGTGGGATATGGAAATGTTTATAAGGGAAAAACAAAACAAGTCAATCATAATTTTTAAAGTGATTTGTAAGGGGAAGGCACTAACAGCTGAGGGAACTGGGAAAGACCTCCAGAGGAAGGTGAGATTTGAGATTTTTCTTGGAGGAAGTCAGACATCTAGGTTGCATAAAAGAGAAGTGGTTGGACTTGGAGTAAGGAAGACCAAAGTTCAAATCTTATTTGGTTACCTACTAACTGACTACTAACCTTTTCTTGGCTTCAGTTTCCTCATTTGTGAGGATCAAATGAAATGACATGCGTGAAATGTTTTTATCCCAAATTGGATCTCCCATAGACATCTTCAATTCAATAGGTCCAAAACTAAACTTGTATCTTCCCCCAAAGCCTTCTTCCTAACTTTCTGAATATTATCAAATACATTGCTATTCTCTCAGGCACCTAGGCATACAACTTAGGTATAATCCTTTCTCATACCCTATATTCAGACTGTTTCCAAGTCCTATTTATTTTACCTTCTCAACATCTCTCATGCCCCCTTCTCTCCTCTGACCCTGGTGTAGACTCTCATCATTTGCCTCATGCCTAGACTACTATAATAGCTTTCTGGTTCATTTCCTTACCTCAAGTCTTTTTTCACTCCAGTCCATCCTCCACTTAGTTATCAAAATGATCTTTCTAAAGTTCAGGTCAAGACCATTTTATGCAATAAACTACAGTGGCTTCCTATTACCTAGAGGATTAAATATAGAATCTTCTATTATTTAGCTTTTAAAGACTGTCATAACTTGATCTCTCCCTACCTTCCCAGATTTACACATTACTTCTCTTTACATATAGCAAAGCAGTTGATGCTGCAGTGGATAGAATATTGACTGCAGTCAGGAAAACGTGACTTCAAATCTGGCCTTAGACACTTACTCAGACCCTTGGTAAGTCACTTAACCTCTGTTCACCTCAGTTTCCTCAGCCATAAAGTGGGGATAATAATAGCACATACCTTGCAGGGTTATTGTGGGCTTTAAATAAGAAAATATCTGTAAAAGCAACTAGCACAGTGCCTGCCAGACACAAAGTAAATGCTCTATATTTATTTTCATGCCTTCCCTTTTCTTTGCAAATCTTAAAGGGTCTAGCTATTATTATAAGTTGAGATTCCATAATAAAAATAAATTCATTTTTGTTTATATATGAATTTAGAAATATAGTCACAAATCCATATAGTCATTGATTTTATCCTTGATCTCATGCCTTGATATTTCACAAAATATTAGAGTTATAACTCAAAGTCATTTAGTCCAATTTATACCTGAATCGGAATCTTCTCTAAAATATCACCAACAAATGATCACCCAGTCTCATTTAAAGACCTTGATTGATAGGAAATGACACCATCCCTTGAGGTAGCCCATTGTAATTTTGGGTAGCTCTAATTATTAGGAATTTTTATCTTCCTAAATCTGTAACTTTGGTTCATTGCTCTGTTAGGTCTTTCAGCATCAAACAGAACTATCTTAATCTTTTCCCAATATGAGTTCTTCAAACATGTGATGAAAACTATCTCATCCATCTTATGGCTAAATCTCTTCAACACTTTCACTGATCCCCTATGACATGGCCTCCCGTTTCCTCCTCCTCCTCCTCCTCCTCCTCCTCCTCCTCCCCCTCCTCCTCCTCCTCCCCCTCCTCCTCCTCCTCCTCCTCCTCCTCCTCCTCCTCCTCCTCCTCCTTCTTCTTCTTCTTCTTCTTCTTCTTCTTCTTCTTCTTCTTCTTCTTCTTCTTCTCTCTCTCTCTCTCTCTCTCTCTCTCTCTCTCTCTCTCTTTGCAGTGCAATGAGGGTTAAGTGACTTGCCCAGGGTCACACAGCTAGTAAGTGTCAAGTGTCTGAGGTCAGATTTGAACTCAGGTCCTCTTGAATCCAGGGCCAGTATTTTATCCACTGCACCACCTAGCTGCCCCCTCATCACTTGTTTTTACCCCTTGTGGACATGTTCGATTTTAACAAACTCCTTCCCAAAATGTAGAGCTTGGTACTTATCACAGTATTGCAGGAATTGTTTTACCAGGGCAAAAATATTTATTAAGAGCATAACTTATGTAGAGGAACACTGTGTAAGTACAGAGGGAGAAGCAAAGTTTAACATAGGACATGGTCACTGCCTTCAAGGAGCTTATATTCTAGAAGTTCACATTTAAATACTACTTTAAAAACACAACACTTTCCTCATAATCGTTTTTGTAACACTCTAGGTTTTTGTGCCCTGATACATGGTCAATTTTTGAATATGTGCCATGTACTGCTGAGAAAAAGGTACATTCCTTTATACCCCTATTCAGTTTTCTCCAGACATCTATCATATCTAACTTTTCTAACATTCTGTTCACATCTTTAACTTCTTTCTTATTTTATTTTGTGGCTAGATTTATCTAATTCTGAGAGGGGAAGATTCAGATACCCCACTAGTATAGTTTTGCTGTCTATTTCCTCTTGTAACTCATTTAACTTCTCCTCTAAGAATTTGGATGCTATACTGCTTGGCATGTTTAGTATTGCTATTTCTTCATTTCTTTTAGCAAGATGTGGTTTTCTTCCTTTCTCTCTCTCTCTCTCTCTGCAGGT
Organism: Dromiciops gliroides; assembly: GCF_019393635.1. Classification (NCBI taxonomy): domain Eukaryota; kingdom Metazoa; phylum Chordata; class Mammalia; order Microbiotheria; family Microbiotheriidae; genus Dromiciops; species Dromiciops gliroides. The sequence goes on from NC_057861.1 coordinate 578,461,032, forward strand.
CAATGAGGGTTAAATGACTTGCCCAAGGTCACACAGGTAGTAAATGTCATGTGTCTGAGGTTGGATTTGAAGTCAGATCCTCCTGAATTCAGGGCCAGTTCTCTATCCACTGCACCACCTTTTTTGCCTTCTTTTGCTTCTTTCTGGCTGCTTGGAATATTTTCTCCTTTACCTCATAATTCTGGAATTTGGCTACAATATTCCTTGGAGTTTTCCTTTTGGGGTCTCTTTCAGGAGGTGATCAGTGGATTCTTTCAATGATGATATCATCCTCTGATTCTTTAATATCAGGGCAGTTCTCCTTGATAGTTTCCTGAAATATGATGCCTAGACTCTTTTTCTGATCATGGCTTTCAGGTAGTCCAATGATTCTCAAATTGTCTCTCCTGGATATGTTTTCTAGGTTAGTTGTCTTTCCAATGAGGTATTTCACATTTTCTTCTACTTTTTCATTCTTTTGATTTTGTTTGACTGATTCCTGGTGTCTCATGAATTCCTTAGCTTCCAACTGTACAATTTGAAATTTTAAAGCATTGTTTTCTTCAGTCAGATTATGCACCTCCTTTTCCATTTGGCCAAATTAATTTTTAAGGAATTGTTTTCTTCAGTCAATCTTTGTGCTTCCTTTTCCAAGTTGGTGATTCTTTGTGCTTCTTTTTCCAAGCTGCTGAATCTTTGTGCTTCATTTTCCAAGCTGCTGAATCTTTGTGCTTCCTTTTCCAAGCTGCTGATTCTTTTTTCATAAGTTTCTTGTGTTGCTTTCATTTCTCTCCCCATTTTTCTTCTACCTCTCTCAATTTATTTTTAAAATCCTTTTTGAGCCCTTCCAAGAAGGCTTTTTGGTCTTGAAACCAATTCATCTTCCCTCTTGAGGCTTCACATGTAGGCAATTTGAGAGTATTGTCCTCATCTGACTTTGTGTTTGCTTCTTCCCTGTCAACACAGAAGCTCTCAATGTTGAAAGCTCTTTTTTGTTTCTTACTCATATCACAGATTTTTTTTTTTAAAGTTGAGGTCTACTCCTCAGGCACCAGGGTCACTGTTTCAATCTTCTTGTGCTAGGAGATAGGAGCTGTGTCGCTGGCTTTCTACTCTGAGGCCTCTGTGGCTTGCAGATTTCTCACCACCCTGGGCTTGCTCTCTGTGCTTGCTCTTGGAGTGCACTGGGGTGGCCAAACCTGGTCACACCTATCCTGTGGGTGGCTCCCTAGCTGGCAGCCTGCTCGCTCAGCTGGTGCTGGTGGATCTCACCACTGGCCCACTGCTCCACTAGCCCATCAAGCCAGGATCAATGGGCCTCAGTTACTTCCTGCTGACTTGCCCCGACTCCCTCCACACTGCATTGAGCTGAGGTGTGCTGCACTCCCCCACTGCCCGAGTGAGACTGACCTTTCCTGAAATCTTAAATTATCTCTGTTTGGAAGATTCTGTCCTTCTGTCTTTTTGTAGTTTCTGTAGTTTCAGAATGTGTTTAGAGGCTTGATTTAATGTTATTTTTAAGGGAAACTTGGAAGAGCTCAGGCAGTTTACTGGCTTCTCTATGCCAGCTTGGCTCTGCCCTTCAGATTATGTTTTGATGAAAGCATTATCAGATCAACTTAATTAAAAATTTTGCTGTGCCACAATAGGTTAATATGTCAACTCATTTTAGCATAACCCACTAAGACTTATCTTTGTCATAAGAATTGCTGTTGAGCAACACCTTCCTAGTCTACTACTTATGTAATTGATTATTTGGAACTTAAGTATAGTCTTTACATTTCTTCCTCATAAATGCCTTCTGATTAGATGTGGCTCAATGCTTTAATCTGTTGTAGAGTATGTGAGGGGGAGCAATCTAAAACAAGTCTTGAAAGCTAGACTGGATCTGGATTGGAGAGAGTTATAAATGTAAAGCAGAGGAAGTTGTATTTTATATGAGAGAAAATGTGGAGCCACATAAGATTATTGAGCCCGAGCATGACATTTAGGAGGATTATTTTATCAGCTATATAGAGGATATATTGGATATTGCATTAGTCCATGCCAGAGGTGAAGAAGGCCCAAACAGAGGGGGTAGTAGTGTGGATGGAGAGAAGGGATCAGTTATGATAGATGCTGTGTAGGTTAAGTGGATAAGATTTGGACCTCATTCAAATATTGTGGGGAGGAGGGTTTGAGAGAGAGGGAGTTGTCCAGAATGATTTCAAAGTTCAATATCTAGTTGATTGGAAGAATGGTAGTGCACTCTCAACAAAAATGGAAAAGTTTGGAGGAAGATCAGATTTAGTGGGGTAAAGACAATGAGTTTAATTTTGGACACAGTGGGGTTTGCAATGCCTATAAGACATTTAGGTAGTGCTACTTAGTAAAGAGTTGATTATTTGTACCAGAGCTAAGGAGGCAGATGAGAGCTAAATATCTAGATCTTGAAATCATCTGCATAGAAGTGATACTGTAAGCCCTGAGACCCTGAAATCTTCCTAACGATATAATCTAACCCAAATCTCTTCATCTTGCCCATAAGGTTAGTCCATAAGGATGAGCAATCAGCAAGACTGTCAAATGTCTCACTATAGTCATAGCAGCTAGTCTAGCAGCTCTTCAGTAAAAGCATGAGTTTAGTCTGGATCATAGAGGAAAAAACACAGAATATTATAGTAACAGAACAATCTCTGCTGCTATACTATCTTCTTTCCTCCCTATTTAAATCCCTGCCCTCTTCCTTCAGTTCACTGGTATATAAGTGATATATGCACATGTTACTTTGGCACTAGCTTATATTCCTTCACTCCAAGCCCCCAAGTAAACTCCTTTTTTTGGGGGGGGCAATGAAAGTTAAGTGACTTGCTCAGGGTCACACAGTTAGTAAGTGTTCAATGTCTGAGGCTGGATTTGAACTCAGGTCCTCCTGAATCCAGGGCTGGTGCTTTATCCACTGTACCACCTAGCTGTCCTTAAGTAAACTTGAGGGCAGGGAATGGTTATATTGAATAGTTGTTGAAGAATGGATGAGGACTTGTAAATGCCAAGATTTCATAGGGCAGGAGATTGAGAGATCCTCAACCCATCCAACTATTTCAGCACAATAGACAGCACCCTTTTGCATCTTCATTTTCTGGTTATAAACTGCTCCATTCTCTCAATGTTCCTCCTTGGTCAGGAAGAGTGCTCAAAAGTTGATAAGCTTAGCTACAAAGGACTTAACTAACTCCAGAAGTTTTTTTTTTAAGTTCATTCTCTCTTTTCTCCCCTTTGGGGGAGGTAGAAAAACACCTGGGCGGAGATGAATGCCTTCTTTCTCAAGGGCAATGTCATAAAGTCCTCTAGACCTCTCCTGCCCTCTCCACTTCCACAGAGCTCATCTTAAGGAACCATGATTTACATAAGAAATGGATATGTAGTAAATTTTCCTCATAAATTCCTTATAGCAGCATGCAAAACTTTTTAGTTCCACGCTGTGTCCCCTATAATAATCCTCCACCTGGCCAAGGACCTTTTTTATGTGGGAACATTAAACTAATTTTAGTTGGAATGCTGGATGGGTTCTCAAGATGATGCACCTGATACTAAAAAGCAGTTCAGAGAGTATCTCAGTGAGACAGATGGATCCCGGGAGACTCTTTCTGCTTTCTGTTACAGATCAGGGCTTTTCCCCTCACCCTTTTTGTCTTTGACAACCTTCTGCTTTACATTTGGCATCCCTATGACATACCCAGAATGATTAGATGAGGTCAAGAAGTCAACGGGCTACCTCATATGCTTCTGCCATCACTCTGGGCCTTGGAAGAGGGGGTGGGAGTCAGCCAAGGTGTCTCTGGTCCTCACAAGGGTGTGGGAGAGCTGCTGTGATAATGACTTGGGAGGAAAAGATCAATTGAAATTCCTCACCCTGAAGAGCCTTGATGGCTAATTTCATGCAAACTCTAAGTGGCCTTTGTCTGGCAGGAGCTCCGGATTTCTGTGGCAGGTTGCTTCTCATCTCCTCCATTGCTTGTAACACGAGTATTTTACCTCCCTCATGGAAACATGTAGTTTCTTGGCGATGGCGTGGCCAAGCACACTACGGAGACATAACAGATCAGCTGCCGGTCCCAGCTAATTCCAGGGGGGTGCTGAGGATACAGATGAAGTGCATTAAGGTATTTTCATTTGTCAGCTACCAAGCAAGCACCTTCCTGTACAGAAGCCTGGCTGAGGCAGGCTGAAATGTGAGACCGGGGGAAGCTTGGCATGAAAAGTTTGACTTAATGAAAAAGATCTAAGGAAACAGGAAAGTATTAGGTTTGTGACCAAAGGAGAGGTTCAAACACTGCCTTGGAGTGTTCCCCCTCAAACACCCATAACTCCTGCTGTGTCCTTAGCCTGCAGAAACCTCTACTGAACCAAACTCTCTGGCTTATACTTTGTGGAGTAGCTCAGCTTTAAGTAAAGCCACGTTATCCTGCTTGATGTAGCTGGGATGATTTCTGGGCTAGGAATGCAGATGGGGGAAAATGCCTGAAACCCTAGCATGAAAAAGATTTTAAATGAACAGATGAGTAGAGCAATAAGAATGTCATCCAATCAGAGAGGAGCAGATTTGAACTCCCACATCCCCGGGCATAAAAATAGACACAAAATGTTCTCTGACATCTCAGAAGCACAATTCCAGTTGCTCAGGGTTGTCCCAAACCCCCAAGTCTACAGTGAAGACAGAGCTACACTGCTTTTCATGGATATAAGTCAAGTAGGAGGAGACCCTGCCCTTTAATAGGATAGCAGTTTCCCCACGATTTATTTAATTTTTAGGTGATGAGCATTTTGGCAATGCTTTGAGGTCCAGCAAGCTTTTTATCATTATTTGCCTGTCATGATTTATCATAAAATTGAATAGGTTTCATTCTGCACTCACAGAAGGAAGACCACATATAAGAGACTTAGAAGTGGCTGGACTCTAAGACATCATCTCCTCCAAGCCTTTCACTCTGCAGTTAGGGAAACTGAACCTTGGAGAGGAGAAATGACTTCACAAATCCATTAGAAGAAGTATAGTTTGGCTGACATAAAAGAATACCATCATAATTTAGAATGCTTTCATTTGCACAGTCAAATCTTGACAGACTTGAAATTAAGGTTCTTTTAAAAAAAATGAATAAAATAACTAGTCACCAAGCACCAATGAATGCTAATACTATATAAACAACAGAAAACTAATAATTTCTGTCCTTTAGGAATTCCTGTTCGAAGGTAACACAATGGAAATGGTTGCCTCTCTTTCTCTCTTGATAGATAATATTAAATATATCTTATTTCTCTAGATAGTTATCAGAGAGATAACACAGTATGGTCAATGTTTATATACATGTTGTGATAATCTAATACATAAACAGTTAATAGTATATGAGCATTATCATCAATATAATCCTTATGTATAATTAATATTGATATATTAACTATATAATATAAATATTTTGGATCTACCATATACCTATATATTCACATATAATCACATATGAATTTATTTCACATGTACATGCATATGTAATATATACATATTACAATCCATATCATTTATAAATGTGCATGCTTGCATATATACATTTATCCATCCATCCATTTATGAATATATACTTACATACCTTTATCCATACATTATAGGTTATATGTATAGGTTCATACATATAAACATTAATTAATATATAGACACATACATATATACATATGATATTCACATGTACATATATACATGTACCAATAATAATAATATACAATACCCATTTATAGGAATATACACATATTTTAGACCAGATTTGTGATTTTACTTCTGTAGGCAACTCTTATTATGGAAACTCCTACCAATGCAGATTTGGCAAATGCTTTTATAGAAGCATATAGTCTTCGTTCCCTAAGGACACCAAGAAGCTAGTGACTTGAGCAGGGTCACACAGTCTGTGTCAGAGATAAAATGTGAACCCTGAGATCAGCTTTCTATGCACTGTATATCCACTGTGCCACACTGCCTCTATGTAATAGTACACATAAATGTATTAGGGAGGCATAAAAGAAAGTGCTATGTAAGTTTAGAAGGGGAGGATCATTGTCAATGAGGGAAACAAGGAAGGCTAAAGTTATGTGACATAAATTTGTAGTGGACTGAGTTTCATGATTTTTTCCCACTTCCAAGCAAAGCAGCAGATAGGAGTGGGCGTGATCTAAGGTTCAAACTTGGTAGGACATGATCAGCTGGTTTGTATGATTGGCAAAATGGTAAAGGGGGCAAGAGACTTAAGAGGAGAAGACAGCATGGTGTTGAACTGGTTTTCAATGGAGTCAAAATTGGGAAAAGAGTGTAGCTAAATGGTTTGGGAAAGAACTGTGGGGTGACGGGATTAGAAGTTGAGATGTGAATGAACAACAATTTGGGGTTGGAAGTGAAAGGGAGAGTTGGAATGGCAATAGATTGAGATTATATAAGGGAATTTCAGAGTTTATAAACACAGAAGTGGGGTTATTTGTAGGGGGATGGCAAGATCAAGGGTATGATCATAATTATCCTCTCCCTACTCTTGTATCAAACACATGATTTTACCCTTAGGAAGTCTTTGAAGTTCATTTCTAGAGCTGATTGCTCTGTAGCAGGGATTCTTAACTTTTTAAAATGAGTATATCACTGACCCCTTTACTAACACTTATATTTGGGGTTTTACGGTTTGCAAGGCATTTCAAAATATTATGTCATCTTATCTTCACAACAACCCTGGGAGCTAAAGTGTTATTATTATTCCCATTTTGCAGATGAGGTAAATGAGGTTCAGTGCCCAGAGTCACACAGCTAATAAATATCTGGGGCACAATTTGAATTCCAGTCTTCTTGAGAAGCTCAGCACTGAGCATGAACCTCAGCACTGTGCCTGGCACAAAGTAGGTACTTAAATGTTTATTGATTTATTGATTGAGTCCATTTCCAACACCCTCTCTACTCAACTACCTAGTTGCCCCTTTGCTCTTTGGTAGTCTGCTGAAGTCCATGGATCTCTTCTCAGAACAGTTTTGAAATGCATAACATAAAATACATAGGATTACAAAGGAAAACAATTACACTGAAGTTACAATGAGCAGAATATTAAAAAAAAGTTTATGATGCTAAATTCAAGAATCCCTGCTTGAGAAAGGAGATTTCACAGGATGGAAGAACATATTTTTGTTTTTTTATGTCTTATCCTCTTAGCAAATGTTCTCAGGATCTGGCACTGGAAAACTACCCAACTTGGCTCCAGGGGGAAGTTTAACCTTCCCTGAAATGATCGCATGACTTCCAACACCTGGGTCTCTTTTCAAATGATACTCCTGTCCTTGGCAGACAATAAGGACAGATGAAATATAAATCTGGGGGAGAGAACTTGATGTCTCTGGGCATACCACTCAATTTGAAGCTGGAAACTATACACTTTTACTTTCTTACATATTGTTTCATTGTTCTCCTAGAACTAAAGATAATATTTCCTAAAGAGTTATGCCATCTTTAGAGTTATCATATCAGAGTTGGGTTGTTGGTGTTTGTTTTTTTTTAAATTTGATGGTACTAAGTTTTATCATGTAGAGATATCATAGTCACAAACAAAAGATAATTCTTAGATTGATAATCTAAAAAGTGGAATTCCTATGACTTCCCTCAAAGTCTAGAGGCAGAGAATAGGGAATAGGTATATTTGAGATAGAAGATCTGTTATTTTGTGGTAGGGTGTAAGAAAAATCTTATTGTTATCCTATAACCCATTATTTGGGGAATCTTTTTTTGTTAAACAAGACACCAACATTATTATTGACAGTCCATTAACTGTCCCTTTAGCATATCATGCTCATTTCTACCACTCTTCCTGTGCTCAGATTTATCCTCTTGCTCCCATCCATCTTCTTTGTTTACCTGAATCTTATCCACTCTCAAAGCCCTGCTCGTGTTTCACCTCTTTCTTACTATACCTCCCTGGTCACTAAACCTCATCGCAAAGTATAGGGACTTCTTATCTTCCCAGTCCTTTCCTATTTGCACCCAGAAATCTGCTGCACAGAAGCTTCAACTTTGTGTCTGTAACCATTATCCTTGAGTCCCCTTGTCTTAGCAGGCAGGGTCCTCTTGCCCATTCTCTACCTGTTATCACACAAAATTACATTTTCTGTAATTTATTTACAAGGGAACAAATGAACCATGAAATGCCTAAGTTAATATAGGCTCATAATTAGAATGTAAATTTCTCATGATCAGGGACTATCTCATTTTTGTATTTATATTTCTAATACTTAGAACAGTGCTTGGAGCATGGTAAGCATCTATAAATTTTTTCCTCTTTTATTCATTAATTCATTGTATACTATATATCAGGCATTGTGCTAAATGCTGGAGGTAAAAATATAGGAGTGATGCCCTTAAAGGGTCCTTACTCTGGAAGACTTGAAAAGTGAGACAACACACAGAGAGGAGTTGGGGCTGAAGAAGAGAGTTTCAGTCTAGAGAGGCCTAGTGGCTATGAATGGAGCCTGGGGGAAGTCAGTTGTCATGCCCACTTCAATAGAAAGGTAAGGTTGATTTCATCACTCTGCTTAGATCAAGAGGTGAAAAGAGTAGGGAGTAGGGTGGCTATTGGCAGGGCTAATGGTAACATTTCCTAGGTAGTACCTGAAAATCAGGTCTATATCTGGGAGGAAAATGAAACAAAGTCTGGGATTAGTTAGAAATACAAGAATAGGTAAGTTTTGCACTCACCCACCAATCAAAGCCAAGATAGTTCAGTGTCAGGGTGGAGTTCCAAAGCTAAGTGCATTAATTCTTCCTCCTCACTGCTAACCCAAGGTGTGTGTTATGTGATTATATTATTACAAAAAAATAACAAAACAGGATAATGTAATTAAAAGTGTGTATAGCACAAGTTTATCCAGTCCCAGACTAAGTGACACCCAAGCTTTCTAACTTTATTTTTAACTATGGTTCCTTAGGACTGGCCTGACCCATGATCCACTTTAGGTCAGGATTCCCTAGTCTCTCTTTTTGAAACTATCCTCATGACTTTAGGAAAGAGTGAGAATATAGTATCTCCTCCTTAGAAGGTACTTGACAGCAAAGTTGCTAATGTCATTCATTGCATCCCAGGACATTGTCCAGTCATTTTGATTTTTGCCTTGCCACTAGACTTAGATAATTCTGGAACAGAGAGACTGATGACTTTATGCAACTCTGCCTCATTTAAATCCAATTCATTCTCGAGTCAAGATATCACCCAATGATTTAGTTGGTTCTCTTTGAAAATGAAGGACAAAAGACACCAAAAATGTAAATTATATTGATCTTCTTAGAACAAGAGGTGGAGAATCAGGGATTAAAAGAGGTTGTATGGCTAGAAGATGATGAGAGTGCAGAGCATGATGGGAATGGAGCACTTAGATATAGCGAACACTTAAGAAGCACAAGGCCTCAGGGCAAAAATTAGAATGTCTGCTTGAAGGCTAAGGGTAGATCATGCCTGTTTGGCAGGAAAATCACCAGAGTCCTAGTAAACAGAAAACAAACAAATTCATTACAACTCTGCATATCTGCATTACTGTTGATTAGACTTGTTGTCTAAAGCTGCCAAGTGATGCAAATGCCCATCTTTCTAAAGCTACAAAACACTTTTCACAAAGCAATGACTTTGATTCACTGTGCTCAGTTGGATTGGAACCAATTTTCAGTTGACAAAGGCTTCCTTCATTATCTAGAACCTCAGGGGGAATCTTTAATTTCTTTTTTTTTAAAGCAGTTCATGTTTCATAACTGGTTGTGGTCATGTCACATAGGTGCATAAATCATAAAACCAACAGGTAATAGCGGTCTTCTTCATCTTTTACTCCTTGTTAGGCAATTTTTGTTGGCAGAGAGCCATTGGTATATCAAAACCACTGTGTAAATGCATTGTAGATGTCATTTTTTTTCTTAATAGACTGATATCTAATTTAAAAAAATGTTCTTTGATGACCCAGACATTAATCGCTATGTATTTATTTGATGCAACACTGTGCCTAAGTAAAAAGGAAAATATTAATGAAACAAGGCTTTTGTGGGGGTTTGTTTAGCTGAAAACATTAAGCAATTAAAACAAGTCAAGTGAACAGTGCTTAAATGTCTCCTGAGGGGGCAGCTAGGTGGTGCAGTGGATAAAGCACCAGCCCTGGATTCAGGAAGACCTGAGTTCAAATTTGGCCTCAGACACTTAACACTTACTAGCTGTGTGACCCTGGGCAAGTCACTCCACATTGCCCTGCAAAAATAATAATAATAATAAATGAAAAATTTCAAAAAAAAATGTCTCCCGAGTAGAAGGAAAGAATGGTGTTGCCTAGTGGATAGAGAGTCCAGAAGTCAGAAAGACTTCAAGTTCTGTTTCTGACTACTGGCCCTGTAAATCTGGGCAAGCCACTTAATCTCACATTGCCCCAGGCTGCTCACTAAGACAATAAATTGTCAAGAATTGCTGCTCTTCATTGGTATAAAAGGAGTTTCCTCACTGGGTTTCACTCTGCATCAGTGAAATCATAGGTCCCAAGGAAGGAAAGAAAAAGTGTTCATGACATTGTCATGGTCACCAGGGACAGATATAGCACAAGGTCTATAAAATATACAATCTTAAAAGGAAAGAACAAGTCTGCAAATTACAGTCCTGCATGGGTAGTAAGGCAGTTAGGGGATTCAGTGGATAGAGTTTTGGGCCTGGAGTCAGGAAGGCCTTAGACACCTACTAGCTGTGTGACTCTGGGCGAGTCACTTAACTTTGTTTTCCTCAGTTTCCTCATCTGTAAATGAGCTAGAGAAGGAAATGGCCAAGAAAATTCCAAATGGGGTCAAAAAAAGTCAGACATGAGTCAAATGTCTGAACAACAACAAATGGGAAGTAAACTAGATAAAGTTTTTATGTGTCAGGCACTGCTCTAAGCTGTAGGGATTCAAGCAAAACAGTCCTTGTTCTCAGGGCCCTTCCATTTGAATGGAAGAAGAAAATACATAAAAGCAAACTGTTAAGAGGGGGTAGGGAAGGAGAACATGGTGAGTAGGAGGAAAAGAAATCATGAGAGTCAGTTGAAAGTAAAGTGGAACAAAAGAAAGGTTTATCTAGGCAAAAGGCAAGAGAATTTGTAGAGCTCACTTTCCCCTGGAAAGTTAGAGATAATCTTAGAGGGGGCAGCACCTGAGTTGGGCATTGTCAGAAACCACATTGCAATGATTAATTATTATCTCTGAGAAGTAGTGGGGGAAATTTCTACTCCAGCATCCCCTTCCACATGAGGCCTTTGCTGATTGTCCCACATTCTCCCCAATCTTATATTTATGCATTTAATTTGTATAAATTTTGTATGTTCTCATCAATGTATGCAGTGACTTGCCAAGAAGAATATAAGCTTTCTGAAGTCAAGGACTGTTTTTTTTCTTGCCTCTATGTCTCTAGTACAATCACTGGCTCATGGTGAGTCAGTCCTAGTCATCTCCATGCCATGCTGTCAAGTTTATACATCTCCTTCCCTTCTCCTTTTTTAGCTCCTCCTTAACATGTCTTTTCCCATTAGAATACACATTATTTTAGGACAGAAACGATATTATTTAATTCTGGTCTTACAGTTTGTTGTTGTTTGCAGAGCAATGAGGGTTAAATGACTTGTCCAGGGTCACACAGCTAGTAAGTGTCAAGTGTCTGAGGCCAGATTTGAACTCAGATCCTCCTGAATCCAGGGCTGGTGTTTTATCCACCTACCTGCCCTGGTCTTACAGTTCTTAGCACAATTCTTGGTACATAGTAAGCATTAAATAAAGGCTCACTCTCCTATCCATCCATCCATCCATCCATCCATCAATCCATTCATACATCCATTCATCGTCCACCCATCTGTCTTTTTTCTATTATCTATCATTTATTATCTCTATGTATCTGTCATCTATCAATTTATTATTTTTCAAATCTATTATCAATCTGTCCTCTATCATTCTATTCTCTCTATGTATCTACTTATCTATCTGCTTAATACATACTTGTTGATTGATTTATTGAGGTGGACTTGAACTGAGCCCTAGATGATAGGGCGAGGCAGATAGAATTGGCTAGGCGGAGAAAAGGGAGAGCACTTTAGGGGAGAGCACAGAGTATGTATTTGGGGCTTTATTTACAACTGATCCATTAATAAAAGGCTAGAAAATGACGTGTCATGTAATCTTGATAACATGAAGTAAAATCCTGTCATAGGAGGCCTCCTAATATGTCAGATTCAGTGATGCTATTTGTCTAATTATGCCTGATGACGTAGCATGTACAGGCCTCTCATTAGACATCAAATCTAAAGTGCAAGCAAATCTTTATCTCAGACACCAATATTATAATAGATCCCATTTGGCGTTTTCTTGGCGAAGATACTGAAGTGGTTTGCCATTTCCTTCTCCAGTTCATTTTACAGATGAAGAAACTGAGGCAAACAGGATTAAATGACTTGTCCAGGATCATAGCAAGTGTCTGAGGCACTATTTGAACTCGGGATCTTCCTGACAATAGGTCTGGAGCTCTATACACTGGGCCACTTAGCTGCTCCTTATCTGTGCTACATAACAAATGATTATATATTTTTTTGCACCAAATCTGTGGTTTCCTCCCTTTAGGGAACTCAATATCAATTAAGATCAGCACCTGTTCTGCTGGGAGCATAGAGATGAAGTGACTTGCCTAGGCTCCCACACCACAGTCAATGTGTGTCTGAGGCTAGAAGTGTCCTCCAAGTTGGCTCTCACCACACTACCTCCTGATATTATTTTGTTAGCTTACTTTTATTGTTGGCCCAGTTCCCGGCATGTAAAACTTCCCTTCTTCCTGTGCCTTCTACAAGGCAGCTCTGCAGCTGGAGTTATAACCAGGCCAATGTAACCACCTAGTACTAGCACTGCAATGAGGTTGTAGCCAGTTTGGGGGCATAGTGAGGGACAGGGAGCCCCTGCTATTCCTGTCCCCCAGGAACTGCCAGAGACCTGAATAAATCACTCTCTGCTTTAACTTTGAGGGTGTAGAAACAGACAAGTGACCGGAACAGCAATGATTATATCAGCTAACATTTAGACAGCTCCTTGGAATGTATATATTAGACAGTTCTTTATTTGACCCTCACAACAATCCTAGGAAGTAGGTGCTATTATTATCCCCATTCTATGGATGAAGCAATTGAGGCTAAAAGAGGTTAAGGGACTTTCTAAGGGTCACACAGCCAGAAAATATCTCAGGGAGGATTCCAGCACAGGTCTTCCCAACTCCAGGTCTAGTATTCTATCCAAATCACCACCTAACAGCAATGGAGAATCTTATAGCCGAGGTTAGGATTTGCCAGCATATAACCTGGAAATAGCTAGCTGTCAACAGGCAAAATTAATTGCTGTGGGAAAAATATGGGATATCTATCAATCTAAAATATAAGCTGAATTGCATCAAGTAGTCAAGAGGATGCAGGGAAAAGCTTAAAGGGAAAACTATCTTGGAAAATGATTACCATTCACATCCTTACTGAAAGCCCTACCAATGGAGCACAGGTGTATACCACATGATCAGGTGGGGAAATAAAAAAAAGGAGAAAGAGAGAGAGAGAGAGAGAGAGAGAGAGAGAGAGAGAGAGAGAGAGAGAGAGAGAGAGAGGGAGAGAGAGAGAGAGAGAGAGAAGTGAGAGAGAGAGAGAATCCAACAGGGGAGGGGATGGTTTCATTTCTATAATATATACATTCCAAGGAGCATGCCTGCATCTGTTTTCTATTTAGGTAATTTTTACTAGTAGCTTTAAAAAAGAGTCCTGCAGATAAACATCTACATTTGGGAGGCCATATGTTACCATGGGGATGGGAGGTGCCATGGCTGGGTGGCTGAGGAGCATATGTCATTGGCAAGCAAGCTGGGTATGGAGAACCCAAATGGAAGCCACTTTGAAATTCCTGAGTATTATTCTTGGGTGACCGAAATGTAGCTTGACAGTGTGGAAGATGGCAAATTTGGGGCAAGCCAAGTTATACTAGAATTCTTCTCAGCTCTGTTTAAACTCTAAGATTGTGAGAGAAGAGAAGGAAGAACATTTCAGATGTCTGACCTGGTCAGAGCTACTTTTGTTTCAAACCTTTTCCTTTAGAAATAAGGATATGGGGTTGAACTAAACACATGTAAAGGAATGGGTTATTCTAAGACTGATTCTCTTTAGAATTCAGTAGCCATACATCAATGAGGATTTATTAAGCACTTGCTGTATGCCAGGAACTGTGCTGAGCAGCAGGGATACAAAGAGAGGTTAAAAAATCCAGCTAGGTGGCACCGGCCACTTAACCCCAATTGCCTCACTAAAAAAAAAAAATTAAAAATCCAAATGGTCTCTGCCCTCAGGGAGCTCACTTTTTTTATTTTGGTGGGGTTAAGTGACTTGCCCAGGGTCACACAGCTAGTAAGTGTCAGGTATCTGAGGCCACATTTGAACTCGGGTCCTCCTGAATTCAGGGCTGGTGCTTTATCCACTGTGCCACCTAGCTGGCCTGAGCTTTTTACAAGTAGAAAGTTGGTCAATGAGGGCTTGATAGTGATGGGGATAGAAACATAGTTTGGGGAGGTAATGGAAGGTGGGAATGTACTTCTTCCTACTGCTGGTCCTTTATGACACATTGTAGTCCACCATGGGCTTTGGTGTGATGCTCTAGGGACAAAGCACACACTATGGTTTTCACCTTAGGGAAAGGAAGCCTAAGTTCTCCTCCAATGTCACAGATTCAAACAGTCTCAGTCTCAGATCATAAATTTAAAGAGGGAAGGGACCTGAGCAGCCATCTACTCCAACTCATTTTACAAATAAGAAAATTGAGACTTGGGGTGGTTAACTGACTTGCCCAAAGTCACATGGATAGTAGGCAGTAAAATCACGATTTGAATCCAGGTCATGGTGTCCCCGAGGCAGTTCTCTTTCTAATGTCCCAGGCTGTGTCTTCAAGGCTCAGGTGGGACATGATAGTTGCCTTCATACATTTGAAAGGCTGGGCAGAGATATATTTGCTTCAACCCTTTTCCTTTAGAAATAAGGATATATGAGAGGGCAGCTAGGTGGCACAATGGATAAAAGCACTGGCCCTGGATTCAGGAGGTCCTGAGTTCACATTTGGCCTCAGACACTTGACACTTACTAGCTGTGTGAACTTAACCCTCAATGCCCCATTAAAAAAAAAAAAAGAAAGAAATAAGGATATGAGGGTGAACTAAACAACAGCTAATATTTACGTAGTGCTTCAAAGTTTATGGCATTTCACATACATGCATGCATACATACACACATGCATACATGCATGCACACACACATACATACATACATACATACATACATACATACATACATACGTACATATATTTCTCATTTGTTCCTTACAACAACTCTGTGAGGTAGGCACCACATCTATTGTTAGTACCATGTTTTGTTTTTTGTTTTTTTTTAGGCAATGGGGGTTAAGTGACTTGCCCATGGTCACACAGCTAGTAAGTGTCAAGTGTCTGAGGCCGGATTTGAACTCAGGTACTCCTGAATCCAGGGCCGGTGCTTTAACCACTGCGCCATCTAGCTGCCCCTATTGTTAGTACCATTTTACAAATAACTGAAACCCAGAGAGTTTAAGTGACTTGTCCATGTTATGACCCTGGGCAAGTTACTTATCTTTGGTTGCCTCAGTTTCCTCACCTGTAAAAGGAGCTGGAGAAAGAAATGGCAAACCACTCCAGTATTTTTGTCAAGAAAACTCCAAATGGGGATTATGAAGTGTTAGACATGACAGAAAATGACTGAATAACAACAACCATGGTCACATAATTAATAAGTCAGAGCTAAGATTTAAACTATGGTCTCTTCCAACTCCAGAATCAGCATTCATTTCACTCCGCCATGATCCTGCTTAGATGACATATTAGAAAGGCCTTTGCCATTCTAAATTTCTTAGTCTATATGCAGCATCTGCCTCTCCCCTCAGCTTGCAGTTAAAATTTTTTTTGTTGGTTCCACAGAAAAGACTACCCTGGGTCCAAAATATTATATGAGTCTAAATTCAGTAAAACCATTGTTCATGAACCCCCATAGCTGTGTTAACCTTTAATAGTCAAACAAAGGGCACAATTAGCTCAATGCATTTGGTGAAATCAGGCAGCTATGTGGTGCAGTGCATAGAGTGTCAAGTCTGGAGTCAGGAAAACTTATCTTTCTCAGTTCAAATTTGGCCTCAGATACTTACTACCTGTGTGACCCTGGGCAAATCACTTAACCCTGTTTGCTTGTTTTCCTCACCTGTAAAATGAGCTGGAGATGGAAATGGTAAACCACCCTAGTGTCTTTGCCAAGTAAACCCCAAGTGGGGTCATGATGAGTTGGGCATGACTGAACAACAAATTTGATGAAATGGTATAGTGAGGAGAGAAGTAATAAAATATTTCCTTCATAGGCCTGGGTCAGTCACGTTCCCCCACAAATGACTATGAGTGGGCATAAGATGGGAACAAAAGCAGAGAGGCACACATTAGGAAACATGTGTGTCCAGGACATATGTGTAAAGAGGTAACTCACACCTCTGATGGCTAAAGTCTGCAGATGTCCTAGTAGTTTTCGAGTTCTTCCACCAACCATATCCTTCTATACTGACTTGCTCTCCATTGGATATTTCTCTACCACATATTACTCTGTTGGATGCATAGTTATGCTAGACACTGCCATGCATAGCTCCACTTTGCTTCCAGCTTAATTCATTGATTATAGTGCTACCTTTTCTTCATAGAAGAGTGGACTCTACCATGCTCTTTTTTCCCCTCCTTCCCCAAGTCAACAAATTTTTTAAGCCTTTTAAAAAAGCTTTAAAAAAGCTGAGCCATAGAGCCAGCCACAGCCTCCTTAGTTTGGGGAAGGGTGATATAGTTGTTGTTTTTTTCTTTTCCCTTTTCAGAGTGGTCTGTCTTTTCCTTTTTAAAGACTCAACTACAAGTCCTTTCAACCCCCAGCAGGACATTCTTTGCTCCAGATGACAAACATGTAAAGGCACAGACCATGATCCTCCCAGTCAGATAACACTCTCAGGATTAAACTTTGGGCTGTATTTCCTGGTTCTTGTGCTTGGATCTTAATGGATGCTATTACTCTAGCTTAGTGTACATTCCTCATGCCTCCTGATTTTAATCTCTGAGGGCTTGACTACATCGAGCTATTTAGCCTTTTAGGCATTATTTTTTCAACAAAACCACCAAGACCCCAGTGTTTGGAGTCTGTCATTTTCTAAATTCCAACACCCTGTTCTTTTTCCCATGTAGATGAAGGCATAAGGCAAAGTCGTGGAAAGAAAGGAAAGTGTAGGGGGCAAGGTCTTTGCCATTCAGACCTGCCTACCATATTTCTATCTTCCATTTGTAGACAATGACCAACCAAAGCCTAAACAAGCTTAAATGGGCTTTGAGGTCAAGTATATTGCTGCTCCTTTATATCATGGTTGTGGATATGTTTGTTTGTTTTTTTTTTTAGTGAGGCAATTGGGGTTAAGTGACTTGCCCAGGGTCACACAGCTAGTAAGTGTTAAGTGTCTGAGGTCAGATTTGAACTCAGGTCCTCTTGACTCCAGGACCGGTGCTCTATCCACTGCACCACCTAGCTGCCCCGCATGGTTGTGGATATGATCAAAGATCCAAGAGTAAGAAAAGAGAGCTTCGATCTTCATGTTTATACATTTTACCTTTTCCAAAACTGAATGCCCAGTTCACATAGTTAAAAATCTCTATCTTCCCAGTCTTGAATGATGCAATCATAAAATATGCCTTTACCTTTTAACTTTAGCTTGAGGTTTTCTCAAATTAGCCATTGCTAGTTGTACAGTAGATAATGGTAATTAGTTGTCACAGTGGATAGATGCTGGTTCTGGAGTCAAGAAGACCTGAATTTAAATTTGGCCTCAGACTCTTTACTAGCTGTATGACTCTGGGCAAGTCATTTAAACCTGTTTGCCTCTGTTTCCTCAGCTGTAAAAATGAGGTGGAGAAGGAAATTGGCAAAACAGTTCAGCATATTTGTCAAGAAAACCCCAAATGGGGTCATGAAGAGTCAAACACAACTGAGATTACTGGACAACAAGAACAAGAACAAGAAGAAAAGTAACAACAACAGTAGATGATCCATAAATAATTGCTGAATAAGTTATTACTCTCATCTTTAGGCTCCCAGGAATAGGAATTTTAGGCCATAGACCTCCCTTACTTTTCCTGTTCCTCATGTTATACCTTTTTACTTTATATTTTTCACCCAACTCAATTAGTCAATGAATATTCCTTAAGTCTCTACTGGTACTTATGTATTTGGTACTGTGTTAAGCTCTGGGAATACAAAGAAAGGCAAAAAACACAGACCCTACCATCAAGTAGGTCACATTCTAATGTTTATTTCACTAATTCAACTGTTCACTGAGAGTTACTAAAGTTACTAAAGATGCACAAATGGAAGACTTCATGACCAAAGTTGTTGGTTCAAATTCAGAAATAAATGTGATTTTATCAATGTGTCAATTGAAATGACACTAAAGAGACCCCACAGTCCTATTTATTACAATTTCCTTTTTTGCCTTGATTTACTCAGTGAGTAAGAGGCTGGGGGAAAAAATCTTTTTTTTTTTAAAATCCTGGACAAAACAAGGTTTTGGACCTCCTATCTTTCCATTAGGAGGAAAATGCTGGTCCTGGAATCAGAAAGATCTGAATTCAAATCTAGTTACAGATATTAACTAGCTGTGGGACTGTAAGCAAGTCACTTAACCTCTGTCTCTCATAGTTTCCTCACCTGTAAAATAAGAGTAATCCTAACAACTCCCTCCCTGAATTATTGTGTGGATCAAACGAGATATTTGTAAAACATTTATCACAGTGCCTAGCACATAGTAAGTGCTTGATAAATGCTTGCCTAGTTCTTTCCTATCATCACATGAACCTAGAGGATAAATGGAAGAGAGTTGGGGATTTTTAAAAGACTGAATAGATTCTCTCTGAAAGCATTTTACATACCAACCTTTGCAGTTCTCCAATCAATCGACAAGTCATCAGCACCTATTGTGATCCAGGCACTATCCTAAGCACTGAGAGCATAAGAATAATGAGTGGAGCAAACCTTTCTTGGAGTCTACATTCTAATGGGGGAAACAGGTACCTATGAAATATATACTGTGTAAATGTAAAATGAATAAATACAATTATATACAAAGTAGTTAAATACAAGGTAATTTGGTATGGAATTTCCTAATAGCTGGATGGATATCAAAAGCTTCCTGCAGAGAAGGTGCTTGATCTTCATCTTAAAAGAAGAGAGGAGGAAAGGTAAGTGCAAAGACAATGAGACAAGAGAGATGGGAGATAGAGTATCATGTATGAGGAGTAGAGAGGCCATTTTTTTTCTGGATCTCAAAGTTGGGGGAGGGAATAGGATAGTAAAGCACAACGAAGCTGAAAATTTAGGTTGGGACCCAGTTGTTTCTGGTGTTCTATGGTTTCCCCCTAAAGCTCACAGTCTCATCTGCAAACACTTGATCAGTGAATCAATTCTGCCATCCGGGAACACAAGCCTGAAGAGCAGTGGTCTGTGAGGATGCCCCCTCCCTTTTGCTCTCCCCTAAATAGGTCACATGCATCTGAAAAGGACCTGATTTGCTTGTCTCCCTATGACATTTACCTAAAGATTTCAAGCAGCCTACTCATGAGCCAAGGAACTGGATATGCTTATCAACTCAGAGGTGTTGGCTGACATGATCATCTCTCATGACTGCTTTTTACAAGTCTCTCCAGACGGCTTGAGGGAAAGATGAAAATGGTTTACTAGCCCTGAAGAAGAAAGTGGTTGAGAAAAAAGACCATGAGGTGTGGCACTCCCAGTTCTCAAGTTCCCTCCTCGTGTTTTGGAAGGCCCTCTTGTCTTGGCTGCCCTATAAAGAATGAGGTTTCCTTGCTTTCTTTCCCTTCTTGGCTGTCTTCTTTGTGCTATCTTTATTTGAGAAGTGGTGTCATCCACTTTTTTGCCTATGTGAAATAGTTAAATATGGGCTTGTTCTTAATACCACAGAAGGCGGACAGATGGCAGTTAAGTGATTGGCCCAGTCACACAGTAAACATTCAAGGTTGGATTTGAACTCAGGTTTTCCTGACTCTAGGTGTTCAGGGAGAACTAGAACCTCTGGTTCTGAGCCCTTTTCAGGTTTGCTCATCTACCTTTGGTGTCTACTCTCACCTGTGGTTCCAAGAAGCTATAGTGTGCACAGTAGATGTACTCTGGCAAATCATCTCAGTAGATGGGCTAAACCAGGTTGAGGGCAACCAATGGGCCTCAAACCTGTTGGTGGGTAGGGGATATTTACCCCAAGCACATGTGAAGACTTCCCCCAGGGGAATGGGCAGATGAGAACAATTTGTTTCAATGGCCATGAAGATGGCTGAAGCAAGTGCTATGAAGTGCTTAGACACTGAAAATATCAAAGTCATCCACTGAAAATATCTGGGTCATAACTAGTCATCCTGACTTTTGTCTTGCCACTGGACTTCAATGACTCTGAAAGAGAGAGTAAGGCTGATGACTTGGTGCAACTCTGCTTCCTTTAAAGCCATTTCACGGAAGGGTCAAAATATCACCCCATGATAAAATTGGTTCTCTTCAAAAACAAAGGATGAACAACAACATTGCCAAGGATCATAGATTAAGAGCTGAAAGGGACACTGAGTTAATTCATTAAGTCCAAGTCCATCATCTTACAAATAAAGAAACTGAGGCAACGAGTGTTGAAGTGGTCATGGTCATATGATATGTGTCTGAGTCAGAATTCTAAATTCATTTCCCTGCTTCCAAGTCCAGGGGATGTTAGATTATCATCACTACCATCATGAACACTCCTTGCTGCTTCTATTCACACCAAACTTCTAAAAAATGTCTCAGTGTATGGAACAGAAATAGTGGAAATGCCTTGTGGGAAACTCAGCCAATACTGTCCTGATGATCTTTTTCACCATATTTCATCTATCTAAAAGTTAGGCATTTATGTTCTGATAAATGGATGCTATGAAAATAAACATCTACAGATTAGAATATACGATAAATTTTAATTTGTCTTCATTTAAGAGTTCATCTACCTGGAGTTGGAAGTCAGATGAGATGGAAGGAATGAGTGAGGAGAGTTTGTTAAGGCTTGATCCAAAGTGCAAAAACCTGCTACAATGGCCTACATCTGGAGAAAAACGATAGGGAAAGAAGAGAAGAAACTAGAATGATTTTTAAGGGATATTATAGAGTCTACATACTGATCAGAGAAAGGAGAGAGTTGGAGGTCAGGATTCCCTAAGATCACAGACAAACTCTGTGAGGTTGGTGGCAGTGGTGGCTACAGGAGCAATTACCATTTTAATTCAGAGATGTAACTTTGCTTTGCAAATTCAGACCTCAGATTTGCTTTAGGGCATTGAAATTTAAAGGGTGAAATATTTAACACATGTCTTCCATCAGCAGAAAAAAAAATGGTCTTAGCACCCAGTTAGCAAGAATAATTGTTAAAATAGGAAGCTACCAGATTAAGAATTATTAATAACATCCTTATGTGAGTCATTATTGTCGCTAAACCCACTTCCCACTCAGTTGAACTTGTCTTGATTACTTCTTGTATTATTTTCACATCATAAATTGCAAAATTGATTCCAAGGCACATTTCAAGCTGCTTGTACCTTGGGTGCCCCAAATACTAGTTTTGACTAGATGTCAGGGAAGGATCCAAGGCCATCAATATGAAAGAATCTGACTTTTATATAGACTAGAAAGGGGTCGGAGGAGGAAGGTGGCAAAGATGTTAGTTCAACCTGCTACTGGAGGATAGAGATAGAGTGGAAGAGACTGTCTAGTTCTTTTATATCTGAAATGAGAGGCAGTTTGGCATAGTGGATAGTGTTGGTTTCATGGTCAGAAAAACCTGGGTTCAAATCATGGCTCTGACACATCCTAGCTGTGTGACCCTGGGCAAGTCATTTAACCCCTAAATGCCCCTAAACAATTCTCTAAGAAGGTTGCGGAGGGCCCCTAGGTGTTTAGTGGATTAAGCACCGGTCTTGTATTCAGGAGGACCTGAGTTCAAATATGACTTCAGACACTTGACACTTACTAACTGTGTGACCCTGGGCCCTGAAAAAAAAAAAAAAAAGGTTGGGGAGAGAGAATAATCATTTATTAAGCAACTATTATGTTCTGAGTGCTTTATAAATATTATCTCATTTGATACTCACAGCAGCCCTGAGAGATAGATGCTGTCATGTCCATTTTTAAAAACATTTTTATTATTTTTTTTTAGTGAGGCAATTGGGGTTAAGTGACTTGCCAGTGTTAAGTGTCTGAGGCTGGATTTGAACTCAGGTACTCCTGACTCCAGGGCCAGTACTCTATCCACTGCACCACCTAGCTACCCCTGTCATATCCATTTTTAAAAAATGAGAAACTGAGGTAGACAGAAGTTAAGTGACTTGCGCAGTGTCACACAGTAAATTTCTTAGGTTGGATTTGAACTCAGATCTTCTTGACTCCAGGCCCAGTGCTCTATACACTACCTAGCTGCCCCTGTACAGCTATAAGTGGCAGGGTTGCTGCTGACCTCCATTGGTAAACTGTTCCCTACTAGGTGCTACCTATACCAACAAAATTAAAAGTCCAATCAAACGAAACAAAACTCTACAAAAACAACAACAACAACAATAACAACAGCAATGACAATGACAAAACAAAACAAATCAAATTTCAATATTGACAATAGTGTGGTGGGTTTTAAACCTGAGCCATGTTACAGAATAATATGAAATTTTAATTTGTTATAAAATATTACTTGTATGTAGTTCATATTCTAAAATTTCCTCCTATTATGGGGTAGTTTAGATGTGCCCTCACACTTTGTTTCATGAAGAAGAGAACAAAATGGAACCAGGTTTAGCAAATTGGGTCTAACATAAGTCACACTTTCCCCTTAAATATGGTTTGTTAAAGAAGACATGATTTATGATGAGACTTCTGGAATGGTGCAGACCTTCTATATACTTCACACATTCTTTTAATCAACACTATTTCCATTCCTGCTTCCTATTGTTTATAGCAACAGTATAATTAATAACTGCTGTTTGAAAATTCTTGTAACTGCATCACACTGAGTGATGGATAGATACTGATCTCCCTGACATGGTCATCTAAAATTTGTCAAAAATAAATCATTATTCCTATCTTTTGTTTTTATATAACCTACATTTCCCAATATCCTCCATCTCTAGTAACAAAGACTAAAACAGAGGAGGGAAATGCACCAAAACTAGCCCCATGATTGAAAAGGTCTGATATTATATGCAATGTTCTATACTTCTTTTCCTGCAGTGTGTGTGTATGTGTGTGTGCATGTGTGAACATGCCTGTGCTCATGTGCACATATGTGGTGGTGGGTAGGGGTCAGGTTTTCTCATATCTCTTCTTCGGAGCCAATGTTGGTCAATCTAACTTCAAATCATTCAATTTTTAATTATTTGATGTTGGGGTTTTTTCCATTTACATTATTGTAGTCATTATGTAAATTGCTTTTCTGGGTCTGTTTACTTCACTTTGCATCAGTTCATATAATCCTTTCGATGCTTCTCTCTCTATACACCACATTCATCATTCTTTTACAATAAAATGATAATATTTTAATAATTCATTAATACACAATTTCATCAGCATGCAAGTTGCAAGTCAGACATTCTTGATTTATGTCTTTCTTATACATGACTTTTTTTTTTAAGTGAGGCAATTGGGGTTAAGTGACTTGCCCAGGGTCACACAGCTAGTAAGTGTTAAGTGTCTGAGGCTGGATTTGAACTCAGGTACTCCTGACTCTAGGGCTGGTGCTCTATCCACTGCGCCACCTAGCTGCCCCACCATACATGACTTTCAATAAATTTTTAATCATAAAAGTATTTTATTATTTTTGAGTTAAATGTAAAAATTTTCAACATTTGTTTTTATAAGATTTTTAGTTCCAAATTTTTCTCCCTCATTCCATTCCCTCTCCCCTCTCCAAGGTGGAAAGCAATCTGATATAGGTTTTATATGTACAATCATATTAAACATATTTCGGCTGTGAAAGAAGAATCAGAACAAAGGAGAAAAACCTCAAAAACAAAAGTAGAAACAGTATGGTTCAATCTGTGTTCAGGATTCACAGTTCTTTTCTCTCGATGTGGAGAACATTTTCCATCATGAGTCCTTTGGAGCTGTCTTGGATCATTTTACTGCTGAGAAGAGATAAGTCTATCAGTTGATCATCACAGAATGTTGATGTTACGGTGTACAATGATCACTTCATTCAGCATCAGTCCACTAAAGTCTTTCCAGGTTTTTCTGAATTCTGCCGGCTCATCATTTCTTACAGCACAATAGAATTTCATTACATTCATATACCACAACATGTTCAGCCATTTCCTAATTGATGGACATTCCCTTGATTTCCAATTCTTTGCCATCACAAAGAGAGCTGCAATAAATGGTTTTGTACATGTGGGTCCTTTTCCCTTTTTAATGATCTCTTTGGGGTACAGACCTAGTAGTGGCATTACAGGGTCAAAGGGTCACAGTCCCATAGCCCTTTGGGCATAGTTCTAAATTGCTCTCCAGAATGGCTGAATCAGTTCACAACTCCATCAATAATCCATTAGTATTTCAATTTTCCACAGTTTCTCCAACATTTATTATTCTCCTTTTTTGTGTGTGTCATATTAGCCAATCTGATAGGTGGTATCTCAGAGTTGTTTTAATTTGCATTTCTCTAGTCAGTAGTGATTTAGAGCATTTTTTCATATAGCAATAGGTAGCTTTGATTTCTTCATATGAAAACTGCCTGTTCATATCCTTTGACCATTTCTCAATTGGGGAATGACTTGCATTCTTATAAGTTTGATTTAGTTCCCTATATATTTTAGAAATGAGGCCTTTGGGCAGCTAGGTGGCAGAGTGGATAGAACACCGGCCCTGGAGTCAGGAGTACCTGAGTTCAAATCCAGCCTCAGACACTTAACACTTACTAGCTGTGTGACCCTGGGCAAGTCACTTAACACTAATTGCCTCACTAAAAAAAAAAAAAAAGAAGAAGAAGAAGAAGAAATGAGGCCTTTATCAGAAACACTGGCTGTAAAAATTGTTTCTTAGCTTTCTGCTACCCTTTTAATTTTGGCTGCATGTTTGTACAAAACCTTTTTAATTTCATGTAATCAAAATCATCCATTTTGCATTTCATAATATTCCCTATCTCTTGTTTGGTCATAAATTCTTCTCCTCTCCTTATATCTAAGAGGTAAACTATTCCTTCCTCTACTAATTTACCAATGGTATCACATGTACACATTTTGACTTTATTTTGGTATATGGTGTAAGATGTTGGTCTATGCCTAGTTTCGGCCATACTATCTTTCATTTTTCCCAGCAGTTTTTGTCAAATACTGAGTTCTTATCCCAGAAGCTGGAATCTTTGGGTTTATCAAACAGTAGATTACTATAGTAATACTACTGTGTCTCCTGTGCCTAACCTATTCTATTGATCCACCATGCTATTTCTTAGCCAGTACCAAATACTTTTTATGACTTCCTCTTTATAGGATAGCTTCTGATTTGGTACAGGTAGCCCACCTTCCTGTGCATTTTTTTTTCATTAGTTACCTTGATATTCTTGACCTTTTGTTCTTCCAGATGAATTTTGTTATTATTTTTTCTAGCTCTATAAAATAATTTTTGGTAGTCTGATTGGTATGGCACTGAATAAGTAGATTAATTTAGGTAGAATTGTCATTTTTATTATATTAGCTTGGCTTATCCATGAGCAATTGATATTTTTCCAATTATTTAGATCTGATTTGATTTGTGTGAAAAATATTTTGTAGTTGTGTTCATAGAATTCCTGGGTTTGTCTTTGCAAGTAGACTCCCAAGTATTTTATATTGTCTACCATTACTTTAAATGGAATTTCTCTTTCTATCTCTTGCTGCTGGACTTTGTTGGTCATGTATAGAAATGCTGATGATTTATGTGGATTTATTTTATATCCTGCTACTCTGCTAAAGTTGTTAATTGTTTCAAGTAATTTTTGAGTTGATTCTCTAGGATTCTCTTAGTATACCATCATATCATCTGCAAAGAGTGATAGTTTTGTTTCCTCCTTACCTATTCTAATTCCTTTAATTGTTTATTCTTCTCTGATTGCTAAAGCTAACATTTCTAGTACAATATTAAATAATAGAGTTAATAATGGACATCTGTTTCACCCCTGATCTTATTGGGAATGCCTCTAGTATCCCCATTACATATAATATTTGCTGATGGTTTTAGGTAGATACTGCTTATTATTTTAAGGAAAGATCCATTCATTCTTATGCTCTCTAGTGTTTTTAATAATAATGATTGCTGTATTTTGTCAAAAGCTTTCTCTGCATCTATTGAGATAATCATATGATTTTGGTTGGTTTTCTTATTGATGTGGTTGATTATGTTAATAGTTTTCCTAATGTTGAACCAGCCCTGCATTCCTGGTATAAATCCCACCTGGTCATAGTGTATTACCCTGGTGATGATTTGCACACTCATCATTTCTTAAAGTACAATAATATTCCATTACCTTCATATACCACAAGTACTGTCTGTCCAATGGTTCTGACATGTTTGTTTAATCTTAAATATCAACTTGCAATGTCAAAATTCACCCCACAGTGGATAACAGAGCAATCAATGACACCTGCAAAGTTGGTAGGTGATCTTTTTTATGAAATATGCAGAAAGTGGTTTTCTGATTGGCTTTTGTTGAGGGGACATGCCCCAGGGTAGGTCAAAACTTTAAGAAGCTACTGCTGCATCTGTATTGTGACTGAATTTAATGTTAGAATGAATATCTCCTGCAATTTGGAATTATGCCCAAAGGGCGATAAAGCTGTCCATACCCTTTGACCCAGCAATACCACTTTTGGGTCTTTTTCCATGGAAAAGGGAAAGGGACCCACATGTACAAAAATATTTATAGCTGCTCTTTATGTGGTGGCAAGGAATTGGAAGTTGAGGGGATGCCCATGAATTGGGGAATGGCTGGACAAGATGTGGTATATGAATACAATGGAATACTATTGTGCTGTAAGAAATGATGAGCAGGAGGAGTTCAGAGAAACCTGGAAGGTCTTGCATGGGCTGATGATGAGTGAGATGAGCAGAACCAGAAGAACATTGTACATAGTATCATCAACATTGAGTGTTGATCTACTGTGATGGACTATATTCTTCTCACCAATGCAATGGTACAGAAGAGTTCCAGGGAACTCATGATAGAAGAGGATCTCCAAATCCAAGAAAAAAAAAAAAGAACTGTGGAGTATAGATCCTGAATGAACCGTACTATTTCTTTTGTTTTTGGTGCTGTTGTTTTTTCTATTTTGAGGTTTTTCATCATTGCTCTGATTTTTCTCTTATAACATGACTAATGCAGAAATAGGATTAATGTTTTTATGTGCATATATATATATATATATATATATTTATAACCTATATCAGATTACCTGCTGTCTAGGGGAAGGGGAAGGGAGGGAGAAAATCTGAAATTGGAAAGCTTGTATAAGCAAAAGTTGAGAACTATCTTTACATGTAACGGGAAAAAAATAAAATACTTTATTAATTTTTAAAAAATCTAAAAAAAAAGAATGAATATCTCCTAAACTTATATAGCTTATGGCATCACAAAGTATTACCTTTAAAATTTAACAGATGATATTAAAAGATGACATAATATGGAAGGTTAAGAAATAAGAGAACTGCAAAGGAAGCAATGAAGTTAAAGAGACCTATAATGATAGAAATGGGTAAAAGATCATTTTTGAATGGAAAGAAAGGGAAAAAAAAACACCCAAGTTTCTTCCAAATAAATGTGCTTTGCACAGCAATTTTGGGATTGTTTTTTAGGGAACAACATAGAGTTTATCATGTGTGACCTTAGGGAAGTCATTTAACCTACTACAGCCTCAGTTTCCTTATCTGTAAAATGAGAGGGACCCCTGTAGGTCCTTTCTACTTTAGATCCACAATACTTTTTTTTTTAATCACTAGGTCTCCCCTTGCATAGCTAAGTGATACAATGGATGGATCCCTGGGCTTGGAATCAGAAGACTTATCTTTGTGAGTTCACATTTGACTTCAGACACTTATTAGCTGGGCAAGTCACTTCTTCATATATAAAATGAGCTGGCAAAGGAAACAGCAAACCTATCTTTGCTGAACAAACCCCAAATAGGGTCACAAAGAGTCAGACAGGACTGAACAAAGGGCTCCTTATCTCATCTAGATTGAAATGCAAAGGCTACTCATAGGCCTAACCTCCTGCCTTCCCATGGCACTTCACTGCTGGGGTTCACCATATTGATGCTGACCTTGTATGATCACCTGAATGGCATAATTCACTTCTGTTCAGAACTCCTAAGTTTAAGAGATCTATAAGAGGGGCAGCTAGGTGGCGCAGTGAATAGAGCACCGGCCCTGGAGTCAGGAGGACCTGAGTTCAAATTCGGCCTCGGACACTTACCACTTACTAGTTGTGTGACCCTGGACAAGTCACTTAATCCCAATTGCCTCGCCCTCCCCCCACAAAAAGAGATCTATAAGCATTAACTTTCCCCATACTTACGATTAAAAGTATGGGCTACCTGGTAGGTCACCATTCCTGGCCCTAAAATCCTTTCAAAGATTTCACATTTTAGATGGTATGCCTTATATTCACAGGTGACCTATATTAAAAAAAAAATGGTTTAAGCTGTGCCTAGAGAAGACAGTTCATGTTGGGTGGGAGGTGTCAAGGTGGCACAAGATGTTTTTTTAAGGCATATATACTCTGCTTTGTTCCTGCGGCTGGTGGAGTAAATATGAGTTTGAGATCATACAGTAGATGATAAAGTAGCAGTTTGGGGTTTTTTTTGGGAGGGGGCAGTGTCAAAGCCTCTTGAGAAGGCTTGGAATGAGAAGTAGAGAAATTTGTTAAAGAACATGCAGAAGGTAACACATTCAGAAAACAGAGAGTGAACAGAAGAACAGAAGAAGGAATTAAAGTCAAGATAGTTCCAAACAAAAATATCCCAAGGAAAAATTTTAGTAAAGATAAATGTCAATTTCCATATTGGGGTTCAAAACAAATATAAGGATGGAGGGGACCCGGGGGACAAAGCTGTACAGTGGCTGATGTGAAAAAAGATCTGGAGTTCTAGTAGATCAAAGTAAACACATATTTATTAAATTCTTACTATGTGGCAGACATTATACTCAACAACAGGTCTAGAAGGTAGGTCCTATTATTATCTCTATTTTATTATTGAGGAAACTGAGACAGAGTAGGAGTCAAGTGACTTGCCTAGGATGACACAGCTAGTAAGTATATGAAGCTAAATTTGAACTCAAGTCTTCCTGACTCCTGGTCTTGTACTCTATCTATTGTGCCACCAACCTGAAGGCTCTGGATGAGTATTCATGACAGCCATTCCTTCAAAGCCTTTCTTTTCTTTTTTTTCTTTTTTCTTTTTTTTTGTCATTGTGGGGCAATGAGGATTAAGTGACTTGCCTAGGGTCACACAGCTAGTAAGCGTCTGAGGCCAGATTTGAACTCAGGTCCTCCTTAATCCAGGGCCAGTGCTTTATCCACTGCACCACCTAGCTGCCACCGAGCCTTTCTTTTTAAAGAATTTTATATATTCTAAATTCTTGTGTTAGGCAATAGAAATGTGAAGATAGAAACTAAAGTCTCTTACTTCAGGGAGCTTGGATTAATAGGAAAATCCTCCATATTAATGTGAATTTAGGCTGCATTGATATAGTCATGATGTCCAGAATAGGAGCGCTATTTGAGGCTTTAAGAGGGCAGATAGTGTGTTTTCTCTAAACTTTACATCTCTCAAGAGCCTAGACAAGTGCTCCACATATGGCAGGTGCTCATCATATCTGTCTGACATCTAACAAGTCATCTCATGGTGATATTCCTCTATCTCCATTTAATCAGAAGGTGAAAGGTCAAGTTTCCCGATATTACTGTGCATGTGCTTATGGAGAACACTGTGCAATGCAATATTAATGATCGCTTTTTACTCCTTTTGATTCAGACGTTTGACACATGCTTGTAATCCCAGCAGACTGAGGATGGTGGATCTTTGAGCTACCACGGGGGATACTGATCAGGTGTCCACATTAAGTTTGGCATCAATAAAGCATGTCTCCTTCCCTCTTCCCAGGTGCAGGAGGGCTACCAGATTGTCTGAGGAGGGGGGAAAGCAGCCCAGGTCAGAAATGGAGCATGGCAAAATTCCTTTGTCAATCAATAGTGGAAGCAGGACCATGAGCAGCTGCTGCAGTTCTTCTGGGCTGGGTGAGATAGGGATACTAGATCTTTTTAAATTATCACCTCCTAGATATTACTAACAAGACTTTTTCAATATTATCTGGGGAAGAAAAAAATTCAGCTTTGAAATCTTGCTTTACTTGACTTCCCACCAACAGTCTAGAGTCTAAAATAACCCAATGCTCTCACTGACCTGATCCTCATTCCTCAGCACCCTTCTTAATTTGAAACACCCGTCAACTTCAAAAGGTATCATGCACATGCAAAGTAGTCCAAGGAAGGGGCCCCAGAGAGGTGCTCTGGGCAGTTTTCAAAAAGATAAAACTGGTATCATGACATATGATGTGGGAAGAAGTTAAATATTCCCCTGGATCTCTGTTAAACACATAACCTGAGGGGGCAGTTTTATCTTTTTCCCCCCTCTTAAGAAAACTGGTCCAGTTTATAGGTTTTTAAAAAATAATATGTGATAAGATTTGATGAGAGGAAAACTGATTCTTTTTACAGGTCTGTTTCTATGCTAGGTGTTATTCTATGTTCTTGCAAGGAGAACCCACATTATATTTCTGAATACCTTGCACATATCGGGGCTAGTGTGAGAAGCTGATATTGAGCGTTCATATTTCTTTAAATGTCAGAGGTACCATACTGCTATGGGACAGAGTGAAATTGATGGGGAAAATTGATGAGACCTACCAAGGATATCATATGGTGACTTGACTGCTACTTCTCTATAAATTATGGCATACCTTGAACAATTAGAATCCTAGAATGTGCTGGAAATGACCTTTTATTTTGTTTTTTTTGCTTTTTATTTATTTAGAATTTTATTTTTCCCCAATTACATGTAAAAACAATTTTAATGTCCATTTATAAAACTTCGTGCTCTAAATTATCTTCCTCCCTCCCCCCAAGAAGGCAAGCTATTCAATATAAGTTATACATGTGTAGTTATGCAAAACATTTCCATATTAAGTTGTGAAAGAAAACAGACAACAAAACAAAAGAAAAATAAACTAAAAAAATTATGCTTCAATCTATATTCAGACACTATCAGTTCTTTCTCTGGAGATGGATAGCATTTTTCATCATAAATCCTTCAGAGTTGTCTTGGATCATTGTATTGCTGAGAATAGCAAAGAAATTCACAGAAGATCATCTTACAATATTGTTACTTTGTATATGGTACACTTCACTTTACATCAGCTCATGTAAGGAAATTACTGTTTTTGATTCAATAACTCCTGGTGTGATAGAAAAAGAACTGACTTCTGAATAAGGAAGACCTGACTTCTTGTTCCATCTCTTACATATAATGTTTATGTGACTCTGGGCAAGTCACATAACCTCTCAGTGCTTTAGGCAACTTTCTAGGTCTGAGAGTCTCATAGTAAGCACCAAGCACAGTGCCTGGTACATATTGAGTTTAATAAATGCTTCCTAATTTGACTTGATTTGTATAGGTAGTCAGTCAGTGGGTTAATAAATATTTATTAAGAATCTACTATGCTGGGGGCAGCTAGGTGGCGCAGTGGATAAAGCACCAGCCCTGGATTCAGGAGTACCTGAGTTCAAATCAGGTCTCAGACACTTGACACTTACTAGCTGTATGACCCTGGGCAAGTCACTTAACCCCAATTGCCTCACTAAAAAAAAAAAAAAAGAATCTACTATGCTAAGTGCTGGTGATACAAAAAGAGTCAAAAGACAGTTTCTGACCTCAAGGAGCTTAGAATCTAATGGTGGAAACAAGCAAACACATAGGTAAAAAATAAGCAATATATAGGATAAATAGGAAAAAATCAAAAGAGGGAAGGCATGGGAATTTGGAGTGGTCGTGGAAGGCTTTCTGTAGAATATGGGATTTTGGTTGAGACTTTAAGGAAGCCAAGGAGGTCAGTAGTCAGAGAGGAGGAAGTACAGCATACCAAGTGTGTGGGGCAGCCAGAGAGAATGGTTAGAACCAAGACATGGAGGGTCTTGTTCATGGAACAGCAAGATAGTTCTTATCACTGGACTGAAGAGCATATTCTAGGGAGGAACATGTAGGAAGATTGGAAGGGTAGGAGGGAGTTAGATTATGAAG
The DNA here is from genome assembly GCF_019393635.1 of Dromiciops gliroides. Lineage (NCBI taxonomy): Eukaryota > Metazoa > Chordata > Mammalia > Microbiotheria > Microbiotheriidae > Dromiciops > Dromiciops gliroides. The sequence continues at coordinate 578,493,530 of NC_057861.1, forward strand.
GGCTTTGAATGCCCAAAAGTATTTTGTATTTGATCTTGGAGGTAATAGAGGTAATGGATTTTATTGAGTGGGGGAAGGAGAAGTTGAGATGGTTAGACCTGCAACTTAAAAACAACAACAACAACAATAACCACTTTTGTGGCTGAATGGAAAATGGATTAGAGTAGGGAGAGAATTAAGGTAGGCTGACCCACCAGCAAGCTATTGCAATAATCGGGAGTGAGGTCATGAGGGTGATTGCAATGCCAGAAGAAAGAAGAGAGCATATTTGAGTGATGTTGCAAAGGTGAAATAGACAAGACTTGGCAATAGATTGGATATGGAGGTGAGAGAGTGAGAACTTGAGGATGATTCCTAGGTTGTGAGACTAAGGATTGGGAAGGTGGTGTTGCCCTTGATATTGATAGAGATTTTAAATGACTGGTCCAAGGTCACAGATCAAGTAAGTAACAGAGCCAGAATTAGAATATAGCCCAGTGTTTTATGCTCTACACCAGTTTGCCCAAGGGACCTAGTAGTGAGAGGAGTTCAGGTTTATGGAATTGAAGAGAGGTAATTAATCTACATTTAAGCAAATGACAAAGATTATAGGCCATGTAGTTGAATCCCTCTCATGTGTTAAGGGCTAAAATTCTAGCTAGTCTGTCTAAAATATCTAATGAGTGGTCGCCAATAAATTATAAGCTTTAGCAAGAGTTAGACTTTTAAGCATTTATTAAGGAAAACAAGAATTTGGTAAAGAGAGAGAGAAAGGCCTAGATTTCTATCTATTAAAGGGAGAGCACATTTTTAGCTCCCTTCTCCGCCAGCGTCCCCCGGAAAGAGAGCGAGACTGAGCGCCAGTCTCTTCCTTCCTCCTCCCACTAGCCCGCGTCACTTCCTGACTCCTGGTCTTGCCCTCAAAGACCTTCCCTTCATGGGCAGAACTCTTCTACAGTAAGTATCCAGCAGGTGGCGTTATTCCAATCATTACAGTCCCCCCTGTTGTTCCTCAAGAAACAAAATGTTTCCTTGATGGAACACATGCTAAAGATGAAGTTGAGGTTTATGGAGGTTAAGTGACTTGCCCAAGGCCACACAGGTAGTAAATGTCAAAGGCAGCCGCTGAAGCCAGATCCTTTGTCTCCAGGGCCAGAGATCTTTCTGCAGTACAATCATTACTTAGTCGCCTCACTGAGTACAACTGAAAAAGCTAGCCTTCAATGTTTATAATGTATCAATTTAGAACTGGAAGGAACCTTAGAAGGGATCAGCTAGTCTAATCCTCTCATTCCTTAGATGAGGAAAGGGAGGCCAAGTAACTCAACATAGTCATACAGATAGCAAGTAGAAGTGGTGGGATTTGAATTCAAATCTTTGGACTCTAAATTCAGTACTCTTTCTATTAGTTGGAATGTTAAAGCATGCCTTAGAGGCTCTACAGAATCTAGAACTAAACTTGGCACCTGTAATTTACTGATAATATAATATAAAAAATAAAATGATAATAATATAATAAATATAATATAATATCAAAATAGATTTAGTGTCATTGACATGTGACTCAAGGCAGTGCTATGGAGTAGATAAAGCTGATCAAGGAGTCTGAAATACCTCGAGTTCAAGCCTTGCCACAGGCATATATTATCTATGTGACTCTGGGCAAGCTATGGGACCCCAACTCAATGCTCTGGGCAATGTTCTAGCGTGATAACTTTTTTCCCTGATGCATTTATATTTATTTCATTAAATATTTCCCAATTACATGTATATTAAAATATATATTTGTTTAAAATTTTTTTAGTTCCAAATTCTCTACTTCCCTTTCCCTACCTTGAGAAAGCAATCAATTTGATGTAAATTATAAAATTAAAGTCATGCAAAATGCATTTCCATATTAGCTGTGTTGCAAAAAGACAACAGGAAAAAACCCCAAGAAAAGTAAAGCTAAAAAAACCTTCAATTTACCTTCAATTTGCACCTAGAATTCATCACCTCTCTCTTTGGAGGTAGATAGTATTTTTCATCATGGGTCCTTTGGATCCACTGTCTTGGATCATTGTCTTGATCAGAGTAGCTTTCACAGTTAATCATCCTTACATTATTGCTATTGACTGTGTACAATGTTCTCCTGGTTCTACTCACTTAACTTTGCATCATTTAATATGTCTATCCAAGTTTTTCTGAAACCACCCTGGAAATCATTTCTTATAGTACAATATTATTCCATCACAATCATATACCCTAACTTATTCAGCCATTCCCCAAATGATGAGCATCTCTTCAATGTCCAGTTCTTTGCCATCCCCAAAAGAGCTGCTATCAAAAAATTGGAAATTGAGGGGATACCCATCAATAAGGGAATAACTGAACAAACTGTGGTATGTGATTGTGATGGAATGCTATTGTGCTATTAAGAAATGATGATAGGGCAGCTAGGTGGCACAGTGGATAAAGCAGTGGCCCTGGATTCAGGAGGACCTGAGTTCAAATACAGCCTCAGACACTTGACACTTACTAGCTGTGTGACCCTGGGCAAGTCACTTAACCCTCATTGCCCTGCAAAAAAAGAAAAAGAAATGATGAGCAAAATGCTCTCAGAAAAATATGGGAAGACTTAACATAAACTGATGCAAAGTGAAATGTACTGTGTACAAAATAACAGTAATATCATAAGATGATCAGCTGTGAATGACTTAGCTATTCTCAGGAATACAATGATCCAAGACAACTCTGAAGAACTTATGATGAAAAATGCTATCCATTCCCAGTGAAAGAACTGATGGTGTCTGAATACAAATTAAAGCATACTTTTTTAAACTTAAAAAAAAGAGCTGCTATAAATATTTTTCTACAGATAAGTCCTTTTCATTTTGGGTTTTTTTTTTTGGTATCTTTGGGATACAGACCTTGTAGTGGTATTGCTGGGTCAAAAAGGTATGCACAGCTTTATAATCTTTTGGGCATGGTTTCAAATTGCTCTCCAGAGTATTTGGAGTATTTAGGATTATATCTTTAAGAACAGTTCATAATATGCATTGCAAAAGGAGTTTCTTCATTTGGAATTTCCTATACCAGTGAAATTGTGTGTCCAGTAATAAAAATCTCAGCAGCCAAATGAGGGGATTCTGATGTGCTTGTATCTTACTGTGGAAGATGGTAATGAGAGAACAAAAGAGAAAGGCTGAAGTTCCAAGGTCAAAGTCTGAAGAGGAACACCCCTGCATACCTTGGATGATATCAGTGGATTTGACCAACTTCAGTTCTATTCACAAGTATCTATTAAACACCTACTAGATGTCAGGCACTGAACAATGTTCTGTGGGAATGCAAAGACAAAACAAAACAAAACTCCCTCCCCCAAACATTCCTAGATCTCAAGGACCATATGTCATACTGGGAATCCTGCTGATTTCACCAACAGAATAGTTTATTTGAGAAGCCAAATTAGATAGTTTAATGATTGTTGTCAGAAGAAAGGAAGCTGGGCCAGCTCTGGTGCTGCACAACTGTAATTCTAACTGCCACTGATGCTGAGCCTAGTGGGTCTCTTGAGCTCACACTTTCTGAGGGATAGTGGGCTAAAGCAATCTAGCATCTTCACTAAGTTTGGCATCAATATGGTGGAAGCCTGGTAGTTGGGGGTGGGGCACCAGGTTGCCTAATAAGGGCAGGACCAGTTCAGGTTGGAAACAGAGCAGGTCAAAGCTTCCATGCTGATCAGTTGTGGGACCAGACCTATGAGTGGGGCCACTGGGCTTCCAGCCTTGGTAAAATAGAGACAACCACTCTTTACATAATTAGAATAAAGGAGGTTGGATGACGAAAGAGTAATGTCATAGATAAATTAATGCCTATGCCAAACAGGCCAGAAGACTCATATTGATTGGTTGTGATACCATATAGCTAGAGTATGCTGGAGATTCATAGACAAATTCTTATTCTTCAACTGTACTTTTTCCCAGTATTTCCTCTCTTCACCAAACCTACTATCATTACAACATTAGCTCCAGCCACAAAGGTTACAACTTCTGGGATTACTATTTATTTTATGTTAGCTACATTTTAGAGTGTTTGCTTCCTGGCACTTCAACCACATGAGCAAGCATAGTAACTTCCTAACTAACCTCATCTATTGTCCTGTTGTTGTTTTTTAAACAGATCTCAATGTGTTTCTGAGTTCAAGAAGCCACTCAGTAGAGGAATCAGCAATAACCTCTCCAGATGCTACATCCCTCTGAAGATCTTTGTTATACGAGGATTAATTAGGCTATTTTTCAGCTTGTCAGTCATTGGTATTTTTTGTTGTTGTTCTTGGTGCCTTGTCCTTGGTTCTTTGATGTGCCTTTGTTCTTTGATGTTCATCGTGAGTTTGAATGATCCCTAAAATGCTTGAATTCTTCACACCAATAGTCACTGCAATATCTCTAATAGTCATCAAAGTGTGCTCTTCAAGAGCTATACTTTTTGCATATTTCCTTAGAGTAATATCCATTCTTAAAAAACACAGAATTAAAAACACCACAAAAGAGAGAAATGAAACCCATTTATGGCATGGAATCCAGCACTCAGCTGATGGAAAACTCTCTCAAGTGACAGAACCAGGTCAATCCAGTTCCATCTGGGGAAGGTCAGATGTTCATTCAGCCTAGTGTTAATAGAAGGGCACATGAATGACAGCTGCTGTCACAAAATGAAACCATATCAAAACTATTCCTTGCCTCAAGTAATTCACACATGCACTCTTGTCTTTTGAAATCATTCAGGACTGGTTTCATATTATTCCTCCCTATTTTGTACATTCCTGCCAAGCTGCCCTTGTTATTATTTTGTTATAATTTCCCGTTTAATGTATTCCATCTCTCACCTCTACTGTCATAGCTGTCCCCTATACCTGGAATGCTCTCCCTTTTCACTTCCCTCTTGTAGTTCCTTTCCAGATTCTCCTCAAGAGAAACCTCCTTTGTGAAGCATTTTCAGACCCCCTCCCATTATTTAGTACTCTACCCAAGCAGAAGGTAAGCCTCTGGAGGGCAGGAATTGTTTCATTTTTGTCTTTATTGTCTTGACACCTGCTACATAGTTGGCATTTAACAAACACTTTTTGAATTCAATTGAACTCTAAACATCTTGAAGGCAGGGTTTGTGTCATTATTTTCCTTTAATCAATCAATTAATAAATAAGCAATTTATTAATGTCTACTATGTGCACTGAGAACATTGATTTATGAAACTAGGTGTTCAATAATATCTGTTGGGCAACTAGATAATGCAGAGTGCCAGACCTGGGCTTGATGAGTTCAAAACTGGCCTCAGACACTTATTAGCTCATGACTCCAGGCAACTCACTTAACCCTGTTTACCTCAGTTTCTTCATCTGAAAAATGAGCTGGAAAAGGAAATGACAAACCACTCCAGTATCTTTGCCAAGAAAACCCCAAATGGAGTCATGAAGAGTTGGCTACAACTGAAACAACTGAATAATAAAGATGAATGTTGAATAATAAAATTGAAACTTCAGAAATTTCTAGAAAAAAGTCAATTCATTCCTTTCCCCAAGAGAAACGTTATCATTTTCAGTCATTTGCATTGTTCTTTTTGGTATTCTCAGAATTCTTGCTTGGGAGTTGCATCACCATGTTGGCCAACGCCCACATTCATAGATGAGGACAACCCATAGCACATGCCCCTTTATGAGCAGTCATAAATATGCAGAGTAACAACCCAGAACAGCAGATGCAGAATTCTTTTCTTCCAAAGTCAGCAAGGACTGGGAAGTCACCCCACTTTGCTGTGATGCAGGCTTGCAAACCCTGGCCAGGAAAAGTCCCATTGGTGAATGTTGATACTGAAAAGTAATCTTCTTCAGGAAATGAGTACCAAAGAACAGTTATACCATGTAATAAGAAAGAAACAATAAAGATCCCTAGAGAAAAAAGAAGTTTGGCAAATGATGGATAAGAGTCATTATAAATTGAGCTTTCAAATAAAAATTCCTTCAAACCCTTAAAATGTGGTTTCTGTGTTTTTAAATATGAATGTTTGCTTTTTAAGTGGGATTGTTTCCAAATGACCTCCTGAAGTGAAGGGTTAGAGTTAAATAGAGCAATTGCAAACATAGACCAGATATAGAGGGAAATCAAGAAGCATGTGGCTACTGGAGACTAGAATATGGCATCCAAGTCTTTATATTTGAACATGACAATTTCAGAGATACTTTTTAAAAGTTTTAATTTAAACGGAATCTATAAAATGTAAAGACAGATAGTTTATGATGAGCATTTTGATTGCTACAATTTAGAATGCTCAACAAGACTGGTAATAAATAAATCTGGCCTCCTGGAAAGGTAAGATTGGTGAAAGAAACACCTTTGCCATGCCAAAGTCTTCCAAAGACTTTGAAAATGGCATGATGATTATTAATACATTTTTTTAAAAAAAGGATGCCACTTGCTATACAGAGATAGGGGACTAAGTGCTTTGTCACACCTTCCCCAATCAGTGTAAGTTGATGTATTTGGGCATCTTGATGATGAGTGGACCTAAATTCACCAAAGCAGTTGGTGGAATGGATCTCACTAGAAAGGGGACTTATCTGGCTTTCCTTCAAAACACATAAAAGGAGATTTTTGCCATTTGCCCTGAAAGTGAGACTTTTATGTAGCCTCCAGGAGAACAATTGGTGGAGAAATGGCTCCTATTAATGCCAGGCATGAATGTAGGTTTCACATTTTACAGCATTTGAAAATTCTATACGAAACGTTGCAACTTAATTGTTATTCATGTAGTACCAAAAGACATAAAAGCACGGCCAGTTCTCCCTTAGCTGACCTGCATTATCCTGTTTTCTTTTGAATACAACCTTTCCAAAAAAGATTTCTATTGGCCCAGAGAGGGTTTTTTTTTTTTATCCTTTGGAGGCAGCTTGATACAATGGGCCTGAGTTCAAATCCTGGCTCTGGCATTTGCTACCTGTATGACTTTGGAAAACCTGTCTAATCTCTCTGGGCCTCAGTTCTGCATCTATAAAAATGGGAACTGAACTAGATGATCTTTATGGTCTCTTCTAGATTTTTATCAATCATTCTATAATAGCTTAATTCCTAAGATGGTTCCCTCGAGAAAGTTACAGGTTTAAACATATTATACTTTAAATGAGTTATGGAAAGTTGCCTTATAAACAACAACAACAAAACTCTTTGAAAGAATTATACATAAAATCAAACAGTAATCAATCAATCAGTCAACCAATCAACATTTGTTAAATGCCTATGAGAAGCTTGGGGACTGAGTCCAACACTGCCCAGTAAGGGCAGTCATGTGACTGTCAGAACGGCCAGCCAATTGGCTGGGGGCTGTGTGTGGTCAGCCTGGGGTCTGCTGCGAATTCGCCATTCTAGCGTGAAGCTGGAAGGTGACAGGACGCTGCTGTGTGTTCTCAGTTGATTCCTGGGCGGTGGTGTTGTTCAGGTTGTATAATTTCCCTTTCCCCAATTTATTTCCTTTCCCTTGATCCTACTGATCCTGTTTATGTTTTTTTAAAGTTCATTCTTTTAAAATAAATCCTGCTCTGTTTTTTTTCCCAAACACTTCAATCCTGCTCTGTTTTGATTGAGGCTGTCTGTCTCCTTCCTTGCCCCAATATTGTGGCAATCCGCTTAGTTAACACTCCCAGTTAAAAATTGGTCCCCACAGTTTAAAGCAAACTAGATACAGGGTAATAGGAAATAATTAATGGAGGGAAGGCATTAGAATTAAGAGGGGTAGGTGTAGCTTCTTGTAAAAGGTAGGATTTTACTTGGGACTTGAAGCCAGGGAGGTCATTATTTGGAGTGGAAGAAGGAGAGTGTTCCAGGCATGGAGAAGTCAGAAAAAATGCCTTTGCCAAGAGATGGAATGTCTTGTCTGTAGAAAAGGCTGGAAGCCAGTGTCACTGTATCAAAGAGTATGTTTTAGGTAGTAAGGTTTAAGAAAGCTCAAGAGGTGGTGGTGGGGAGTAGTTTATGAAGGGCTTTGAATGCCAAACAGAGCATTTTGTATTTATTTGTTCCTGAAAGCAATAGAAACCTGTTGGATTTTATTGAGTAGGGAATTAGGTGTGTGACTTGATTGGACCTGCATTAGGAAAATCGCTTTAGTGGATCAATGGGGGATGAATTGGAGCAGGGAGAGACTTGAGGCAGGCAGATCCACCATTAAAATTATCAAGGCAGGGCAGCTAGGTGGTACAGTGGATAAGGCAATGGCCCTGGATTCAGGAGTACCTGAGTTCAAATTCAGCCTCAGACACTTGACACTAGCTGTGTGACCCTGGGCAAGTCACTTAACCCCCATTGCCCCGCCCCCCCCCCCCAAAAAATATCAAGGCATGAGTTGATAAAGGCCTGAATGGTGCTGTGTCAGAGGAAACAAGAGAGCCTATTGGAAAGATGTTGCAATGCCGAAATTGAAAGGTTTTGACAATAGCCTGAATATAAGGTAAGAGAGTGAGAAGTCCAGGATTACTTCCAGGTTGTGAGCCTGAGGGACTGGGAGGATGGTGTGTAAGGAAGGTAGGAAGCGGGAGAGTTTAGGAGGAAAGATGTTATGTTGGCAGTTGGAGATGCAAGATAGGAGGTCAAAAGAGAGATTGGGACAGGAAAGATAGATTTGAAAATCATCAGTATAGAGATGGTAATTATATTCATGGGTGCTGATGAAATCGCCAAATGAAGTAATATAGAGGTAGAACCCTCAGGAAGCTCTAAGGTTAAAAGGCGTGAGCAAAGGAGATAGAAAAAGAGCAGTCTGGGAGATAGAAAGAGAAAGTGGCATCCCGAAAACCTGGAGAGAAGAGAGGTATCAAGGAGAGAGTGATCAATGGGGTCAAAGGCTGCAGAGAAGTCAAAGAGAATGAGGAATGAGAAAAGATCATTGGATTTGGCAACTAAGAGATCATAGTAGCTTTGGAGAGAGCAGTTTCAGTGGAATGATAAGGTTGGAAGCCAGAGTGTAAGGGCTTAAGAAGAAAGGAAGAAGAAAGTGGAAGCACCTATTGTAGACAGTCTTTTTGAAGAATTTGGTTACAAGGGACAGAAGAGATATAGGACAATAGTATGGATGACAGGGTTAAGTGAGGGTTTTTTTTTTTTAGGATAGTTGAGACTCGGGCATGTTTATAGGTAGTAGGAAATGAGTCAGTGGAGGGTGAGAAATTGAAAATAAGTGAAAGAGAGTGGATAGAGTACTGGCCCTGGAGTCAGGAGTACCTGAGTTCAAATCCAGCCTCAGACACTTAACACTTACTAGCTGTGTGACCCTGGGCAAGTCACTTAACCCCAAATTGCCTCACTTAAAAAAAAAAAAGAAAATAAGTGAAAGAGGAGGGAAGACAGAAGGGGCAATCTGCTGGGAGGGCAAAGCGATTCAGACATAAAATGCAAGCAGTAAGATTTTCCTAGTGCATAAATGACTTTGTGCGTGTCTTCAAGAAGTTCCTTTCCTCAAATTGTTCATTGATTTGTTCCTAAGTGTGACTGGTTGGATTTATTCTCCAATCTCTACTCTTTGCACAATCAGTATTGAAGGAGTTAGAACATTGCTTTGTGGTCCCTGAATGTTTGGAGGACAAGGTATCATCCAACCAGCTGAATCTGAAGTCACATAGATAATTTATATGACTCTAAAGTCAGATCAATTGTTCTTTTTTGAAGTGATCTTCAGGGATCAATTCAGCAGTACTAAAGATGGTTGGGTGACTTTATACTTATGTTGAGGGTTTAAAATGGTTATTTTTGCATATCATTAATGAAAAATTACCTACAAAAACATATTTAACAACATAATAACTTACATTTATATGGAGTTTTAAGGTATATAAAGCCCATTCCTCACAATAGCCCTATGAGGTAGGTAGTATAAGTACTGGTTAATTTTGCTAGGGAAAATTTGAGACAAAGTTTTAAAATTCAGTCTTTGAAGAACTAATGCATGGGTCAGTAAATTATTTCTTCAGTACTTAACTGGTAGTGGTGTCAAACTAAAATAGAAATGGATCCCAATGGGTAATGGGTGGCATATTGACTTAGAAAACCACAAATTAACATTATCTGTGTTGTATTATATTTTTATTTATTTTGTTACATATGTCGCAATTACATTTTAATCTAATTCAGCAAAATTGGGAAGTTTTGCAGCCTGCTGGCATGAGTCTGATACCTCTGATCAGAGCTAGAGGCCTTGTTGGCCCAGGGATTACTCCCACTGCCATGTTCTAACCCCATTTAACATTTTCAATGGTAAGGGGGTGAAGTTGCAGGCATGGCTCCCTCCTTTCTTGAAATTTCCAGAACTGATTTTCCTTTCCTCCATTCATAATACCTTGACTCATGTACTTCTATCTCTTTACCCTCCCTTCCTTTTCAGACTTGACCATCATATATGTCCTCCCCTCAGGAAATTCTTTGAGAAAATTTGCTTGAAGGAAAAGTTTTGTTATTTGCATCCTTAAAGAAACAAACAAACAAAACCTCCCCAAAGCCCAGGATGCTATGCAAAATCACACAAAACATACAGTTTCTACAATACATACTGTAGTTTTGTTTAAATACACACTGAGAATTTCACACTGAGAATATTTATTATTTCCATGATTTTATGACATGTTGTGACCTCCAACCTATGACATCTAAGGTCTGATGCAGATGATTATTTTAAGCAAAGTACCAGTTCATAAAAACACTGTGTACAAACTGAATAATTCTATCATAAACATTGATTAGGTAAAAGGGACTTTACTAATAGGCGCATGACAGCCAAAAGGATTCCAACATCTCAGTTGCTATATAGCAAAGAGTGCTTTTGTAAGGCAGGAATCACTTCCTAATTTAACTGTTGTATAAATTCATGTTTTCATATCCTGGGATTGTGCTTTTGAATAAGGTCACGTTTTACAACTTATAGATTGCACAAAACACAAGAGCATAAATTTCATAGTGTCTATTATTCTCTACTTGGTTCCAGATTAAACAAATAAAATCTTATGTACTAAATGAATAAATCTACACTATAGCAATAGGAATACTGTGTCAAATTTAAAGGAAGACAAACCAGGCAAGGTTGTATATTTCAAAATTAATTAGTTGGCATTGCACTCTATACATGTATATATGTGTATATATGAGCATATATATGAGTTTATGAACATGTATACATCCATATGTTTATATGGGATAGGGACCATACCTTTTATTTTATTGATACCAATAAACTCCTTATTGATACCAAGAGAACTCCTAGGTGAAGAAATTCCCTCTAATAATATAGGCTAGCACCTTCTATGCAACTTATAATCTTAAAATATTGTCTAGAACAATAAGAACTTCATGTTACAAGTCATTATATTTCAGAAGCAAGACTTGAACCCATGCTTCAGGTACCTTTTAAATAATTAAATGAAAAATAGATGAAAATACAAAATTGAAAATCTATATGAATATACTTGAAAATAAAACAAAGCATATACTTTAAATATTTAAAAATATACATGTATTTTAAAATATTAGCATATACACAATATAACACATGCATATGTATGTAATATACACATATGTATATATATGTACACACAATATGCACACCTATACATGCATGTTTATATATTAGCTACCATTCAGATAGATGGATAGATAAAAATATGATCAATATATCTATATAAACATGTCTAGTTCTATAAATAATATGATATATTGTCTATATAGTTGTATATATCATAACATATATGGATAGATAAATACACATATATATGATCTCTCAATATATCTAAAGACATATCTGTCTAGCTCTATATTATCTATCTAGATAAGTAATATAGGTATATTATAAAATTATATATATTATATATACACACAAACACATAACATGGATGGATAGATAAATACATATATAATCTTTCTGTAGACATATCTATCCATCCATCCATCTATCTATCTATTGATCTATTTATCATCTATCTATCTTTGAAAGGTAGCTGAGCCCAGAGGATAAAGAACTCTTTTTGAAACTTGGAATACCAGAGGTCAAAGTGAGCTGCTTATAAAACATAATAGCCATGTGACCTTAGGCAAGTCTTTTAACCTAAATATGGTTTAAACAACTCTCTAAGAGATCAGTTATGTATCTACACTGGTGGAAGAAGTTCTCATGCTAGGAGTTCTCTACACCCATACACTCACAGGTCTGTATATCACCTCCAACCCCCTATCCTCACCCTGCTACTCCCCATAATGTGCAAGGCAATGTGCTAAGTAGCAAGGATTCAAAGAAAGAAAAAATGCTCCATGCCCTTAGGGTGCCTACATTACATAGGAATAGAATGTCCTGGAAAAATCCTATCCTTCCATTTTACTATGGCAGGTGAGGTTAGAAGAATGAACTACACGGGGCAGCTAGGTGGCACAGTGGATAAAGCACCGGCCCTGGATTCAGGAGGACCTGAGTTCAAATCCGAAACCCTCATTGCCCCACAAAAAAGAAAAAAAAAAGAAAAAAAAAAGAATGGATTTCAGTCCCATTGGTGCTAACTAAAACAGCCAAATTCTACAGCTCCAAAGCCTTTCTACCCTACTGCTTCTCAGGAAGTAGCTCTTTCTCCTCTCTGTTGTACCTACATGTAAGAATTCACACAAATAGTCATATATACTGTAACATCTTTAGGAGAGATGTAAAGAAAACCAACAATAACTCAAGCATTTATTTGTAACTATTTTATATTATGTGATGCCTACAAAAATCACTTACGTATCAGGTTTTTTTATCTGAAATAAAATCTGAGACTGCGAAAATATATCCTCCTGACTTTATAGTATATCTTTTAACCCAAAGAGTATAAAATACCATTTGGAAAAGTTATTTCTGTTAAAGGGGTTATCTCATGAATAAAATTCTTCCTGTCCAAGTATTGTAAATAATAAATTTATGCCACATGTGTGACTGGACAAGCACAGAAATAGAACTTTATTGGCATGTTATGGAAAGCTGACTAAAATAATTTCTTTCAATCCAGGTCATTCTACTGAGCAAAAGAAATGGGGAGCAGAGCTGTGATTGCATCGACATAGGGAACTCTTAAATGGAGAAATTCCTTCTACCAGTGGAGGCCAACATCTTCTTGGTCACTCGGAATGTTAGAGTTGCCTAGATCATTGAGAAGTTGAGACTTGCCCAGGGTCACACAGACAAAAGATGTTCAACTTGAATCCAGTTTGTCATTGTTTTAAGGCCTATCTACTATATTACACTGCCTCCCCAAAGGAATAATTGCCAATATTCCCTTCAAGGGGGCACCTAGGTCTCACAGTGGATAAAACACCAGGCACAGAGTCAGGAAAACTTGTCTTTGTGAGTTCAATTCTTATTTCAGACTCTTACTAGCTGTGTGATCCTGGGTAACTCATTTAACCCTGTTTGCCTCACTTTCTTCATCTGTAAAATGAACTGGAGAAGGAAATGGCAAATCACTCCAGTGTCATTGCCAAGAAAACATCAAATGAAGTTACAGAGAGTCAGACAAGACAGAGATGACTAAATAACAACAATATTCCCTTCTAGTTCCATCAGAAGATATTTAACTTTTTAGTTATTTTTAATTTGATATTTCTCATTAGACTTCTGATTTTCACTGCATTTGCTTTTATAAAATACTGTTCAAAGTCCAATTCATTAAACTACCTTTCTATCTGAGTTAAGTGAATGGTAGTCTTTAGTACAGAAAAAGGAAATTCTTATATTGTGGAAGGGAGCCAAGAATATGAAAAGTCTTGAGTTTCCTAACTCAAGAAGAATTTTCGGGCAGCTAGGTGGTGCAGTGGATAAAGCACTGGCCTTGGATTCAGGAGGGCCTGAGTTCAAATCCAGCCCTAGAAACTTGACACTTAACTAGCTGTGTGACCCTGGGCAAGTCACTTAACCCCAATTGCTTCACTAAAAAAAAACAAACAAACAAACAAACAAACAAAAAAACAACTCAAGCTAACCTAAAGTAGAATGAGCTGTCTTGGGAGGTGGTAGGTTTCCCCTTTCTAGGGTTTTTCAAACAAATACTAGATGGTCATTTATTTGGATATGTTGTAGAGGAGATTTCTTTTCAGATATGTGTTGGACAAGATGCAGCTTATGGTTAGCTATAAACTGTCCCAAGGTTAGCTATAAACGAAGGCTACCTTGTGATGTGAACCCTTTGTAAATCTATCAACATATATTTATTTTGGACAGGTGCTGCAGATGGACAATGAACTGAGCCCAAAACTGAGGAGTAAGAGATTGGGCTTGATTGCATTTGGGAAACTGTCCAGCTCTTTTAATGATACTGGCTTCCACAAAAAGCCTCTTCCTTACAAATGTTCTCCTAGTACTATCATAGAACTATAAATCAGGGAGCCCTGCAATTTTAGGAGAATCAAAATTACAAATAATGCCAAAGATAATAGAAAGCGACATGGTGGATATGAAGGAAGGAAATAAGCATTTATTAAGCACCTACTCTATTCTAGGTACTGTGTTATTTACTTTTCAAATACTATCTCTTTATTATTTTCCCGCAGAAGAGAAAACTGAGACAGACAGAGGTTAAATGTTAACCAGGGTCATGCAGCTTGTAAATGTGTGAGGCCAGATTTGAATTCAGATCTTCCTGACTACAGGCTCAATGCTGTAAACACTGAACTCTCTAGGTGCCTCTCTGTAGCACACCAAGAGTGAAAATCTGCATGTGAGAAGTAGAAATAAAAGAAGCTACCTAGGACAACAGAAGGAGGTGGATTAGTCATGAAAGAATGAATGTAAACAATATTTATTAAGTGCTTACTACATGGTAAATTCTGTGCTAAGCACTATTGATATAATACAAAAGCGAAGCAGTGATTCAAACAGCATATATTCTAATAAGAGAAGACAACACACATATGGTGGAAGGGATGAATGAGGGAATGAATGAATGAGTGAAAGAATGAATGAAGCATCGTGCTTACTATGAGCAAAGCATTGTGCTTCTGGTGATATGAAGGGAAAAAGGTAGATAGTCCCTGCTTTCAGAAAGCTCACATTCTAACAGGGGAGACAACACAGGAAAGGTTTCAGTTGCAAGACAGATGTGTCAAGATAATGGAATGTGATAGATGAGATTTGGCAGATACTCAGGAGCCCACCTGAGTGGATTACTGGCTGATTTGACTGGATTACTAGTTGACTAGATTCTAAGCATGTCTGGCTGGTACTTGAGAGTACTTAAGAAAGCATGGTTCTCAGAATCTAAAAAAACTTAACTTCCGGCCCAGTCAACCAACCAGCTTGAAGAACCTCCCCATTCTGGGAGGGGACAGGAAGGAGGAAGGAGAGCCTGCACAGAGAGAGCTGTCTCTTTTGGCTTCCTGACTTCACCATGGTGGAGGAGAGAGAGACTCCAGAGGACTTCACAAGGAAATTGAGGAAAGATAGGATTGCCAGACTTGTAGGAATTCTGTTCTCAATCTTTCTCTTTCTATCTTTCAATAAACCCTTAAAAACCTAAACGTGTTTTATCAGTGACTTTAGTCATTTTCCCCCAAAACTGGGGGAACAGATTAGGACCCACATTTAGAATTTTAAATTACACAGTTGGAAAGATCCCATGATCCTTAGTGGTACAGTGATAAAGAAAATGGCAATGTCACTTACACTAATAAAATCATACTAGTTTATGATGTTGAATCATCTGACAATTGTCAAGGATGTTAGTACCAAGCACTTTCTTTTTTGGGTTTCCACGTCTATAGCACCTGCAGGAGCAGTTGCCAGGCTGCATCTCTACCAACATTGCTTCTCAGAATGATGACTGAAGTTCAGGATTAGTTCCATTGCATTCTGAGGGCAGCTGGTTTTCAATATGGTGATGGTGGTCTGACATGCTTGGTGTATATGCTGCCTTCTGACTCTCCCTTGGGATTCCTTATTGCCTTAGCTAGACTGATTTGTCTGTCCTGTGGGTGACAGTTGGTCGACAATTGGTGGGGATGGCTGGTCCCTTCTTCACAGGAGTAACTTCCCCAGATGATGTCTGTGAGGTCTGGCCTGGAAGGAGGACCAGGGGTCCTCCCTGGGATGCTGGTAGCCAAGGAAGAATTCTTGGGTCTGGATCATAACTGTCAAATAGGAAAATAAAAGAACAATAGCAGATGGACAGGCTGACTGCTATATTGATGAAATAATTAAGGTCACCTTTAAGAGATCTTTCCTTTTCCCCTCAATTAGTCCTCCCTCACCCTTTTCCCCCAATTCCAAAATAATCTGGCATTTGTTGCATATACAGCCTGTATTAACTCATTGTAAACATTTTTTTTCTTAGTAGAATGTAAACTTCTTGAGGGCAAGGAACCTCACTTTTATGTTTGTATCTCCAGCATCAAGCTCAGTACCTGGACACATAGTAGGTACTTAATAAATTCTCAATGATTGATATTATGCTTAAAAGAACCAGAGGAAGACCTTTAGCGTGTTAGGTGGGTCCATTAGGAAAGCTTTATGAAATGACATGAAAAAGAACCCCACAGGATGAGAAGGCATGGCACCAGTGGAAGGAGGCCTGTTTCCTAGGAGGTGATTCATTTAGGTGCATTTTGAAGAGGTTAAATGGCCTGACCTAAAGATGAATGATATTACGATGATTTGGAAGGCTACTTCTTGCCTTCTCAAGGATGACTTTAGGGAGCTAAGATTAGTTCTATGTTGTCTAACTAAAAAAAAAACAACAACAAACAAAACCAGTGACTCAGATAAAAGCATAGATGGGATACTTATCTAATTTGGAGATAAAATAAAGTTGAGTGATAGCTTGTACATTGGAGACCAGAATCAAGTTCTGAAAAGATTTTGGCAGGGTTCATCACTGGCTGAAACTAATAAAATTAAATTTAAAAACAAATAACTTCAGAGAGAAGGAATAGGGGAGGCATAATGAGACAGCAATTTGTCTAGAAAAAAAAGGCCTGGGAGACTTCAGTACACTGTAAGCTGAATATAAATCTAATGTGTGAAATGTTAGCCAAAAAAGCTAATGTAATCTTAGGTTGTATGAAGAAGAGCACGATGATAAGGATTAGGGAAGCAATTGTCCTACTGTATTCTGCCCTGGTTGTACAATATTTATAGTGTCATAGAGGCAGCTGGGGATCTGGTACACAGAGTACTGGGTCACTGGGTCTGGAGTCAGGAAGATGTAAGTTCAAATCCAGCCTCTGTGATCCTGGGCAAATCACTTCACCTCTATTTGTCTCAGTTTCCTCAACTATAAAAGGGGGTGTTAATAGTACCTACTTCTCATGGTTTTATAAGAATCAATGAGATAATATCTGTAAAGATGCTTAGCACAGGGTCTGACACATGGTAGGTGATATATAAATGGATATTCCCTTCCCTTTGAGGATAGTGTTCACTTCTGGGTACCACCATTTTCTAAGAATATTGATAATCTGAATTTAGTCCAGAGTCAGAAAGGACCCTGAGAACATGTTACATGAGTATCAGTTGAAAGAACTGTGGATGTCGCTCCTTGAGAAGACTTGAGGAGAAGCAATGTTGGTTTTCAAGCATTTAGAAGGTTGACACATATGGAAGAGGGAATAGATTGGTTCTACTTACCCTCATAGGATAGTGCTAGGAGCAATGGTTAGAAGTTACAAGAAAGAAAATTTAAACTTGATGTTAAGGAAAACTTGCTGGCAATTAGAAGCATTCAAAAGAGGAATGGGTTTCTCCAGAAGAAAGCAGACTCCCCTTCACTGTAGGTCTACTAAAGATGGTTTGACAGAGGTGTGCTCAAGTCAACTGGAACCAACTCATGAGAGTTGATTATTAAATTTATGTTGTGAGCATTTGTGCCTTGCTACAAATCAGAGTTTGATTTAATGTTTTTATGATTTTATAATTTTTTGTTTTATGATTATTATAGAAAATAATGGAAATGTTAATAATACAGATTAAACTTAAAAGTATGTCATGAATACTTTTTTTTGGAGAGCCAATTGTTAAATATTTATTAGCACAACTGGTTGTAAAAGATGATTGTTGTTCAGGTATAACTGAACTATGAAGGACATTGAAATCCCAATTCTGAAATTGGGATCCTGTGATTCTGAATTCTCATAATGCTATTATAATACATCTCTCAAAATATCATATTAAATGATTTTAAGGTTGGGCCTTGCTTTTTTGAAGATGACTGGGCAAAAGGACTAACAGAGTATTGCATAAACTTTAGAATTCTTGCTCTCTTCAGATGTAGAGAAGAAAATCAGACTTAGTGACTGGGAAAAAAATTAAAGTGTCACATCTTGTGTGGGATTAATTTTAGTCATTATAATGTATACACATATATACATATATAGTTATATAGATATGTGTATGTGTATAAATACATATGCATGTATATATACATGTATGTATGTGTGTGTGTATGTGTATGTGTGGGGGGGTTATCCCATCTTGCTGTGATATGCCACTCTTTTTTTTTTTCAGGGCAATTAGGGTTAAGTGACTTGCCCAGGGTCACACAGCTAGTTAAGTGTCAAGTGTCTGAGGTCAGATTTGAACTCAGGTCCTCCTGAATCCAGGGCTGGTGCTTTATCCACTGCGCCACCTAGCTGTCCGATATGGCACTCTTAAGATAGACTGTTATACTTAGGTGACATACAGTCTTCTTCTGCGGGCACATTCAAAGCCTGCTATTGATACTTTGGTGTTAATACCCTTGAAAGCACAGGGTCACATCCATACTACAATGAAGTAAAGAACTAAAACTTGAGTTTAAGTTCCTCTTAAAATATCTGAGTATATTATACACCTAGATTTGTTGTTCATTAGTTTTTCAGTTGTGTCCAGCTCTTTGTGACTCCATTTGACATTTTCTTGGCAAGGATACTGGAGTGGTTGGACATTTCTTTCTCTAGGTCATTTCGCAGATGAGGAACTGAGGCAAATAGGAGTAAGTGACTTGTCCAGGGTCACACAGCTAGTAAGGGTACGAGGCCAGATTTGAACTCAGGTAGATGAGTCTTCCAGGCTTTATGTTCAGCACTCTATCCACTGTTCCACCTAGCTATCCACACATAGATTTACAGATATACAAAGACATATACATACATATATTAATACACATGCATGTGCATATAGATAAATACATACAAAAATGTATATATATATACACATTGTTTTATTGGAATTGGGAACTCCTAAAGGTGAGGAAATTGTTTCTACCAATGCAGATCAGCAACTGTTCTACAATTTACAGTCTTAGAAAATAGCAATGGTTAAGCAACTTGTCCAGGTTCACAGAACTATTTTGTATAAGAGATGGTAATTGAACCCAATCTCCCTGATTGAATTACTGGCGATATTCCTTATTATTATGCTATCTTCAAATATACACATATGTGTTTGTGTATATATATATATATATATATATATATATATATATATATAAAATGATTCTTATATTCTATATAATAATTTAAAATACTGTTATGCTATTAAGACAATCCAGGAGAATTCAAATTATCTAATAAAATACTATGTAGATATCAGTAAAAGGCAAAGGATGAGGAGGCCTTCAACAAGACTGAAATTTATTCCTTCAGAAATAGTCTGGAATCATTGCAGCATAAAACCATGGAAACACAGAAAGTATCAAAGCCAGAGAACTCAAAAAGAATAAAATCACCACATCACATCCCACAACTTCCTAAAATAGTGCATATGTAATATTTCAAAGAGACAAGTTTTCATCAATTGAGCAACCAGTATGCTTTTTGAGAAGCTAGGCTTAGCTCCAACCCAAGTGAAGGCATCAGAGTAGAACTTTGGTGAAGGAATACACACACACACACACACACACACACACATTTATAGACACATACATATAGACATATATGATTATGAATATATATACAAATTATATATACACATACATATATACTTAAATTTATATATGATTATGAGTGGAGAGTGAGAACAAACACATGTAATATGTATAGCTATGTTATCTTGTCAAAAATTTTTTGTGTAAATATCATAGAAGTAGCTGACACAGTAAAGAGTTGGTCTTAGATCCAGGAACATGGGGGTTCAAATTCTGTCTCTGGAAAATACTGGCTATGTATTATTGGACAACTCATTTAACCTCTAAGGAAGATTATAAGTTATAAAGAAGGTACCAATCTGCTTTGATGTGTAAAGACGGAGCTGTTTCCTTTTTTAAAAAACCATATTAGTAATTTTAAATAAAAAACCTCAAGTAAGAAAAAAGAGAAAGTACAAAATAGCATGCTTCAGTTTGTGTTCAGTCAATATCAGTTCTTTCTCTGGAGGTGGATAGTATGCTTCATCATTAGTCTTTTGGGATTGTCTTGGATCCTTGTACTGCTGAGTAGTTGAGCCATTCACAATTGCTCATAGAGCGATAATGCTGTCACTGTGCACAATGTTCTCCTGGTTCTGCTCACTTCACTATACATCAGTTCATATGAGTCTTTCCAGGTTTTTCTGAAATATCCTACAGAAGCTGTTTCCTTGACAATGAGTTGCCTGTACTAATAAAGTTAAAAGTCCAGACCCTATTCATGTGTATATGTGTATGAATATGTGTGTATATATACACACATATATGTATGTGTATTTTTGTATATATATATACATATGTGTATGTGTATTTTTGTATATATACACACACATATATGCATGTGTATTTGTGTATACACACACATAATTGACAGAAACATATGACCTGATTGTACATATATATCAGACTGGTTGTTGTCTTGTGGAGAGGGAAAGAAAGGAAGAGAGTGAGAAAAATTTGGAACTCAATATCTTATAAAAATTAATGTTGAAAGCTATCTTTACATGTAACTGGAAAAAAATAAAATACTATTAAGATTGAAGAAAAAATATATAGGGACAAAAGCCATTCCCCAATGGATAAATGGCAAAAGAATAAATAAGTCCGGGGGCAGCTAGGTGGTGTAGTGGATAAAGTACCAGGCCTGGATTCAGGAGGACCTGAGTTCAAATCCAACCTTAGACACTTGACACTTACTAGCTGTGTGACCCTGGGGAAGTCACTTAACCTTTATTACCTCCCCCCAAAAAAGAATAAATAAGTCCTCCAAACAATTGTAAACTATCAACGACCACATAAAAGAATACTCCAAATCATCAATAATTAGATAAATGCAAAGCAAAATAACCCTAAAGTTTCATTTTACACCCAGCAAATAGGCAAAGGTGACAAAAGTAGGGTATGTTCAATGTTGGAGGTATTGTGGAAACTTACAAATGCACAGAGGACTTCTGAATCAGCTCAACTATTCTGGAAAGCAATTTGGAATTTTATAGATAAGGTGACTAAAATGTCCATATCAACTAAAACCACAAGATGATGAAAAGAAAGTCTCTAAATATACCAAAATATTTATAGCAGCACTTTTGGTGTTAGCAAAGAACTGGAAACAAAGCACCTGATAATCAACTGGGGAATGACTAAACAATTTTTGGAAAATGATTCTAATGGATTATTATTGTGCTCTAAGAAATGATTAATATGATGAATTCAGAAAAGCACAAAAAGACTTATGTGAACTAATATAGATGGATGTATAGTGACTGGAACAACACAAATGGAAAGAACAACCACCATGAAACAACCAAAACAAAATTTCAAAAGTATAAAGAACAGGCTTGGCCCCAAAGCAGGGATATGAGTAGATACCTCTCCTGGCTCCTTTTGCAGAGGGGTGGGGGGGATACTTGGGTATAGAACATTTTATATATATATATATATATATATATATATATATATATATATATATATATATATATATATATATATATATATATATACACACACACATGTATATATGTATATATATATATATACACACACATGTATATATGTATATATATATATACACACACATGTATATATGTATATATATATATATATATTTTTTTTAATGGGTTTGTTGGTTTAGCTGATTTTTTTTCCTCTTCTTCCTCTTATAAAAAATTCCATTATAAAGTATAGTTCCTTGGGAGCAGACAGAGAAAGGATACAGGGGAAATGTAGATAATGTAAAAACAAAAGATCCA
Organism: Dromiciops gliroides; assembly: GCF_019393635.1. Taxonomy (NCBI): domain Eukaryota; kingdom Metazoa; phylum Chordata; class Mammalia; order Microbiotheria; family Microbiotheriidae; genus Dromiciops; species Dromiciops gliroides. The sequence goes on from NC_057861.1 coordinate 578,515,661, forward strand.
TAAAATGTATGAAAATAAAAAGTAAAATACGTGATTTCTGAAAAACGTGGCTTAATCTATTAACTTCACTATGCAATGACTTTACATGAACTTTGGAAAACCACATAGAATACCCATGAGGGATTTTTGGCAGCTTCTCCTTGATCAAAAGCCAATATTCCTGTAGAGCTCCTTGAGGCCAAATTCTCTGTGACTGTGAATGTATAGCCAGATAATGCTCCTGAAAAAAGCGGGAGTTAAAAAATAAAAAAATGTGCCTTTCAGGATCAAAGATCTAAAAGAGACCGGAAATGCCTTCAGTTTCATAGATCATATATAGGATATAGATATAGGAGGGACCTTAAAGGCCATATAATCCAGTTTCTTTCCTTTACAGATAAGGAAACTGGGTTCCATGATGCCCAAGTGACCCATGCAAGGTAGTAAATATCTGAAGTCAGAATCAAATCCATTTCCTACATTTTCAGAGTCTATGTCCTTTTCACATTGCCTACCTGATGTTAAGAATAGAAACTATGTATTATGGGCTCTTGACTACATTATTATTAAATGATTAGCATCCAAAAAAGGACAAATAAAGTCCTAAAATTGTGGTTCTGTACAACCCTCTTTTGTTTTTCACTGGAAAGTTTCAGAATTTTTGACTGACTTGCAGCATGGTGTAGGGGAATGAGGATGGGCCTGGACATCGAAGGATATTTGTTTAAAACCTAGTTCATACTTATTATGTGTGTCTTCTTGGGCCTCAGTTATCTCACCTGTAAAATAGGTGGAATTCATCAGATTAGATGACCTTTAAAATCCCTTCTGGCTCTAACCCCTTCCTTCCATAGACTACATTTTATGGGCATAGTAGGCCAATTCCCTTTCTTTGAACTCTCCCAGTTTGATTACTCTAAACTATATATTGATTGAAAAAAAAACTGAATTTATTTTTAAGGCCCAAAATGAATCCATTACCCATGTTTTCCCCCAATACAACAGAACATTCCCCAGGGTCTATACTTTAGACAACTCATAAAACTTGCTTTCCACTAGCCTAATGGTTTTTCTTTTCTTTTTGGTTTGATTCTAAGATATTTTTTGTTAACTAATGGCCTGATAAGAGATCTGAAATCATGTGGGACCTAAAGGTATTTTAAATGATGAAGTGGAATTTTAATAAAAAGTGAGTGGGATAAGGATCCACCCCACAATATTGGAGCTTTCAATCTCATAAAAACTGCCAAAGTCCATGAAAACAGCTTTTCTGCCTCTCCTAGCCCGATGTGGCAGAGAGGTCCCAGGTTTCTCATGAATTGGAAGGAATGGAGCAATGTAGCTAACTGTGTGAGGTGACACACACCAGGTCTTTGAACTGCCTATAAAATAAGGGTACCACTTAGCATGGGATATTCAATGTTGGGCAGGCAAAAACAGGACCACTTTCCCCTTCTCTTTTCCACTGGTTGTTTGGGAAGAGAGCAACAATGATGTAAGGATGGGAACCTGTGGCTTACAAACAAAGAAGGGGAATTTAGTTAAATGAAGTTCTTGGATTGAAGCAGTTCAATGGCTTCAGAGCAAGTATAAAATCTTTTTAAAAAATTCTATCTTCTGGGGGCAGCTAGATGGCACAGTGGTTAAAGCACCGGCCCTGAATTCAGGAGTACTCGAGTTCAAATCTGGCCTCAGACACTTGACACTAGCTGTGTAACCCTGGGCAAGTCACTTAACCCCCATTGCCTGCAAAAAACCCCAAAAAACAAAAACCAAAAAAAAATTCTATCTTCCTCCCTCCCTTCCTTCCTTCCTTCCTTCCTTCCTTCCTTCCTTCCTTCCTTCCTTCCTTCCTTCCTTCCTTCCTTCCTTCCTTCCTTCCTTCCTTCCTTCCTCCCTTCCTTCCTTCCTTCCTTCCTTCCTTCCTTCCTTCCTTCCTTCCTTCCTTCCTTCCTTCCTTCCTTCCTTCCTTCCTTCCTTCCTTCTTCCTTCCTTCTCTCACTCCTTCCCTCTCTCTCTCCCTTCTTCACTCCCTCTCTCTCTCCCTCCTTTCTTTCCTTTCTCTCTTCCTCCCTGCCTTCCTGCCTTGCTCCTTTCTCCTTCCTCCCTCCCTCCCTCTCTCCCTCCCTCTCTCCCTACCTTCCTTCCTTTCCAGCTATAGGTTGATTGAGCGAACCAGCGATCTTTGCAATGACAAATGCCACCCACATAATTTTTTTCTCATTTGCCAAAACCTCTTAAGCTACTTCACAGCCCCTCCCACTTTGTAAAATGACTAGCATTTCGGCATTCATTCTTTGGCCAAGTGCTTTGGGACAAGCTTACCTTGACATGAACCTCTTTCTCACTTCATTTCTCTAAAAGAAATTGGTTTCCCTGTTTTGTCTGATGTCATCTCAACATCCTTCCTAGTCCTCTCTCCTACTGGCTTTGGCAAAAGCAATTTCTAGAAACTGCTTCTACCTTTGCAATTCCTCAAGTTGGAAAGGGGCAATTATTCTACAGGACAGAAGGTCAAAGAGAGAGGAGAGCCAAGATCTAAATGTATCCCACTGAGATGGTAATAGAGACACAGCACTTGGCCACAACCAGAATGAAACAGGATTGGTCACAGGTGTTATGGGGATGACCTTTATCCTTTTGCCCCACTTGATGAGTTGTATTCTTATGAACATCTATCTCCTGGTTTGGCAGTCCCATCCATTGGAAGATAACTTCCAAAAACAAGAGCATTCGGTCCACTTTGACAGTCTCTTAATAGAATTTCAATATACAATACTCTATGCCACTGTAGAAAGGAATAGAAAGCCCCCCCTACTCTCATAACTTGTAAATAATGCTCATTTTAGGAAGGGTTTTGTGTGGTGATGTCGGGTCATACCATTCCCACTGACCTATGTTCACAAAAGCATAACAGATTTTGTCTGTGGGAGAATATGTAGTTAAAGATCTGCCATCTATGGAAACCAGGGTTGCTGGAAAATGGATTGGGTATATATTTATTTATTTCTGCATTAGTCATGTTATAAGAGAAGAATCAGAGCAGAAAGGAAAAACCTCAAAAAAGAAAAACAAAATAACAATAGAAATGGTATGGTTCAATCTGCATCTAGATTCCACAGTTCTTTTTTTAAAAATTAATTTATTTATTTTAGTTTTCAACATTTGTTTAGATAAGATTTCCAATTTCAAATTTTTCTCCCTCCCTCCCCTCCCTCCCCCCATCCTCTAGATAGCAGGTAATCTGATATAGGTTATATATACATACATATATATATATATATATATATCACATTAAACATATTTCTGCATTAGTCATGTTATACGAGAAGAATCAGAGCAAAAAGGAAAAGCCTCAAAAGAGAAAAACAACAGCACCAAAAACAAAAGAAATAGTATGGCCCAATCAGTGTCCATATTCCACAGTTCCCTTTGTTGTTTTTTTTTTCTGGATTTTGAGAGCCTTTTCCACCATGAGTCCTTTGGAACTTTCTTGTACCATTGGATTGGTGAGAAGAATCTAGTCTATCACAGTTGATCAACACATAATGTTGATGATACTGTGTACAATGTTCTCCTGGTTCTGCTCATCTCACTCAGCATCAGTTCATGCAAGTCCTTCCAGGTTTCTCTGAACTCCTCCTGCTCATCATTTCTTACAGCACAATAGTATTCCATTACATTCATATAACACAACTTGTTCAGCCATTCCCAAATTGATGGGCATCCCTTCAATTTCCAATTCCTTGCCACCACAAAAAGAACAGCTATAAATATTTTTGTACATGTTCGTCCTTTTCCCTTTTTCATGATCTCCTTGGGAAAAAGACCCAAAAGTGGTATTGCTCAGTCAAAGGGCATGCACAGCTTTATAGTCCTTTGGGCATAATTCCAAATTGCTCTCCAGAATGGTTGGATCAGTTCACAGCTCCACCAACAATGCATTAGTGTTTCAATTTTTCCACAGCTTCTCCAACATTTATTATTTTCCTTTTTTGTCATATTAATCAATCTGATAGGTGTCATAGTTGTTTTAGTTTGCATTTCTCTAATCAGTAGTGATTTAGAGCATTTTTTCGTATGGCAATTGATTTCTTTGATTTCTTCATCAGAAAACTGCCTGTTTGTATCCTTTGACCATTTCTCAGTTGGAGAATGACTTGGATTCTTATAAACTTGATTTAGTTCCCAATATATTTTAGAAATAATGCCTTTATCTGAGTATATATTTAATTGTCTAGAAATCATGGAGTTCTTAACCTGCTTTGTGTCATTGCACCCCTTCTCAAAATAATGTTTTTAAATATTTAAGATAAATTACGTAGAATTACAAAAAAACCCCGATTATTTTAAAATACTTATCAAAATTAAAAAACAAAAAGAAAAACACAAGTTTATGGATCTCAGGTTAAAAGATCCCTGCTGGAAATTATTTTTATAGCTTCATTTTGATCTTTTAAGAACCATGTATCCAATCTCAAAATTAGACCTAAAATCCCCATTTCCCCCACAAACAATCATAAGTGGAATGGGATGGCAAAAGGATCATCCTTCAGGGCACTAGATTTGGAAATTCTTGACAAAACTTAGTATCTTCTAGCAATGAAGAAGCAAAACAACTTGGAACCTATTATCCACATTTTATATTTGAGGAAACAGAAGCAGAGGTTAAAATGACTTGCCCAGAGTTACACATCAAGTGTCTGAAACTAGATTTGAACTTGGATCTTCCTGACTTCATGCCTATCTATCCACTTTGACATCTATTTACCTATAATCTTCTGTGGCTATAGTCATTTAAAAAACCAAAATAATTTGGCATAGTGTGCACAAAGCTTGCACATATTCTTTAATTCATCACGAATGCATATTATTATCATATTGAATATGAGATGTACCTTTGGCAAACAGTCCAGTTTTCCAAACCTAGCCTTGATTATAACCCACAGACTTTCTTTTAAAAAAATATTTTCAGTTCCAAATTCTTTCCCTCTAGACACTCTTGACCCCACACATTGATAAAGCATGAAATATGACACTCATTTTACATATGAAGTCATGCAAAACATATTTCCACATTGACCATGCTTGAAAAAATAGCCAAGAAATAATTTAAAAATAAAAAATTATGCTTCAGTCTGTACTCTAAGTCCATCAGTTCTCTATTTAGATGTGGATAGAATTTTACATGATAAGACCTTTAGAGTTCTGGTGGATTATTGCATTGATCACAGGTGCTAAGTTTTTCGCAGTTGATTATCTTGACAATATTGTTGTTACCATGTATCATGTTCTCCTAATTCTGCTCACTTCACTTTGTATCAGTTCATATAACTCTTCCCAGGTTTTTTTGAAATGATCCCCCTCATTATTTCTTAAAGAACGATAGTATTTTTTCACATCCATATATCAGAATTTGTTCAGTCATTCCCCAAATGATAGACAGCCCCTCATCTTCCAAATTTTTGCCACCATAAAAAAAGCTATAACAAATGTTTTTGTACAGATAAGTCCTTTTTTCTCTTTCTTTGTTCTCCTTGTGGTATAGATGTAGTAGAAACATTATTAGGTCAAATGTATTGCTGGGACAATTTTATAGCCCTTTGGGCATAGTTCCTAATTGTTTTCCAGAATGGTTAGACTAATTCATAGCTCCACCAACAGTGCATTAGTGCACCTATTTTCACACATGCCTTCTGGCATTTGTCATTTTCCCTCTCAGTAATGTTTGCCAACATGGCACCTGATGGTACCTTTAGAATTGTTTTTATTGGCATTTTTCTGATTATTAGTGATTTAACTCATGTTCAATGAGTTTGAACCAGGTGAGTTCCACTAAACCATATTAATTCCCATATGTTTGAATTCCTTTCTTAAGCTTTCATTCCCCTTTGGGAATTTCTGAAATTCTGGAACAATTCCACTCATCATATTAGCATATCAAGATATTCATCACAGCTTAGCATGTTGTTGTTGTTTTTTCCCCTGGGGCAATGAGTATTAAGTGACTTGCCCAATGTCACACAGCCAGTAAGTGTCAAGTGCCTGAGGCTGGGTTTAAACTCAGGTTCTCCTGAATCCAGGGCTGGTGCAGTATTCACTGTGCCACCTAGCTGCCCCTTAGCATGTTCTTAATGTGGACAAGACTTCCAGGTACACTGGAAGTAAAATATCTACCCAAAACATTTTTAGAAATCATGTAGTCTGGCAAAGAAGCCCAGATCCTACAGGTTTACTAGGATTTCTGACAATGATTTTGGTACTGCCTAGAATGAAAAAGTGAGTATCATATATGAAAATCATCCTTTTTCCAATCCATAATAGAATAGTTTCATATCGTCTTGCCTGTGACACGATTTTTTCTCCCCTTTTCATAGCAATGTTAGGAGCTGAGTTTTATTTATTTATTTGTTTGTTTTACTGGTCTTCTTGCTTTTCTTCCAAATTTGAGAAGCTTGTGCTAGACTGTGGAGAAGTTAAGAACAACCCATACACCCGCTAGTTTCCTCTAAACACCTTCGCACATTTTCCAAGGGTTAATCAGACTGTTTTGCAGCAATGATTTTTCTGTTCATTGAAATGTGTTTTTAAAGAGCTACAACTTTTAAGCTGTGAGATCCACTTTTAAAAAATCACAGAAATGAAAACAGAAGAAAAAAGGACAATTAAATGAATGCATATGACATAAAATCCTGGATTCAAATAACAGAGAAATAATAAAAGGTGAGGGAAACAGCTCGATTCAGTTTCATTTGCTGAAGACCAGATGTTCTAAGCTAGCCTAATGTCAGTAGAATTATATACACATACATGGCCACCACTTTCACAAGAATAAAACAATATCGAAATTATTGCTTGGTCAAATTAAATTTTTACACTGTTGTAATAACTAATGTTCACAGATCTCTTTAAAGTCTTGAAATGCATCTTACTTATATCTCATTTGTTCTTCAAAATAATACTGCTAGATTGGGGTTTTTATTATCCCCATATTAGAGAAAATGAAACTGAGGCTGACATAAGTTAATATAACTTTCTTAGGGTCACACAACTAGTAACTGTGTGAAGTAGGATTTGAATTCAGATGTTCTTAACTCTAAATCTAGCACTCATCTCCTAGCTGCCTTTCATAATGCCTGTAAGTACCTATTTTTCACAGTGGTGTTAGGAAGCTCAAATGACCCAGTATGTTTAAAGTGCTATATAAATGTCAGCTATTGTTAGGTGAAGCTTTACCCTTTCTGAAGGCTGTTGTAAGTATCCAAGGAAAAGTTTATAATGCATTGATACTGATGGTTTTTGAGTTCTTATTTTTACTTCAGAATTAGGCCCATTTCCCCCCCTATAGTTTAACCTTGCAGAATATATCCATTTCACGAGTTATGAAATGTCAACATTATTCCTCTAATGGAGGCAATTTTTTCATTTGAATTTTGTAAGCTAGGAATCAAAACAATAAAATTGTAGGTTTTACATTATGGATTAATTTTCTAGTGTGGTCTTGGCACATTACCAAAACCATGAATATATGAATATTTCATTCAGTACCTTGAGTAAATATTGCTACATCTTTAACTAATTTTTCTCTGTGACCTCATTGCTATTTCTTTTAAGTCATTTCTCTCTTCATCATGAGTGTATTAAGGTTTATTACTTCTCAATAGCTAATTGATTGAAGTTAATAAGCACTTATTAAGCACTTATTACATGCTGGGCACTGTTCTAAGCTCTAGGGAAACAAAGAAAGTAAAAACAAAACAAAACAAAAAAAACCCACATTCTTGACCCTGAGAGATATTCTATATCCCATTAGATATTTTCTTAAGTTTGTAAAAATATTTAATATTAAGTACAATTTTTTCCTTCTGAGCCCATGAAAGGGTAATTTTTCACTTCAGCATCACAACTCTTTGTCCATGGTTTGATGACTCACAAAAGTTTGTTGAATAATCCAATCGATTAATCTCCCCTGGATAGTCTCTGTATTTCCTAAAGCTATTCCTACATATGCAATAACTGAGAAGACCCTTTTGTGTAGGATGATTTTTGATATATATTAGTATGTTCTCTGGGTGGGAAGGTGTATGTGTGTATGTGCATGTGCGTGTGTGTGTGTGTGTGTGTGCGTGTGTGTGTGTGTGTGTGTGTGTGTGTGTGTATGTGTGTGGTCAAGCAGAAGTGGTGGTGGTGTTGAAGGAGGGGAGTTCCACAAGGTGGAGATTTTAGAGATTTTTTTAGTCTAATCTTTTCACTGCACTAAAGCCCAGGGTGGAGGGTCATGCACTAGATCCCACTGGTAGCAAATCACTGGAGCAGAATTTGCATTTATCTAATTATTAGTGATTTAATTCATTGATGTTTGATGGATTTAAACCAGGTGAATTCCCAGGCCATTAAACAAAGTCTTCTGAGTCCAAATCTGGCCCTTTAGCATTAAGCTCTGTGTTCCCATAATCATGTGCCCAGCAACTTTGCCCAACACTCTCCATTTCTTGGGTGAGCCACATCCCCAGAGTTATCTACCCAGGGCTAGAAATCATCCCAATGGAGTCACCCCATACAGAATCACTCTGAGTTCATTCCTCTTCACATGGATCCAAATGATGAGGTAATGGGCACCACTGAATTCAAAACACTCATATTTTCCTATTACTTCTTTTTTTTTAATAATAGCTTTCATTGTCTTGAATCTGGCTGAGGAATATGGTTTTACAGTTATGATCTGCAAAGAGTGAAAGTGATCAAAATTTTTTGCAAAATAAATCCAAGGGAGCCAGAGGGAACCTGTTGATGTGTTACAGAAAGGTCAGGTCTAGTACCTTCTATTTTGGCCTAAGTAGGCCTGGAGAATAGTTGATGAGTCAGTTTGTCCATCAGTCTGCCTATTAAAAAGTATTTCTTTAGTGTTTTTTGGGCATCAGTGGCAGCCAGATGGCACAGTGGATAGAGCATTGGGCTTGGTATAAGATAGATGTCTCTTCATGAGTTCAAATATGGCCTCAGAATCTTACTAGCTTTGTGACCTTGAGGAAGTCATTTAACCCAGTTTGCCTCAGTTTTCTCATCTGTAAAATGAGCTTGAGAAGGAAATGGCCAATCACTCCAGTATCTTTGCCAAGAAAATCCCCAAAATGAGGTCAGGAAGAGTTGGATATGACTGAAATGACTCAACAACAAATATAAGGCACTGTATTAAGCATTGGGAAAACAAAGAAAGATGAAAACATGTCCCCTTACCTCAAGAAGCTCACTTTCAAATGAGGAAGCCAATACACAAGCAATTATACACCTATAAGTTACATACATTGGAAGGGAATTTCAGAGAGAAGGCAGTTTCTGGGCATGGCGGGGGAGGGCAAGATTGGGAAAAACATCTTTTGAAAAGATAGGGTAAGCCAAGTACATGAAAATTAGAATTCAGAGGTTAGGATGAAGAAGATCTTTGGCATGTTGTACAGTATCAACATACAGAAGTGGGAAATTTAGTATTGTGTCAGGAATAGACAGTTATAACTGAAGTTTAGAATAAGCAGAGAGGAGTCAAATATAAGATTTGAAAGGTAAGACGGGTCCAGGTCATAAAGGACTTTAAATGACCAGTGGATGGTTACATTTAATGAAGGAGGAGTTAATTTAATAATGGGGTGGTATCAGACCTATACTTTAGAAAAATCACACTGGAAGATGAGTAGAGAATGGAGGAGTGGGGAGAGACCTGGGGCAGGAAGACTAATTAGGAAGCTATTATACTAGCCCAGACAACAGCGGGGTAGTACTAGGTTGGAGGCTATGTGACTTATGTGAATGGAGAATAGGAAAGATATGTTTAAGAAGTAAAAATGATAGGATGACCTCAGCTAGTTCTTTGCATCTCCAGTAGAATGTGGGCTACTTGAGGGCAGGCAAAATTTCATTTTTCTCTTTGTATTCCTAAACCCTAGTGGACACAGTGCTTTGCACATAGTAGGTGCTTTAATTAATGTTTATTGTAAGAATACTTGGAGGGGCAGCTAGGTGGTGCAGTGGATAGAGCACTGGCCCTGGATTCAGGAGGACCTGAGTTCAAATCCGGCCCCAGACACTTAACAATTACTAGTTGTGTGACCCTGGGCAAGTCACTTAACCCCAATTGCCACACACACACACACACACACACACACACACACACGCACACACACACGCACACACAAGAATACTTGGGGCAGCTAGGTGGTGCAGTAGATAGAGCACCAGCCCTGGATTCAGGAGGACCTGAGTTTTAATCCAGCCTCGGACACTTAACAATTACTAGCTGTGTGACCCTAGGCAAGTCACTTAACCCCAATTGCCTCACCAAAACAAAGAATACTTGAATTTTTACCTATGTGGAGCACTTCCATACTTCCTAAAGAAGTCCTGTTTTCCCTCATTAATATCATTCCTGTATCCTTGCTCTTTTTACCTTTCCCTCCTACTTCTCTTCCTGGGGCCTTGTCTTCCTAATGTCTTTCTTATTCCTTAAGAAAGGGCTCTTATTATTGGCTTGGCACTGTCTATGATGTTGTGCAGGGCTATGTGCTTTTATGGCATTGCATAAAAATTGAATAATAATAAATAACTACAAGGGAGGAGGAATATTACAAGCTGGGGATAGCAAAAGATGCTGAGCTCATTATTCGAAGGCCAATCTCAGGGTTCTTGGCTGTCCCCTTCAAAGAGATTTGTTTGCCAGCTGTGTTGAGAAATATACTTTCCATATGATGAGCTAGGGATGGAGCCAGTTCCCTCGCCCTGCCTACACCCCGCCCCCCATATACACAGAACTACTTCCCCTATCCCCTTGTGAGTAACCAGAGTTGTTAGTGGTGTTTGGGAGAGGATAACCCCTCACGCCTCCTTGGCACTGGGGAGCATAGCTGTAGTGAGATGATGAATATTAGGGGCATGGGATGGATCCTTTTTTATTGCATTTCATTTCCCGATTCCATGTGCAAAGGGGGCAGCTTTCCAGGCATTTAATGGATCCGTTGGCCGTTTAGAAGGTCACTTGCTTTTATCTTCGGGATTACCTTGGCCCAGAGAGGGCATTTCTTTTTTAATATGTAACTGAGGTTCAGCATGTCAATCAGATCCTATCATCTGCATCTTGAGAACTGGTTTTCTGTTTAGTGTTTATGAACAAGTTAAGAGAGACAAATGAAGTCATAAATTTCAAGTGCCGGCAAAATACTGGGTAAATATTTTGCAGGGCTCAATGATTAGAGGAGTTGAGAGTCAGAGTGGCAATATGCAAACCAGTTGGAGACAGGGCCTTTGTAGCTTAGACCAGCCCCTGGCCTGCCTTGCAGAATCTGTATTTAGTCAACATAGCTAATACCATCTTTATGGCATGATCAGTATCTGAGTGCTGGGCTGGAAATGTTTCCATCATTTGTGAACAAATTGGTTTCATTCACACAGAATGTCACAGATGTCCGCACAGGGCTGGGTGAGAGATTCCAACCAAATCTGGAGCAAACAAGACAATTCATCACTTGTCCTCCAGCAGACAAAAAAAAAAATGAAGTCAGATAGTGTAGCTTTCCTCTATCCTCATTGCTAAGTGGCTGCTACACATGGCCCACTTGTTAATACAAGGTGAAAAGGTGTGTGTGTGGAGGGGAGGGGGTGAGAGGGGTGTTCAGGAGAAAGCCAAGAATGGATGATAAAGACAAATAAAAATGTTGGTTTTAGCAACAACAGCTCAACATTGTCTTCTCTGGTTTCAAGGCTGAGGGGAAACCAAAGCATGTGTTTAGCTTCTCCTCAGCATTAGCTGGCAGCTGCTGGTGCTGTTTGAGTTCTCAGTGAGAGGGTTTTTTTTTCTTTTTTTCTCCCCTAGTGACATGGGTCTGGCTGTAGAATGTCATAAATTTTGAAACTAGATTCAAGAGGAGCAAATGGTTTCACAGAGAATCACAGGAATATGGATTCATGACCTGAAGAACAAGTGTTCAGGTCAACTGGAATAAACCCTTTCTTTTACAAATGAGAAAATTGAAACCCAGTGAAGTTGACTTGTCCAAGGTCATTGAGGTAGTAAGTGATGGAGCCAGGATTCAAACCAGAACTTTTGACTCCATATCCTATTCCACTGGACCACACGTTGGAAGTTACAGTATATCTATCACCCATTTTGACTTATTTATCAAATGCAGGTTCTTCACTTTCATTAGATAGTTTCTGAAGCCAAGATTGTGAGAATATTATGTTCAGTTTGGACACAATATTTTGTATGTTAAATTTTATAGATTAACTTCTTACCTCTCATTTTTCCCCTTATAATACTAATTTCCCAATATGCCTTATGTTATGTTGAAAATTCCCTCACTTTTTCAGTTAAAGAAATAGTTCAAGCGACTCACCCAGGGTCTCACAGCCAATAATTGTTTGAAGCAATATTTTGAATTTAGGACTCCAAGTTCAGTGTTCTAGTCACTCATCCACTTAGCTGCTGTTATAATAGAAGGCTTACAAAGAACGCGTTAGATATCTTTAAACATTTTAACTATTTTTCATGGGAAGTAGAAATTGGTCTTCATGGTACACTGTCAGAGAACCTGAGTTCATATTCTCTTTCTTTTTTTTTTTTAGTGAGGCAATTGGGGTTAAGTGTCCTGCCCAGGGTCACACAGCTAGTAAGTGTTAAGTGTCTGAGGCCGGATCTGAACTCAGGTACTCCTGACTCCAGGGCTGGTGCTCTATCCACTGCGCCACCTAGCTGCCCCCATATTCTCTTTCTTATGGTTATTACTTATGTTTTGGGGCAAGTTATTTAATGCCCCTGGGCCTCAATTTCTTTAACTATAAAATGAGGGGGTTAGACTAGATGGCTTCTGAGGAAAAGTACCAGCTCCTTCTAGGGTTCCAAAGAGCAGAATTAGAATAAAATGAGTGGAAGTTGCTGGGTTTCCAAATCTGAGAATTAGAGTTTTAGAAGTACTGGATAATTCTGATCCTTAGGAGTTAGTGAGTTCCTTCTCATTGGAAATACTCAAGCAATCACTGCTTACCACCTATTAGGGAAATTGTAGAGGGGATTACTCCTTTAGGTGGAAGGTTGGACAGTCCTTTTACAGCCCCTAATGACTTTGAGATTTTATAAACTTGGAAACATTACTACTTATAAAGAATGTCTTCCCTGTGTAAAGAAGGCCATGCTTAAACTCTTGACTCCAAGTAGAAGAAATGTCACTGCTTAATTTACAAGTTTGAGTAACTTGTTTTCTTAGCAGAAAAAAAAAATTGGTGGAGATTTCAATGATTTTATTTTATTAAATTTTTTTTTTGCAGGACAATGAAGGTTAAGTGACTTGCCCAGGGTCACACAGCTAGTAAGTGTCAATTGTCTGGGAAAGGATTTGAACTCAGATCCTCCTGAATCCAGGGCTGGTGCTTTATCCACTACATCACCTAGCTGCCCTGAGCTCAATGATTTTAATTAAGTTCTATTCAATAAACATTTGTTAGCATCTACTATGTGAAAATAATGATAAACCTAATAGTAAAGCTCTTATCTAAAGTTGAATATGGAAATGAATAATTGTGAGAATATAATAAATTGAAGATCATCTATTAAGAACTGTAAGGAGGGGGCAGCTAGGGGTGGCTAGGTGGCGTGGTGGATAGAGCACCGGCCCTGAAGTCAGGAGTACCTGAGTTCAAATACAGCCTCAGACACTTAACACTTACTAGCTGTGTGACCCTGGGCAAGTCACTTAACCCCAATTGCCTCACAAAAAAAGAAAAGAAAAGGAGGGGGCAGCTAAGTGGTGCAGTGGATAAAGCAACGATCCTGGATTCAGAAGGACCTGAGTTCAAATCCAGCCCCAGACACTTGACACTTACTAGCTGTGTGACCCTAGGCAAGTCACTTAAACCTCATTGCCCTGCAAAAAACAAACAAAACACAAAACAAAACAAACAAAAAAAATTGTAAGAGACTTATAGAAGTCATTTAGTCTAAACCCATCCTGAGGGAACAGTGACCCACGGAAGTTAATTGATTTCCTTAGGCTCACACAGATAATAAAGAGATGGGGTTTGAACTCGTCACAACATTCTTTCCTCTGTATCATGATGCCTTTTCTATTTCATGCTGCCTCTCATAGATCTAGAGCTCAAAGGGATCACAGAGACCTATTGGCAACTGGGCCCTAGACAGGTAAGGTGACTTATTCAAAGTCACTTTCATATCTTTCAGAGGTAGTGTTTGAACTGAGATCATCTGAATCCAGAGCTAGGGTTCTTTCCATTGTACTACAGCAATTGGGAGGTCAGCAAAAGAAATATAAACCCATTTTACAGACAGGGAAAGAAAATCACAGAGGAGATGCATGAGTTTGGATACTGAATTAGAGAAAAATCTAGGATTATACTTTATGCCTTCTGACTCCCACTCCAATATACCAATATAAAAAATAGAAGCATATATCAAAATAAAAATTGAATATGAAGAGGATTATGTTATTTCTTTATGTACTGAGAAGAAGAAAATGTTGGTTTGATTCTTTCTCAGGTTGTGTTTTCACTGTACAGAGTCATGAGAAGGGGAGCTACATTCTTAATCAGTCTTTGACCAAATACATAATGATGTATGGTATGAATCCCAAAAGTTGAAAGCCCATGTTAATCCATGGGCTTCCATTTTCATCATGCCAATCATCATTCACAAGTCTACTTGAGATCCCTTTGTTATACAGGGTGAGCAAAAAGTCATGATGTTTTAATAACTTTTTGAAAATTATTTTTCTTTATTTTTATCCATTTATGAGATTTGATTTTTCACATGTAATGTAAATTCATTCACAAATATGTATGTATGTGTGTGTGCATGCATATATATATGTATATATACTGTATATGGTGCTATGGTATTATAAATTAAAAACAAAAAATAAAGGAGTTATTAAATATTGAAATCTAAGTTCACATCTATGTGACACTGGGCAAGAAACCTTTTCCAACCTTAATTCTCCCACTTATAAAATGAGGACAATAATAGCACTTATTTCATGAGATTGTTGTGAGGGTCAAATGAGATTTTATACACATATAACCTTTGCAAAGCACCTTAAAGTTTACAAAGATAAATATATCTAAAGATATAACTTTTAATGTTGATATATCTTTATATATAAACATGATAGATATTTTTATGCAGGTATATATCTATATTTATAAATATATACATATATGTCATATAAAGATATTTGAGTACACAAAGATTAGCTATATAGATATCTACTTATAAAGTTTAGATATATGTACATACAAAGATAGATGTCTGTCTTTGTAGATACTTATATTTGTAAACTTTAAGGTGTCATACAAAGATTATATATGTGTTTATATAAAACCTGTATATATCTACATATATATTTACATAAAGATACATCTTTA
This sequence comes from Dromiciops gliroides, assembly GCF_019393635.1. NCBI lineage: Eukaryota > Metazoa > Chordata > Mammalia > Microbiotheria > Microbiotheriidae > Dromiciops > Dromiciops gliroides. The sequence continues at coordinate 578,531,060 of NC_057861.1, forward strand.
TGTGTTTATGCATACAAAATATGAAAACTTTAATATTTTTATATTTATATAAGTATCTGTGTATCTACATATGTATATAAAAGATATTTGTATTTACAGGTGTCTATATGTGTATGTATATGCATATAAAATCTTTGCAAGTCTTAAAATGTCATACAAAGGTCAGCTATTATTATCAATTTTTGGATTGTTGAAATTTAAAACTTGATATGCATGAAGGAAACTGATTTCACCCCATTTTAGTCCTTTGCAAGATAACTCCATCTCAGTATGAGTCAGCAGTATGATGGAAGAGTCAAAAATGCTGATACAATCTTGGACCTCATTAAGAGAGCCAAAAGCTTTCAGGAATAGGGATAATACCTTTATTGGAACATATATGGAACATTGTAATATTGTGTTCAGTTCTGAGCACTATGGCTTAAGAAGGACACATACATAAATAAATAGTGTCCAGGGCAGCTAGGAGGTGCAGTGGATAAAGCACCAGATTCAGGAGGACTTGAGTCCAAATCTGGCCTCAGACACTTGACACTTACTAGCTGTGTGACCCTTGGCAAGTCACTTAAACCTTATTGCCCAGCTAATAATAATAATAATAATAATAATAATAATAATAATAATAATAATAATAAAGCAAATAAATGAATGAATGAATGAATGGATAGATAGATGATAGATAGATAGATAGATAGATAGATAGATAGATAGATAGATAGATAGATAGATAGATAGATAGATAAATGTTGTCCAGAGAAGGGCAACCAGGATGGTGATTTCATGCATGTCAGATGAAATTCAGTTAAAGAAATTGGGCATATTTAGCCTAGAGAAGAAAATATCTAAGAGTTGGGGGAAGGGAAGATATACAGGGGCCATCTTCAAGTTTTTGAAAGGTTGCCATATGAAGGGACCATCAGACTTATCCTCTTTGAACCCAGAGGTCAGAACCAGGGGCAATGGGTGGAATTAATTTTTAAAGACAACTGAGACAGGAGGTCAGAAAAAACCTTCTATCAATTAGAGATATCCTCAAGTGGAATGGATTGCCTTGAGGGGTAATGGGCTACCCATCCCTTGGTCTCAGATTCTTAGAGAGCAAAATAGCTTCTGATTCCAGAATATTCTGGCTCTGAATTGATCATTCTCTGATCCTTGTGGGCCTCCAGATAGAATGGATGGCCACTTGTTGGGAATGTTGTAGTGGAGATTAGTTTTGAGTGTGGCTTGTACCAGATAGCCACTGAGGTCCCTCTTAATTCTCAAATTCTGTGATTCCATTGTCCTCTTCCATACACTGAAGGACACCTTTCCTTCCTATTGGTCAATAGGAAAACCTTGTGATAAAGATAGGTGGTTTTCCTCATGGTAGGAGATTGGTTACCCAGTCAAAAAGTATTTGAATATACATCGGACCTTCCTGCTACCCCAGAAATCACACCGAGTGAGGGGCCATCTACTTATAGGGTCAGGATAGAGGATTGACCAGGATCATTCTAAGTGGAATATATGCAAAACGGCTGGGAAAAGATGTTTTCTATCTGCAGCACCCATGATGGTAGGTCTGGGCTGAGGAGTCAATTTTGTGATAGGAGTAAATGAAGGAAATCTTTATTTGGTTGTTTACATTTGTAAGATCATAAGCACCCACGCGTCCCTGTATTCAGGCTCAGCTTAGCATGGTACAGTGAGGGCAGGTGAAATCTGGTATTCAGGCTGTTGCCAAAATAGCAGATGGAATTGGGTTTGGCTCCATGAGCATCAAACCATTTAAAGGGGGAGGGAGGCTTCCTGGAGCATGGATTTCACTCAATTTAGTTAAGCAGCCCTCATTATGTCAGCTGTTTTAAGAGTTTACTGGCTATTAAATATTTTCATGTGTTACCATGTGCTAAGTAATAATTAACAGAGGAAATTTTTAATGAAATGGCTTGAAGCCTGTGGGGATAAAAAGTATCCAAGCAAACTTCCTCCCTGCCCCTCTCCCCCTTTTCTCTTTTCCCACCTCCCATTCTCTGCCACAGTGTTGACAGGTAACTTACTTATGTTACACTAGAAAACATTGTGACAGGTGGATGTTCTTCAGCATATTAATTTACACTGGTCTCCATCCAAAAGGGATTATGGGTAACCAAACTCTGAATTTGGAAGGGGAGTTATATGTCCCCTGAAATCCCCATTTCACATAGTTATAGACACTAGATGTAGGTGCCAGGGTATGGTTGTCCGGCTGCTACTCTTGGGCGGCTGCCTCATTGCTTGTCCTGGAAACAGAGCAGAAAGCACAAATGTAGTTAGGACCCTTTTGGTATCCAACCCCCATCTGAAAAGCTCCATTTGGCACCATTAGAGCCAGAGAGCCTCTAGTGGCCAAGTTCATTGCTCATCCGTGAAATCTGCTTAGAGAAAAAGGGAATCTAATGATTGACCCTGCAGTTGTGGGTTTTGAGGTGATCCCTTGGATCAGGAAAAATAATGCTTCCCTGGCCCTTGCCTTCCTTCCTTGGAAAAATGAAGGACTATGGGTGGAGAATATGGTATATATTCTCAGCCTCAGCTGATGTATCGGTCAGTTTTGCTGAATTGTTTCCTTTCCCTCTTTCTTATTTATTCTTTGTGGCAAGAGATGGCTCACTGGGTAAGGGAGTAGAGGAGGGCAATTTTTGGAAATGAAGATGATATAAAAACAATAGATATCTGTAAAATATTTTAAAAGAAAAAAAATACTTCCACTTCCATTTTCTCTGAGTTAAGTTTCTCTTATTTTTGGTTAAAGCATACATTTGATAGTCAAGGAGAAAGCAGTTGAAATATGTAATAGGTCTAAGATGAATGTGTATCTATAAATTTTCTTTTTGAGTTCTTTAAAAGATGGAGAAAGGGATGCTATAGTGGATAAAGGGATTTCCTTACAATAAGGAAGACCTGGGTCTAAAACTTGCCTCTGCTACATACTAATTATATGATTATGGACAAAGCACTTAGGGTGATGGCTTTGAGAGGAAAGATAACTCAGAGGCAACTAATCTAATCCCCTCATTCTCCAAATGAGGAAACCAAGGGTCACAGAGGTTAAGTGACTCATCCGTGATTACTTATATCTTATGTGTCTACGCTGGGATTAACATCTCAGGTCTACAAATAGTCCTCCAAGACTCTAAATTACAGACAAGCTGCCAATCTACATTAGTGGAGACAGTTTCCATGTTAGGAGCTCCAGAAACACATAAGATTACAGGTCTGGACCACCACTCACCAGTGTTGCTGCCCGCCCCCCCCTTCAAAAAAATGAAAATTAGAATGAGAAATGTATCAAGGCCTGGTGGGATGAGTGCAGAACTCAGAGTCAAGAGACCTGAATGCAAATCCTGACTTTGATGGCATGACCTTACCTCTTGGGCACTCTGGGCTTCATTTTTTTTTTAATCTATAAAATGATCTCCAAATGATCTCTAAATCTAATTTATAAATTTATAATTTATAAATCTAATTTATAAAATGACCAGAATAATGTTCTGGTTGTAAGTTGACTGCATTGTATATCTTAATGTCTTAAGTAAATAAGACTAAAGACAGAACCTGTGATTTCATTAGTATAAGGAACTCTTGGATAAGACATTGGTAGTACCCTAGGCACTGGTAGGCGAAGGGACTTGCCCCTCCTCTGATTGATGAGTTCTTCTTTGAACTTTCATTTTAAGGAAGTGCCCAGGCAAGCCATCCCTCACTCCACTCCTCTTTTGGCTTGTTTTCCCAACCCCATTCTTTCCTTTATTTGTTGTCATCTTCCATTAAAATGCAAGCTTCTTGAGGACAGGGACTATCTTTTTTTCTTTTTTTGCATGTATTTGAATGACACAATAAGTAGGCCTAGATTCAGCAATACTTGAGTTCAAATGTGACCTCAGATGTGTATTGGCTGTGTGGCCCTGGGCAAGTCAATTCACCCTGTTTGCCTCAGTTTTCTCATCTGCAAAATGATCTGCAGAAGCAAATGGCAAACCACTCCAGTATCTGAGCCAACGAACCCCAAATGGAGTCAGGCACAACTGAAACAACTTAATAACAATATATGCTTTGGGAAGTCTCCAGGATCTTTGCCTTTCCTTATGTGGGAGGGCAGGGGAGAGGAGAAGAGATAATCCAAACAGAAAACCTCATTAGAGGATGACAGTGGAAGCTTTTCTTGTGATCTTTCAGACTAAGTGGGATGTCATTTTCATCTAGCCTCTTCTGGGGATCGATGATTCTATTGGGACTCCATCTATGGGCACAGGCAGCCATTCTTCCACTTTTGATTTGTGAGTCATGGCTGAAAAAACAATTATCACTTAGTGACTGATCAAATGCTGATAAGCCTTTTTTGAATTTGGACTGGTTAACCTTTGAGAATGTAGCCTACATTTCACAGAATTTACAAATCTGAACATTAGGGATTTCATTGCTATAGTTAAGAATAATATATATTCTTTTTCAGCCAAGATTTGTGATTTTTTTTTTGGAGAAAATTCCCCTCTACTAATGCAGATGATTGTTCTGTAAATTATGGTGTTAAGGATTACCTGGGGGCATAGGGAGATTAATTGTCTTGCTAAGGCTTACACAGAACCAGAATTTGAACTTGAATCCCCCTGATTCCAAAGATATAGCTTTTTTCTAGGACCAGCATACTACCTACAGAGAAGTAAATTCTACAGTACTAGATCTGGAGCCTGAAACACCTGAGTTCAACTCCTGTCTCATTTATTAGCTGAATTACACTGAATAAGTTATTTGACCTCCCCAACTCAGTTTTCTTATCCAAAAAAAATGGGAATGATAATATTACCAATCTCCCAGAGCTGTTGTGAAGATGAAATGAGATAATATAAGCAATGCATTTTGCACACTTTAAAGTGTTATATAAATGATAGCTACTGATAACTACAAAATTTACTGAGAACTGATTCCCCAGTCTCCTCCTACCCAGGCAGTTGAATTGCCTGGGACTAACCAATCTTTTGTCAATTCCAGACTCTTGATCAATTTATAGACCTTCCCTCAAGCAAAATGATCCCTGCCTTAGTCCCCTGACTTAATGTTATTATATAAAAAGGGTCCACCTACATTAAGTAGTTTCTATTTAGAGTTAGCAGTATCTATACTTAACTCAGGAGGAATTCTATTATTTCTTTTGTTAAAGGTTCATTTACATTAAGTAGTTGTACTTAACTCTGGAGCAATCTTTTGGTTCCCTTCTGTTCTGTTACCCCATAAAAACCCTGTCCTCAGTTCCCATCTTTGGGTATTCCTAGCTTCCAAGCTTTGTGATACCAGGAGCTATAGTTCCTCTGCCCTGATTAAAGACCTTATTTCTCCTATATTGATTGTTTCCTTAATTTCCAGGTTAACACTACTATAATCCTCTTGAATGTTGCCTCTTTAGAGTTCTTAAAAATCATGTATTGCTGAGAATAACTTATTCACGGTTCTTCATCATACAATATTACTGTTGATGTGTACAATGCTCTTTTGGTTTTGCTTACCTCACTTCACAAAGTTCATGTGTGTCTTTCCAGGTTTGTTTGTTTTTTTTAAGTCATCCCGCTTGCATTTTGTATGGCACAATAATATTCCATCACAATCATATTTCGAAAACTTGTTCAGGCATTCCCCAATTGATGGGTGTTCCTTCAATTTCCACAAAAACAGCCACTGTAAATATTTTTGTGCAAGTAGGTCCTATCCTTCCTGCCCCCCCCTCAAACCCCTTCTCCTTTAAAAATCTCTTTGTTACATAAACCTAGCAGTGGTATTGCTGGATCAAAGGATTGCTTGTCTCAGTGATCTCAGGGAAGAGGAAAGGAGGGGAGAGATAGAATTTGGAACTCAAAACTTTAGAAAAACTGTTTAAAATTGTTTCAACAAGTAATTGGGGGAACATAAAATATTACTTTAAAAAAAGATTGTAAAACAAAAAGTCAAATGGCTTGCTTTTCACTCAGTAAGCCAGAGAACTAAGGATGAAAATCATGACCTTTAAGCAAGCAATTGTGATGATCTATATTTCTGATGGCATTCATATCTCTGGCTTTTCTATACTTACTGGATATAGAGTGGAAGCAAGATGAGTCTCCTGTCATATTGCAATGCTCTCCATGGTACTCTGGGGAAAATTCATAATCCTGTACTATTTTTTGGCTTCTGACACTACTAAGACAAAACAACATCAAAAGCACAAAAACCGTTGTGCCATTTGCTAAAGTAGGTATAGACAGGCTTTGAAATGGAGCCCAAAGACATAAATATGGATATATAGGTATCCAGGGATGCTATAGAACTTCTCCTTATGATGTGGAGATCAGTGATTATAATCCAGGCATTGCTTATTTGTCATTTAGGCCAAGGTTATCTTTCTCTAGGAGCTTAGAGGCAAATAACAGAAGAAAAATTCTCAGATTCCAGAGAACAGGCCATGGTAATACCAGGGTTTTGAGCCACAGAATCAAAGAGCTGGAGGAGGCCCAGAATGTCAGAGCTAGAGGTCATCTATCCTCCTTTTACAGATGGGGAAACTGAGCCCTAGAGAGGAGGTGACTTATGTTTGTAGGCAGACACTAAGTTTTTTCTTGAAGTTCAAAAAAAGAACACAAGAAGGAGCTTTGCTGAGTATAGATGTGGATAATAAAGGAAGTGATGTGGGCTAGCTGGGTGGAGATCAGTGACCTTGCTTCCTTAGCTTTCCTCTGTTATTTCTTAGCTCTGACTGGTAAGGTACTATGTATGAAAATTGCCTCTGGACTCTCTCTTTATTGTGGTGGTTGTATTTTTTTTTCTGTTTGTTTTGAGGGGCAATGAGGGTTAAGTTACTTGCCCAGGGTCCCACAGCCTTGAACTCACGTTCCCCTGAATCCAGGGCCAGTGCTTTGTCCATTGAGCCACCTAGCTGCCCCAGCTTCCCTTTTGTTATGGCTCAAATTCCTCTGAATTCAAAGCCAGAGTGCATCTTGGGAGGGTCTAAGTGTAAATAAGTTTTCTATAATAGGAGTGGTTGCCAAACTGTGAGATTAAAATTGGATATTAGATCATAAATCTCCCCTACTTAACTTTTCCCTAATTTATCTCCCAGACTAGTAAATGGAAGAAGCTTCTGGTTTTCTAGATAGAGCCTTTATTGTATGGTAGTCACAAGGTGATGTTGATTAGAAGGATAGGAAAATAGAAATACAATACAAATCGTCTTAAGTCTAGGCTTAGTCTATATTCCTTATAAAAACTCACCAAACCGAAAAAGGCCACCTTTGGAGAGAGAGAGACCGTCTGTGCCGCGCCGTCAGGAGACCCGCCAAGCAGCCAAAAAGGCCTACTCCCGTTCTCTCCACCCCGGAAGTCAAAAACCCGGCAGGCAGTCTGACATGCGCAGCAGGCGGACTGTTCATCTCCTCCCCAAAAGGGTGGTCCTTGAAAAACTGGCGTCTTTCAGTTATCCTAACCAACTGTTAAAAACTTTCATATTTTACCACATTTCCCCCCTTTGCTAGACTTCCTACTGTAACGATTGGAATAACGCCACTTGCTGGATACTTACTGTAGAAGAGTTCTGCCCATGAAGCGAAGGTCTTTGAGGGCAAGACCAGGAGTCTTTTCTTTGGCATCAGGAAGTGACGCGGACTAGTGGGAGGAGGAAGGAAGAGGCTGGCGCTCGGTCGGGGGCTTTTTCCTCTGGACTCTGGCGGAGAAGGGAGCTAGAAATGCGCTCTCCCTTTAATAGATAGGAATCTAGGCCTTTCTCTCTCTCTTTATCAAATTCTTATTCTCCTTAATAAATGCTTAAAAGTCTAACTCTTGCTGAAGCTTATAATTTATTGGCGACCACTCATTAGATATTTTAGACAGACTAGCTAGAATTTTAGCCCTTAACACTTCTTATACATAGACTGGTAATTAGCTGGCTGAATAATTCAAATCCTACTTCAGGCACTTACTACCTGTGTGACTTTGGCCAAGTCACTTAAACTCTCTGGACCTCAGTTTCCTCACTTGGAAAATGGGGATCATAATATACCTACTTCCCATGATTATTGTGAGGATGAAATGAGATCATATTTGTAAAGTACCCTGTGAGGCTTAACACACTAGGCTTTAACAAATGCTTGGCATGTAGTGGGGGATGGGTTTAATTGATCAGATTGATCATGAGGCGTCCCAAAGAATTAGAAGACTCAGTGACTCAGTTTCCCAAGTTTTATTAGAAGACTGGTGGCCACAGGGAGAAGCACCCAAAGGAGATATAGTTTCGGGGATGGAAAATGGTCATATTTATAGTGGGAAAAATAGATTAATTCTTTATTATCTTAATCTCCTCCTTGTGGGAGGTTCACCTCCTATTTTGGACTTCCTGGGGTCTTAAGACTTCTTCCAAGGACCTTTCTCCTGAGGGGTGTGTTTTTGGGGTTTAAATGTCATAAGGTGAACCTAAGGTCACTTTGATTCCTTTTTCACATGTCCTAAAGACATTCTTAAACTTGTCAGAGCCAGAAGGTCTCTCTATTTATATCTCTTTACTTAAGATGTGGTTTCTAGGTACAGTTTCTATTTCCTGTCATCTAGGAATATTAATGGCTATTAATGGTTAATGGTCCCTGGTTACTGTCCCCTTAGGCTTCTGTTGATGGTGTTGGTTGATAGTAACCCTCTGGTTACTCAGGTCTTAGTTTCTCTGTTAACCCTTCTGGATACTATTGATCAAGAACTCAAGTCTTAGTTTATCTGTTAACCCTTTTGGCCTCCTCCATCAGGAGTAATCATCATCACCATTGTCATTATTGCCATTACCATCCTCCTCATCATAGCAGCTGAAAAGAAAAGACTTAATTGTGTTCACTTTATCTGACTATAGTTGGCTATGATGAAAGAGTTGTCAGCCTGCCCCTATACAAGGAGCTGTGAGATGGAGATTTTGTACCTGGAATAGCCATTACATCAGCCCAACATACTACAGTGTCACAGGGTTATAGAATTAGAGTTTAAAGGAGGCTTAAAGGTCATCTAGTCCAACCATTTAATTTTATCGGTGAGGAAATTGAGAACTGACTTGCCAAAGGCCATGCAAGTAGTAAGAGGCAGAATCAAGATTTTCATCTGAGACTTCTGCCTCCCAACCCAACTTTTTGCTTTATAATGCTGTCTCTCATTGCTCAGGATTGCCAGATTGTGGTTTGTCCTTTGTTCTTCAGGAGGACCAATGACATTATGAGGATGTTGTCTTGAATTGCAAAGTGAATTAGATTTACATGAGGCAGGGCTGTGCAAAATCATCAGTCTTACTCTTTCTTCAGGGGTCATCTGAGTTCCGTGGCAAGACAGAGGTCAGGAGGATTGTAAATGACTCCAGATGTAGTAGGAGACCTTGGCCTTTAAAGGTAAGGTCATTCTTTGGTCTCAGTTTGTCTGATGGCAACACCCATTCAGTGTTTTAAGACTAGGTAAGAAATGAGGCAAATAACAACAATAACAAACAAAAAAGAAAAAAAAACTCAAAAAAAAATCTAACTGGGAGGGGAAGATCCTCAGGGTTACTGACCAGAACAGAAACAATTGCTATTTATACTCCCTTGAGCCACCAAAACCCAAATAATGACCAAGTGAGGCTTGGGCCTATTATTGCCAATCAGTGAGAGCCACAGTGATTCGGGTTTAGGGCATGGTTAAGAAGCTCCATTTGAATCCCAATGGGCTTTATCCAAGCTAGTTTTCCAGAGCTCCATTTCAAGAAATCATAAATAAAACTATATGGTACAAAAGAGTTAATTGTCTGTAGCTATCAGGATTGCCATGCTGCAAAAAAATTAAGAGTCAAGAATTGATATTCTGTGTGTAAAAAGTTGCATCTCCCATCTCCATGCCTTTGCACAAGATGTCCCCAATGCCTGAAATGCTCTCTCTCTTTCCTCACTTCTGCCCCTTGGGATCCATGGATCCCTTCAAGGTTCAGCTCAAATGTAACATCCTAGGCAAAGATCTTCTGATCTCCTCAGGTGTTGGTGCTCTCCCTTAACTACCAAATTACATGATGTTCTATTCTATGCTATTCCATTCTATTTCATTCCATTCTATTCTAGTCTAGTCTATTCATATGTGTGTGTGTGTATGTGTATACATATATACATACATACATATATTTGTTGTTGTCCAGTTGTTTTCAGTTATATCTGACATTTTGTGACTCCATATGGGATTTTCTTGGTGGAGATATCAGAGTAGTTTGTTACTTCCTTCTTCCTCTCATTTTACAGATGGAGAATTGAAGCCAACAGGAGTTAAATGACTTGCTCAGGGTCACACAACTAGTAATATCTGAGGCTGGATTTGAACTCAGGTCTCTTTGACTCCAGCCTTGGCATGCTATCCACTGTGTCACCCTCAAATGGCAATATGCAAAACATATTTTCATATTAGCCATGTTGCAAAAAAAAAAAAGGCAAAAAAAGTGAGAAAATTATGCTTCAATTTGTACCCAAAATTCATCAGTTCTTTCTCTGGAGGTGGATAGCATCTTTTTTCATTTTAAGTCCTTTGCTGGATTGAGTTTAATTCAGGTCTTCTGACTCCAAATCTGGCTATCATTATACCTCTTTATGTTTGAAGAAAGGAAGTGCTGAACTTTTGGGGCACTAAGAATGTACCTTTTTGGGGCAGCTAGGTGGTACAGTGGATAAAGCACTGACCCTGGATTCAGGAGGACATGAGTTCAAACCCAGCCTTAGATGCTTGACACTTACTAGCTGTGTGACTCTGAGCAAGTCACTTAACCCCAACTGCCTCACCAAAAAAAAAAAAAATGTCCTTTTTCTTGGGAGACTGGTGGTGGTAGAAGGAGGGTACTGATTAGGAAAGAAAAAAAGGGCAATAGTTTGCTTCCACATAAGTCAGTCAACAAACTGGAAATTATCAATACAGAGAGGACACAAACATCAAGATAATATTTGTAAAGTTCTTTGCAAGGTGTCATCATCATTGCCATCGTCATCATTGTTGTTGTATTGTTGTCATCCTTGTCATAGCAGTTGAAAAGAAAAGACTAATTGATGGTTAGTTGTCGAACTATTGTTAGCTATGACAAAGGAATTGTTGGGCTGCCTCTGTCAAGGAGTTGTGGAATAGAGACTTCTCATAGGGAAGAATGTGGGAGATGGAGAAAGGCTTCTTGTAGAAAGTGAGTTTTTTTTTTTTTTTAATTTGCAGGGCAAGGAGAGTTAAGTGACTTGCCCAGAGTCACACAGCTAGTAAGTGTCAAGTGTCTGAGGCTGGATTTGAACTCAGGTCCTCCTGAATCGAAGGCCAGTGCTTTATCCACTGCACCACCTAGCTGCCCCATCCACTGCGCCACCTAGCTGCCCTGTAGAAAGTGAGATTTTAGGTGGGACTTGAAGGAAGTGGGGAAGCCAGGAGGCAGAGGAATGAGTCATGAAAGAAGACTAGATGGCCTATATCAGATTGCCCCTGGGATGAGGTACCCACACTCTAAGTCCCAAATATCTCTTCCTGTAGTCACAACATGGCACCAGTTGTTCCCAACATAGGAAAACATAATTATTGTTACTCTTCTCCAATGCTTGGAACAGCTTAGGTCTAATTAGTTCTCAAGAGCATCTGGAAGGTCAAACACCAGGTGCTCCCTTGGTCTTGGCAGAAATGGTCAACTCTAATGGCCAAAGGAAAAAAAAATCTTTTTCTTTTTTTCTTTTTTAAATGCAGCAGTGGGAAGACATAAACCCCAGAGAGTACTTTCAAGATTTGAGAATTTTATAAATAAAGTACATAACACTTGTAATGAAGCTTTGGAGCCAGACTTTGTTGATGCTCCAGTTGAGATGCATGCAACAGATGTTCACAGCTGCATCTGAATAACTGGCTGGTCCTAAGGAGAAAAGGACACATGCTGGTTATTTTATTTGGTACTTTAGGGAGTAAGGAATGAAGATTGTTTTGAAGAGTGAGGAAAGAATCCTAAAGCTGATTGTCACTGTAATTCCTCTCCTTCCTTTAAGTCTTATAGAATGGAAGCACTTAAAAATATTTATTTTTATGGTACCATTATGTACCTTTGAGGCTCCATAGTATAGTGGATAGACCACTCCTTATGGCAGTCAGAAAACTTGGATTTAAATCCAACCTCTGACTGTTTGATCTTAAGTTACTGCAGCAACTTGGGTTTGTTTCCTTATCTGAAAATGATAAGGTTGGACTAAATGACTTCCAAGAGCTCTTTCAGGTCTAGATATCATGCTGTCATCTTATGATTTTCTGTTTTAAAATGACAATGAGGGGCAGCTAGGTGGCGAAGTGGATAAAGCAACGGCCCTGGATTCAGGAGGACCTGAGTTCAAATTTGGCCTCAGACACTTGGCACTTACTAGGTGCGTGACCCTGGGCAAGTCACTTAACCTTCATTGCCCTGCAAAAAACCCAAACCAACCAAACAAACAAACAAACAAAAATGACAATTATTTCTTAAAATAGCCACCATTGAACCCACCCTTTTAAAGGAGGGGGGGGTGGAATTAAACCATCTGACAGTACATATGATGTTCCACCACTGTAGTCCCCCACTACTCTACAGAAAGGAGACAGGTTTCATTATTTGTTCTCCAGGACCAGAACCGATCCTTACAAGTCTTCAGAGTTTGGCTACCTCTAGTGCTGTTTTTGTTTACATTATTTTGTAAATTGTTCTCATTCTGTTTACTTTAAATTTCATAGGTTCATGTATGTCTTTGGGTGTTTCTCTGAATTCCGGTGGGGCCATTAGTTTTGAACTTGTTTCTCTAGTTTCAAAAGGGATGGATTGATTGGAGGTTTTACATTTGAGTGGTCTACCTTTTTAAAAAAAGGTTTTAGTTAGTATTAATAAGGCTTATTTAAATGGAACATATTTTTTGGACACTTTACAAATGTATGATACAAAAGGAGAATGGTAAACTCCTTTACTCAAAAAGATTGTTTTCACACTAATAACTTTTAAAGTATGAGAAAAGATGTCTTTAAAAAAAATCACCAACAAATACCATTGCTAATAGATACATATACAGTAGGACTAACTTTTCTCTAGGGAAGGCAGCTTGTTGAAAACTTTCTACTGAGACATCCTTTGCTGTGGAAAACATTAGGTTCTTTAACAAAGAATAATTTATAATCTTGTCATGTACAACTAACCATTATTTACAGTTGTAAAAAATATTGCAGTGATTAAAAATATAACTTTTAGATACTAACACACTGTAGTTGAACTCATGAACTAATTCAACAATTTTGGAGAGCAATTTGGAACTATGCCCAAAGGGCTATAAAACCATGCATACTCTTTGACCACTATTAGGTCTGTAACCTAAATTAATAAAAATAAAATTAGAAAAAAGATCTATGTGTAGAAAAATATTTACAGCAGCTCTTTTAGTGGTGGCAAAGAATTGGAAATTGAGGTTATGTCCATCAATTGGGGAATGGCTGAACAAAGTGTTGTATGTGATAGTTATGGAATACTATTGTATTCCATATTGTGGAATAAGAAATGGTGTTATAAGAAATGATAAGAAGGATAATTTTAGAAAAAAAATAAAAACAACCGCAAAGACTAACACTGATGCAAAGTGAAATGAGTAGAACCAGGAGAACGCAATAAGAGTAACACTGCACTATTAACAACTATGAATGACTTAGTTATTCCTGGCAATAAAATGATCCAAGATGATCTCAAAGAGTTTGTGATGAAAAATGTTATACACATCTGGAGAAAGAACTGACAGTCTAAATTCATATCGAAGTATACTTTTCTTTATTTTTATTGGGGGTTTTTGTATGTGTTTTCTTTCACAACATGACTAACATGGAAATATGTTTTGTATGACTGCATGTGTATAACCTATATCAAATTGCTTGCCTTCTCAATGGGGGGGGGCAGAGGGAGGTAAGGAGAGAGGGAGACAATTGAGAACTCAACAAATGTTAAATTATTTTTACATGTAATTGGGGAAAAAATATATATATATATCTTATATAGTCAAGGATATTTTTTGGGGGGTGGGAATGGGAAGAGGAAGTATATTAGACATGGAGTTCAGAGACTTGGGTTTTAATATTAACACTGAAATCTACCAGTTATGAGACCCCCCAAATCATATTATAGATTTAGAAATGGAAGTAAACCTTAGAAGACATGTAGCCCAACCCTCTCATTTTAGAAATGAGGAAATCAAGAATGTTAAGTGACTTGCCCAAGGTCATGGAAATAGTAATTAATAGAGTCAGGATTTGAACTCAACACACTTTCTACTGATGGGTGGTCTAACTCTGACACTATCTCATAGAGTATAGTACTTTGTAAATCTTAAGGCCAATAGAAGTGTGGGTTAAAATTGTGAGAAATGAGGTGATCCTTCTGTCCCATATGACAAAAAAGGAAAATTATAAATATTGGAGGGGATGTGGGAAAACTGGAATGCACTGTTGATAGAGTTGTAAACTGATCCAAATCATTTTAGAAACCAGTTTGGAACTATGCCCAAAGAGCTAAAAAGCTATCTATAACCTTTGATTCAGCAATATCACTACTAGGTCTGTATCCCAAAGAGAGAGGGAAAAAGGAAAAGAACCTATTTCTGTAAAGAAGTTTAAAGCAGTTCTTTTTGTAGTGGCTAAGAATTAGAAACTGAGGGGATGCCCATCAATTGGAGAATGGCTGAATAAGCTGTGGTATGTGATTGTAATGGAATATTATTGTGCAACAATAAAAGACAAGCAGGATAATTTCAGAAACTGGAAAGACTTACATGAACTGATACAGAGTGAAGTGAGCAGAACCCAGAGAACACTGTATGCAGTAACAGCAATATTGTAAGATGATGTATTGTTAATGACTTTACTATTTCCAGCAATACAATTATTCCAAATTATTACAAAGGACTTGTGATGAAAAATGTTATCCACTGTTTCCTGTCTGTTAACCATGTGGTTAGAATACTTTTTTGATTACCTACATAGCCAGAACTGGGAGCATCTTTTTTTTTGTTGTTGTTTTTGTTTTTTTGCAGGGCAATGGGGCTTAAGTGACTTGCCCAAGGTCACACAGCTAGTAAGTGTCAAGTGTCTGAGGCCAGATTTGAACTCAGGTACTCCTGAATCCAGGGTCGGTGCTTTATCCATTGCAACACCTAGCTGCTCCGAGCATCTTTAATAAAAGCTGAATCAGTCTTATTCTAGTCTGTGGCCATTTCTTTCTCCAGGATCCTGCAAATTAATGTATCAAAAAATGAAATTCCTGAATGGAGAATCTCTCCCTAAAAACTAAATCAGATCCACTTGAATGAGGAAAAAAAACCAAACAAACAAACAGCAATAACTTCCTAAACACTATAGCTGTCCCAAAGTAGACATAGTAGCCTTGGAATATCAGGAGTCTCCTCTCATTAAAGGTCTTGAGGCAAAGATTAAATGTCCACTGCAGGTATGTTATGGTGTAGCTTCCTGTCAGCTATGGTTTGGGCTTCATGGCCCAACTTTGAAATTCTGTGATTCTACGATGATTTCTATTGCCTTGTTTAAGGTTGGACCCAGATCTTATGGCTCTGTCCATTTGAAAAATATACTCGAACAGATCTTTGGTATCTGTCTCAAACGAAAAAGGTATCCATTTTCACTTTTGCTTTTGATCACACTGCCCTGCTAACCATGGGGCTGAGCTGATATTTCCGCCCTATGGCCTCTTTCCTTCGCCGGTCAGTCTGTTCCATGCTCTCAAGGCACACTTCACTGACAAAATATTTCCCAAGGAAAATAGCATACAAGAAAGGGCAGAGCTGGGGAAGTGAGATAGCAACCCAACTAATCAGCTTTGCTCAAAAGCCGAATCTCTTTTTCTGGAGCAGGAGTAGAACAGGAACTTTGCAGGTCTCTGGATAGGTTCACAAGTCTGAAGCCTGAGGGGAAATCTTGTGATTTTGTCCTTGCAACAGTGAAGGATCACTGCCACCTGTGGACAACAGCTAGCATCAACACAGGAACACCCAAAGGTTAAATGGCTGAGATGGAGAAGAAGGAAATTCCAAATAATTCTTCCAGGCAAAGACTTTTTGAAGCCAGACAAACTGTAGAGATGTAGCTATCTTTGAGTTTACTGATTTGGTCTTTTCCCATCACCCCATTTCACAAAGCTGGGAGGGATTGTTAGTTAATACATCAGATGACTAGATGCAAAAGAAAAAAAGTGAAATGGATTCTGGTTCAAATATATTCAAATCCTATCTGAAAAGAATCCCCTCCCCCCAACCACATACTTGAAGGATTGTCAATTGGAAGAAAGATGAAACTACTTCTGCTTGGCTCCAGGGGACAAAACTAGGACAATTGAGTGGCAGTTACAAAGAGGCAATTTTAGGTTTGAGATCAGGAAAAACTTAACAATTAGTTATTCCAAATGGGCCTCTTTCAGAGGTAGTGTATTCATTTGCATTTGCATTTTTTCAATCAGGGGCCTGAGAACCCTCTTTAGGGCTTCTATTGAATGAATGAATGAATGAATGAATGAATGAATGAATGAATGAATGAATGAATGAATGAATGAATGAAAAAGCATTTAACTGCACTAGGTGCCAAGTGCTGGGAATGCAAAGACAAATATGAGATAATCTCTGACCTCAAGAAGTTTATATTCTAATAGCAGGACACTGGAGATATAGGAGGGTTGGGGCCCCGGAAGGGAGTTTTTGTATAAGGAAGCACAGGGAGGGTGAGTTAATCCATTGGACTGATGTATCCTGTATAGAAGCAATGGTATCATCCATTTAATTATTGTCCTTGGTTATGGGACAATAACTATGGAAGGTAGGTGGTATAGGAGGGGAGTGACTGATATGAATCACAGGATCTTGTCTTGAATTAGGTGGCTTCTGGGGTACTTTCTAGCTTGAGGTTCTGTGGTTCTATGTTGTAATCCTCTCTGAAGTGAATTCAGGACCAAGGCACAGGCTAGTTTACATAAGTCACTTCATTTGGGTCACTTGAAGATTCAGTTACCTTTGTGTGTGTGTGTGTGTGTGTGTGTGTGTGTGTGTGTGTGTGTGTGTGAGAGAGAGAGAGAGAGAGAGAGGCAATGAGGGTTAAGTGACTTGCCCAGGGTCACACAGCTAGTAAGTGTTAAGTGTCTGAGGTCAAATTTGAACTCAGGTCCTTCTGAATCCAGGGCCAGTGCTCTATCCACTGCACCACCTAGCTGCCCTGAAGATTCAGTTATCTTGGCTTTCATTGTCATTCCCCAAAGGGAAGGTAAATACTTGAGAAGATATAACCCTTTTGTGGGACTATTAAAAAGACCAGACTACTGCAATGACTTTCTAATTTGTCTCCTTTTCTACTCTCACTCCACTCCAATCCATTCCCCACAATGACTTTTCTAAAGCAGAAGTCTAGGTGTGACACCCACTGCCCCACCAACCCAATTAATTTAGCAACTTCTTATTTCCTCCAGAATAAAATAAAAACTCCTTGGCTTTTACCTAGCTTTCCAGCCTCATTATACATTACTATTTTTATCACAGTACAGAGTCCAAATGAGCCTTCTTATTGTTCCTCACACACAACTCCATCTGCTGTCTCCATACCTTTGCTGTAGTCATACTCCATGCACTCCATCCTTACATCACAGAATCCTTCACTTCCTTTAAGACACGGCTCAAGCGGCACCTTCTACAGGAAACCTTCTTGAACTCCCAGTATGTTCTTGTCTTCTCTTCTTCTTTACCTGTGTCACAAGGCTGTTAAGCCCAAAACTCTTGCATGATATTCTCCTGAGGGGTAAAATTGGCAAGAGAACTTGGGAGAGGAGACTCTTTCTGTGAGAGAAAAAGAGAGACTGAGAAACAGAGAGAGAGACAGAGACAGACAGATACAGAGATACACAGAGACAGAGATAAACAGAGATAGAGAAAAGAGACAGACAGGGACAGACAGACAAAGACAGAGAACAATGCTCATGCACACAGAGAAGTGGGTAGGGAGGAAAGGAGAGAGAGAGAGAGAGAGAAAGAGAGAGAGAGAGAGAGAGAGAGAGAGAGAGAGAGAGAGAGAGAGAGAGAGAGAGAGAGAGGAAATTAGAGAAGCCAGCACCTTCACCTTGACATTTCCCTGACTGGAGAATTTCCCTCTGGATGAGATCAGGAACTCTCTCCATTCTTTGGTATAGTCTCCTGTATTTCTTCTTTTATTTCTATTTGCTAGCGGCTTGAATAAATAGGTTTACTCACTATTCACTATTTGTGATGGTCATTTGTGTAACTAGTATTTGGTGGAAAGTGGTTAATCCTTCATACATAAGCTTGGGCTACCCCTTCCTCTTTAAGGGATGGGGACAAGGAAAGCAGCTTCCTTTAGGCTAGTCATTTGTGTGTGTGTGGGGGCACATATAGTTATAATTCTAGACAGATATCCTTTTTTCTGAGGAGATCTGAGTGATTATTTTTTGGTCTTTCTCTTGATCCTATCCAGGCAGGAATCAAAGTTTCCTTCCAACAGTGGTGGGGAAGATTCCAGAGGAATCTTTGCAAGATGCATTTGGATAATGCATCTATAGACAATACAGACACACACACACACACACACACACACACACACACACACACACACACTTTCTCCCTTGATCTAATGTCAGCTTCTTGAGAGTAGGGACTATTTCAAATTCTGAGTTCAAAACTGGCCTCAGACACTTGACACTTACTAGCTAAGTGACTCTGGGAAGTCACTTAACCCCTCATTGCCCCACAGGAGCGGAGTGGGGGGGGAGATGTATTCCTAGCTCTCAGTGCAGTGCTTGGCATGTAGTATGCACTTAATAAGTAAACACTTACTGATTGATTCAATCCTCTTTGAAGAGGTCATCACTGGATGGACTGCTTACAATAATTGACAGCTAGCAACATGTGAGATTAAGTCCTTGCATAGGCCATCTCCAAGAGGTGTTGCCAGTATCTCCCCTCTTGGTCTCTTCTTTTTTTATTATTCTTTTATCTTTTGTGGGGCAATGAGAGTTAAGTGACTTGCCCAAGGTCACACAGCTAGTAAGTGTCAAGTGTCTGAGGCCAAATTTGAACTCAGGTCCTCCTGAATCCAGGGCTGGTGCTTTATTCACTGTGCCACCTAGCTGCCCCCTCTTGGTGTCTTCTTAACCTTTTACAGTCTGGCTTCCAACCTTCTTGTTCCATTGAAGCTTCTCTTTCCAAGGTTATTAATGATCTCCTATTGCCAAATCCCATGTCCTTTTCTTTCTTTCTTTCTTTCTTTCTTTCTTTCTTTCTTTCTTTCTTTCTTTCTTTCTTTCTTTCTTTCTTTCTTTCTTTCTTTCTTTTTTGTGGGGCAATGAGGGTTAAATGACTTGCCCAGGGTCGCACAGCTAGTAAGTGTCAAATGTCCACTGTGCCACCTAGCTGCCCCCCACCCCGTGTCCTTTTTTTAATCCTCATTCTCCTAGACCTCTCTGTAGCCTCTGACACTGTTGGTCACTCTTCTTCTTGATACTTTCTTCTCTCAAAGTTTTTGGGACATCATTCTCTTCTGATTCTCTTGCTATCTACCACTCCTCTATCTTCATTGCTGGGGCCTCTCCTAGAACATGACCTCTAACTGGAGGTGTCCCTCAGTGTTTTGTCCTGAGCCCTCTTCTCTTTTCCCTCTATCTTACTCCACTTGGATTTCATCAGTTCTTATGGATTCAATGAACATTTCTATGCTAATCATTCTCAAATCTACTAACCCCAATTCTCTGCTGATCTCCAATCTGGCATCTCTACCTGCCTTTCAGACATCTTGAACTGGATGTTCAATAAACATCTTATATTTAATATGTCCAAATAGGAACTCATTATCTTTCCCCCAAAAGCCTCACCCTAGGGGGGGCAGCTAGATGGCGCAGTGGTTAAAGCACCGGCCCTGGATTCAGGAGTACCTGAGTTCAAATCCGGCCTCAGACACTTGACACTTACTAGCTGTGTGACCCTGGGCAAGTCACTTAACCCCCATTGCCCCGCAAAAAAAAAAAAAACAAAAAAAAAAACAAACAAAAAAAAAGCCTCACCCTGCTCTTTTATTTATAACTATGCTTTTTTATGAGAACTTTAACTGTAGAGAACACCACCATCTTCCCAGTCCCTTAGGCTCACAACCTAGACATCATCCTGGATTTCTCACTATCTCTCATTCCCCATATCTAAGTTGTTGCCTAGGCCTGTTGGCTTCACCTTTGCAACATCTCCTGAATAGGTCCCCTTCTCTCCTCTGACACTGTCACCTCCCTCGAGCAGGCCTTCACTACCTCAAGCCTGTTTTATTGCAAAAGACTACTGGTGGGTCTACCTGCCTCAAGTCTCTCCCTAATCCAGTCCATCCCCCATTCAGCTACCAAAGTGATTTCCCAAAGCACAGGTCTGATCCTGTCACTTATTACTCAAAAAACTCCCGTGGCTTCCTATTGCTTCCAGGCTCAAATAGAAAATACCTGCTTGGTATTCACAACTCTTTATAATCTGGTCCCCACCTACTTTTCCTCTCTTTTTACACTTTATTCCTCAGCAGGTCCTCTTCCTGCAATCCAGTGACACTGGCCTCCTTGCTGTTCTACTAACAAGGTGCTTCATCTCTCAGCTATGGGAATTTTAGCTGACTGTCCTTCCTGCTCCTGCCTGAACACTCTCCCTCCTCCACTCTGACTACTAACTTCCTTGGCTTCCCTTAAGTGCCAACCAAAATCCCATCTTTTACTGGAAGTCTTGCCTATCCCCTTTGAATTTTAGTGCCTTCCCTGTTAATTATTTCCTATTTATCTTGTACATAGATTGCTGTAGATAGGTAGGTAGATAGATAGATAGATAGATGATAGATGATAGAAAGATACAGATGTATGTGTATAGATTGTATGTTGTATCCCCCATTAGATTGTAAGCTTCTTGAGGGCAGGGCTTGTCTTTTTGTATCTTAGCACAATGCTTGACACAGAGCAGGCAATTAATAAATTGATTGATTGATTTAGAAGTGTTTCAACAAGTATCATAAAGTGGAGTAGGAGTCATACATACCACTTTCAGAATGTGAATCATCAGTTGTCAATTTAATTTCTTTGTGGTTCCAACTTGCAATTTCTTTTCTTTTCTTTTCTTTCTTTCTTTTCTTCTTTTCTTTTTTTGCAGGGCAAGGAGGGTTAAGTGACTTGCCCAGGGTCACACAGCTAGTAAGTGTCAAGTGTCTGGGGCTGGATTTGAACTCAGGTCCTCTTGAATCCAGGGCCGTGTGCCACCTAGCTGCCCTTCAAACTTGCAATTTCATTGGCATAGAAAACCAATTAGGACACTCCCTCTGTCAATACAGATCAGTAACTTTAAAACTTACAGTCTTATTTCACTTTTGTCTGGTTGCCTGGGGACATTTAGAGGTTAAATGAAAAGTTAAGCATCTCCTAGGCAGTATAGATTAGATATGGAGCTTGAACCCTTGTCTTCCTGATTCTGATGCTGGCTCTCTATCTGCTATCATGTCAAATTTTCCAAAAGACACAAAAATTTGGCTCCTTTCTTTAGGTCTACGTAACTTCAAACCAATCTCCTACAACCTGTAATACTTATTATGCCTACCATGACATAGTCTTAAGACCATGGAGTCAGGTTGTGGAGTCAGAAGACCCACTCTCCAGACTTCTAAGTGTGACTTAGTGGCTTTGTCACACTGGTTCAAATCATTTAATTTCTCAGGTCCTCAGTTTCTACCTTTGTCAAACAAGAATAATAATACTAATACTACTGCCCTCACAGAGTAAAATGAGACAAGTTCCTTAAAAACTTTAAAGAACTAGAGACATATGTTATCATCATTATTATGTTGACTAATGAGCTTTAATGT
Organism: Dromiciops gliroides; assembly: GCF_019393635.1. Lineage (NCBI taxonomy): Eukaryota > Metazoa > Chordata > Mammalia > Microbiotheria > Microbiotheriidae > Dromiciops > Dromiciops gliroides. Next base: position 578,552,972 of record NC_057861.1, read on the forward strand.
TAAGAGTGATGGCTTTGAGACAAAGAAGCATTCTGTTGTTTGATTTATAAAATTTTAGGCATATTATCCACATGTCAAAATATGTTTTGTTATTTTATTTTATTTTTTTTGCAGGGCAATGAGGGTTAAGTGACTTGCCCAGGGTCACACAGCTAGTCAAGTGTCTGAAGCCGGATTTGAACCCAGGTACTCCTGAATCCAGGGCCCCGGTGCTTTACCACTGCGCCATCTAGCTGCCCCCCAAAATATGTTTTAACCATCTTTCAATTAACTACAAAATCCTACTTATCAGAATACCCCATTTTCTGAGCATTCCTGGGGACTGATATTTTTTAAAATTGTATTTTAGTTTTTTGTAAAGGAATTTAAAAGCCAATAATACAAAGAATATTAACTTTTGAGAAATATTTGCCTATATCTCTAACATGCTGGTCGACCCTTCCCCCAAACTACAAAATAAAAAATCTGAAATTTAATTCGGTTTTACTGTTTAAAATAAGTGTAGTACAAAAGCAAGCAGACATTTTCAGGGCACATAAACTTTGAAATCGTCTCTGCTTTAGACATTATTTGGAACACAGGCATGAATCTTTTCAAATATGATTTTTATCCAAATGGTGTCCCTTTAAACCACATATTAACACCCAAATGATCCCCAGCTGTTCCAGCAGATCGGCCCCTGCTGTGTCTGTTTCCCAACACATCCCATATTCCATCCATAAATATTCATGACGCAGTACTCACGCTACCCCAACGGGGGCAAGGATTCATTTTTATGAACTCCTCTCAACTGGGATTAGCATCTTTCACCTATTACCCAACTGCTGAATTACGATATTGTGATGCTGCCGTCTCCATTTTCTTTCGTTTCGCTGATATCTGAGATGGCTGTGCTGAGCCCAGGGTGTTAGAACAACTGCTAATCCCAGGAAGTTTGCACAAGGGGTATACAAAATCAATTTTTAAACACAAGATCTTATTCAAATATTACACACCAAGCTGTGTGAAACCACCTCATTTGACTTTGCCAGATTTCCTAGGCAGAGGGTGACGCTTCTATGAGGGGTTTGTGATCTTAGCTTGGGGGGGGCGGGGTGGGGAGGAGAGAGGCTATATCATTTCCACAGAGAACATGTGCTCTAGCTACAACTCTCCCACCCCCAGTGACTTTCTGCTTTTGGGTTAATATGTCTAAAATTCATATATGTCTGTCTGTCTGTCTATCTATCTATCTATCTATCTATCTATCTATCTATCTATCTATCTATCTATCTATCTATCTATCCTATTGTTCTGCCTATTCCTTCCTTCCCTCTTTCTCCTTCTTTCTTTCTTTCTTTCTTTCTTTCTCTCCCTCCCTTCCTCCCTCCCTTCCTTCCTTCCTCCCTCCCTTCCTTCCTTCCTTCCTTCCTTCCTTCCTTCCTTCCTTCCTTCCTTCCTTCCTTCCTTCCTTCCTTCCTTCCTTCCTTCCTTCCTTCCTTCCATCTTTCTTTTCTTTCTTTCTTCTTTCATTTTCTTCTTTCTTCAAAACTAATAAATTCTGATATTCTAATTTATAAAAGTTATTTCCTTCCTCCACCCCCATTTCAGGTGTTTCTTCAAATCAGATTTGGTATATTTTAAACATCTCCTCATAAAGAAAGAACTACCATTGGGAGACATCATGATGGAGGGTTGATATGAGAGGAAAAAAAATGTTCCTAAGAGATAGAGCTATCCCAAATTGAAGTGGGCTGCTTTAGGAAGCAGTGGGTCTCCTTTCACCTGGGACTGTCAAATACAGCATGCATGCCAGGGATTCTTTTCTGGGCACAGGTTGAACTAGAAGACTTCTGATGTGCCTTTCAACTCTGAACACTCTGTTATTATGATTCTGCATTTATGAAGTGATGGGAGCACTGGTCTTGCACTCTGATAACATGAGTTTCTACTTCAAGCTCTGATACTTACTAATTAGGTGACCTTGGGCAAGTCACCTTACCTATCTGAGCCTCAAGTTCCTTACCTGTAAAATAGAAATAATATCACTTGTCCTATGTACCTCATAGAGTTGTTGTATTTATTAAATTAAACTATGGGCAAAACTCTGTTCGAGGTGCTTGAGATATTTTTTTAAAGGCATGATCCCTGTCCTCAGGGGATTACATTCCCTTAGAATATTATAATAAATGTAAAAAGCACTCTATAAATATGAATTATTACTGTACAAAGGAAAAGGCCTCCTATGACTTCCCTTCCTAAAACAATACCACAAACAAGGGGATCTAATGCCAGTTTGTTTACTTTTTTCCTTCTTTACTAATGTGAAGAGGAAAATCAAAGTTGTAGGCCCTGTGGCAATGGAAAGACAGAATAAGTAAGTTTCAGAATAAAAGCACATAATGTCACTGGTATTATCATTGCTTTTGGCTAAGGGCATGTCAATAGGCTGCCCTGTGGATTAATTGCCTATTCCTGTGACTTACCAAACCAAAACTTCCTTCCCTGTCCACCCTTTATGCTTTGTCATTCTCTGTTAAAATGCAAATTCTTTGAGACCTGGGACAATCTTCAATCAATTAATCAATCAATAAACATTTATTCTGTTTCTATTATGTGCCAGTCAGGGTATTCAGTAATGGAGATACAAAAGGAGACAAAGAGGTACTTCCTGCCTTCAAGGAGTTTACAATCTAATCTGACTTTTTATATTTGTATCCTCAGTGCTTAAAATGGTCTCTGGCATATAGTAAGTACTTAATATATGTCTTTTCATTCATTAGTTTTTTTTTTAATATTGGGGCAGCTAGGTGGTGCAATGGATAAAGCACTGGCCCTGGATTCAGGAGGACCTGAGTACAAATCCTGTCTCAGACACTTGACACTGACTAGCTTTGTAACCCTGGGTAAGTCACTTAACCCTCATTGTCTCCCTCCCCGCCAAAAACTTTTTTAAACATTTCTAAATTTCAGTCATGAGATTCAAGGAGGTCCTATACAGTAAGATGGCATTAAAATAACAGAGTTAGCCCCTTTCTCTCCCTCATGAGTTCTGTCAAAGAATTAGGAGGTCTGGCTTCCAAATACCCCTTGCCTCCCCACCTTCCCACCCACAGACCAATAAACGGTATTTGGCTAGTATGATAAATGACCGATGTCTAAGTAGCAATAAAGATGAGTCCCTCAGTGACTATAATACAAAAATAGGAATGTGAGGTCAAGTCTATCACCAGGGAGAGGAAGACAAAGAGAAGGTGGCATGTGGATAAAGCTTTCCTACCCAACTTCCTCTTTTCCTCTCCAGGAAGTTAGGGGTCCAGTTATAATGGCCCTTTTCTATCCTGGTTCGTCCCATCCCTCCATGGAACATTCCAATTTCTCTTCCTTCTCTATTGGCTTTCAAGGAAAAGCTGGTTGGGGGTAAAGCAAACTACATTTATTTATTTTTTCCTGTCAGCAGGGCTAAGCCCTTCTCTTCTCCTCTTCTTGCCCCACTGGGGCTGGGGGAGATCACTAATACAAATAAAGCCATATAGCTTCCTCCTCCGTGGCCTATACAAACAGCAGGAACTCTCAAGAAGCCCCACTCAACAAATCAGGGCCTTTCATGGGCCCAAAGGAAGCTATAGGTTAACATCACACTGTTTTCTCTTTGGTCCTTCTAAGGTTGGGCTTTTTACTAGTACACTCTCCAGGCAGTTCCTAGCTGTTTGTAAGTCCCCCAGAGGTACATCCATCAGCTCCTAGCTATTTGCAATTCCCCTAGATGCATCAGTGGCTAGGATATCAAAAGATTGAAGCTAAAACTGAGTTTTATAAGAAACCAAGATGCCAGTTTTGAGTAACGTAGGGTGACTCCAAAGAGAAACATGGCTTTGGTAATTAAGGCCTTTTATAATTTGTTTCTAATTTGCTTGGTCATTCTTATCTTCTACTGTGACTTCTACTATTATCTGGTTCATCAAACCAGACTACTCTTTGTTCCCAATCATTTTCTTGTTATCTTCTACTTACATATCTCTTCTCTTTTTCTTTTTTCCATGTCTCTTCTTATGTTATTCTTCTATCTCTTGTAGTATCTCAAATCCAAATCTATTTCCTTCTTGAAGCTTTCCCGCATTACCAATTTCCCTCCTCCTCCTCCAAGTGAAAATGAACTTTTCCTTTTCAAATTACTCCTACTTGTCTTCTTGGACCTTTGCTTTGCATTAATCCCCCTCTCTCTTATATCATAGTTATTTGTGTACTTTACCTTATCCTTGATTAGATCATAAACTCCTTGAGAGCAAGACCTGTGTTTATCTTGGTAATCTCTCAGAAAGCTCAAGGTCTTGTGTCATATTAGACCATGAACAAATGTTTTCTTTTGAATTGAAAAATAATGAAAAATAAAGTAACTGGTTAACACAATGACTATACATATTTGTAATGGGTTTTGTTTTTCTTGCCTCCTCATTGGGTTGGGGAGGGGGAATAGGAAGGGAGAAAATTTGGAACTGAAAATCAAATTTAATTTTAAAAAGTAATTAGGAAAGAGGCATCAGGAAACAGTATTAGCTTATAATACTATTATATTAAATATGATATAACAATATATAAACCCACATATAACATTATATTAAATATATTATGTATATTATATTATATTATATATATTAGCTTTATAATACTATTAGAAATAGTATTAGCTTTATGTACCTTCTGCCTTATGTACCTTTATGCATCTTTTCATGCTCTGTTGCAATTACCATCTACAGAATCTGTGATTCTTCTTGCTGCTCATGGATTGGCTGTATTAGTTTTCTTGAAAAATGTTTTATTATTTATTTTATTTTAAACATAAAAAAAATGAGTTCCAAGTTTTCTCCCTACCACTAGTCACTCCCCTACCCACTGAGAAGTTGAGAAATATGATATCAATTATGCATGTGAAATCATACAAGACATATTTCTATATTAGTCATATGACAAAAAGTGAAAACAATAAAGAAAGCAAGAAAACTATACTTCAGTTTCCACTCAGAGTTCATTAGTTCTTTCTCTGGAGGTAGATAGCATTTTTTCTGTCATGAGTCTGGAATATGTTAGATCATTGCATGTGTGTGTGTATATATATATATATATATATATATATGTGTATATATATATATATACACACACACACACACACACATATATATATATATATATATATATATATATATATATATATATATTGGCGGAGCAATGAGGGTCAAGTAACTTGCCCAGGGTCACACAGCTAGTAAATGTCAAGTGTCTGAGGCTGTATTTGAACTCAGGTCCTCCTGAATCCAGGGCCAGTGCTTTATCTACTGTACCACCTAGCTGCCCCTTATTGTATATTTTTTAAATTATAAAAGTATTTTATTATTTTCTAGTTACATGTAGATATAGTTTTCAACATTTTTTTTACAGGGCAATGGGGGTTAAGTGACTTGCCCAGGGTCACATAGCTAGTAAGTGTCAAGTGTCTGAGGCTAGATTTAAACTCAGGTACTCCTGAATCCAGGGCTGGTGCTTTATCTGCCGTGCCACCTAGCCTCCCCCGTCAGCATTTGTTTTTATAAGATTTCTAATTCCAAATTTTTCTCCCTCCCTCCCTTCCCTCTCCCCTCCCCAAGACAGCAAGCAACCTGATATAGGTTATATATGTACAATCACATTAAACATATTTCTACATTAGTCATGTTGTGAAAGAAGAATGAGAACAAAAGGGAAAAACCTCAAAAAGCAAAAAAAGTAAAAAACAGTATGGTTCAATCTGCATCCAGATTTCAGAGTTCTTTTTTCTGGATGTGGAAAGCATTTTCCATCATAAGTCCTTTGGAATTATCTTGACTCATTGTATTGCTAAGAAGAGTTAAGTCTACCACAGTTAATCATCACACAATGTTGCTGATATCGTGTACAATGTTCTCCTGGTTCTGCTCATTTCCCTCAGCATCAGTTCATGTAAGTCTTTGCACGTTTTTCTGAAATCTGCCTGCTCATTGTTTCTTACAGGACAATAGTATTCCATTACATTCATATACCACAACTTGTTTAGCCATTTCCCAATTGATGGGCATCCCCTCAATTTCCAATTCTTTGCCACCACAAAAAGAGAAGCTATAAATATTTTTGTACATGTGGGTCCTTTTTCCTTTTCTATGATCTCTTTGGGAAAAAGACCTAATAGTGGTATTGTTGGGCATAGTTCCAAATTGCTCTCCAGAATGTTTGGATCAATTCACAGCTCCACCAACAATGCATTAGTGTTTCAATTTTTCCACAGCTTCTCCAATATTTATTATTTTCCTTTTTTGTCATATTAATCAATCTGATAGGTGTAATAGTTGTTTTAATTTGCATTTCTCTAATCAGTAGTGATTTAGAGCATTTTTTTCATATGGCAATAGATAGCTTTGATTTCTTCATCTGAAAACTGCCTGTTTGTATCCTTTGACCATTTCTCAATTGGGGAATGACTTGGATTCATATAAATTTGCTTTAGTTCCCTATATACTTTAGAAATGGTAACTTTATCAGAAGTACTGGCCATAAAAATTGTTTCCCAGCTTTCTGCATTCCTTCTAATTTTGGATGCATTGCTTCTGTTTGTACAAAACTTTTTTAAATTTGATGTAATAAAAATCATCCATTTTGCATTTCATAATATTTTTCTTCATAAATTGTTCTCCTTTCCATAGATCTGAGAGGTAAACTATTCCTTCCTTTCCTAATTTACCTATGGTATTACCCTTTATGTTTAGACATAAATTATGTATTCATTTTGACCTTATTTTGGTATATGGTATAAGATGTTGGTCTATGCCTAGTTTCTGCCATACTATCTTCCAGTTTTCACAGCAGTATTTGTTAAATAGTGAGTTTTTATCCCAGAAGCTGGAGCCTTTGGGTTTATCAGTCGATTACTAAAGTCATTTATTACTGTGTCTCCTGTGCCTAACCTATTACATTGATATACCACTGTTTCTTAACCAGTACCAAACAGTTTTGATGACTGCTGCTTTATAGTATAGCTTCAGATTTGGTATGGCTAGCCCAACTTCCTGTGCATTTTGGATCATTGTATTGATCAGAGTAGCCACATCTTTCATAGCTGATCATCATTGCAATATTGCTGTTATTATGTACAATAATCCTCAGGTTCTTCTTACCTCACTTTGCATCAGTTCATATAGGTCTTCTCATGTTTTTTTGAAACCATCTCCCTCATCATTTCTCATAGCACAATGTTATTTCATCATAATCATATGCCAGTTGATGGGCAGCCTCTCAATTTCCAATACTGTGCTACCACAAAAAGAGCTATTATAAATATTTTTGTACATATGTGTCATTTTCCTTTTGCATTCATTTCTTTTGCAGATACGTACCTAGTGTTATGGCCCTATAGACAAAGTTCCAAATTGTTCTTTAGAATGGTTGGATCAGTTCTCAATTCAATACACAAAATAAATATATACATACACACACATCCTGGCAGGTTCCCATATATACATGCATGTGTGTGTATATACACACACATGCATGTATATATGTATTCATTTGTGTTTATGTATATATTTGTAGGCATGTGTGTACATGTTTACACACACATTATTTCCTCTTTGAACCAATTCTAATGAGACTGAAGTTCAAGCATTGCCTACCACCACCCCCACCACCTGCCAATATAAAACCTCTTGCTTGTATGCCTTTTTATGTGAGATAATATCACCCATTCTACCTCTCTCTTTTCCCTTCTCCTAGTACATCCCTCTTTCTCTTAAATTTTTTTTTGCGGGGCAATGGGGGTTAAATAACTTGCCCAGAGTCACACAGCTAGTAAGTGTCAAGTGTCTGAGGCCAGATTTGAACTCAGGTACTCCTGAATCCAGGGCCGGTGCTTTATCTACTGCACCACCTAGCCGCCCCCATCCCTCTTTCTCACACCTTCATTTTTTTGGCTATCATCCCAACATAATGGACTCACACCTATGCCCTCTGTCTATATAGACTGCTTCTAACTGCCCCAATTATGATAAAATTCTTAGGAATTACATGCATTATATTCTCATATAGGAATATAAACATTTTAACTTTATTGAGTCTTTTGTGATTTCTCATTCATGTTTATCTTTTTATATTTCTTTTGAGTCTTGTGTTTGAATTCAAATTTTATATGTAGTTATGATCTTTTCATTAAGAATACTTGAAAGTCCTCTATTTTATTAAATATCTATTTTTCCTCCTAAAGGATTATACTTAGCTTTGCTGATGAGGTAATTATTGCTTGTAATTCTAGTTCCATATTCCAAGCCTTCCATTCCTTTGATGTAGAAGTCATTAAAATTGTTTTAATATAAATTTATTTATTTAGAATTTTCCCTATTACATCTAAAAGCAAATTTTCACATTGGCTTTTTAAAAAAACTTTGTGTTCCAAATTCTCTTCTTCCCTCCCTCCCTACCCTTTCCTAAGACATCAAGCAATTCAATATGTTATACATGTGCAGTGATGCAAAACATCTCTACCTTAGTCAGGTTGTGAAAGAAAACAGAAAAAATAACTTTAGAAAGAGGAACTAACAAAAAATTATACTTCAATCTGTATTCAGAAACCATCAGTTCTCTCTCTGTTGATGGTTTGGATTTTTCATACATCCTTCTTATATCATCCTTCTCATCATTTCTTTCACAGTTACTATTGCTAACTGTATTACTCTCCATCCTATTCCTCTCCTTGATATTTACTCTATTTTCCTTCTTTCACCTTTTCCCTCCTCAAAAGTGTTTTGCTTTTTACCACCTCTCCCCCAATTTGCCCTCTCTTCCTTCACCCTTCCTACCATATCCCCTTCCTGTCCATCTTTCCCTCAGGGAAAGATATATTACCATACCCACTTGAGTATATATGTTATTCCCTCTTTGAGCAAATTCTGATGAGAGTATGCCCCTCACTCCTTCCCCATCTTCCTCTCTACTTTATAAGCTTTTTCTTGTTTCTTTTATGTGAGCTACTTTATCCCATTCCATCTCTCCCTTTCTTCCAGTGTATTCGTCTTATCCCTTAATTTTATTTTAAAGATGTCATTATGGGGCAGCTAGGTGACACAGTGGACAAAGAACCAGCCCTGGACCCAGGAGGCCCCAAGTTCAAATCTGGCCCCAGACACAAGCCTCCCCACCTTGCCTGCCCCACGAAAAAAGGATAAACAAAAAATAAATGTTTTACAAGTATCATCCCTTCATATTCAATTCACACCTGTGCCCTATGTCTAAGTATATTCCTTTTAGCTGCCCTAATACTGAGAAAGTTCTTATGAGTTAGAAGTATCATCTTCCCATGTTGGAATGTAAACAATTTAACTTTTTAACATCCCTCATGATTTTTTTCCCATTTACCTTTTTATGCTTCTCTAGGGTCTTGTATTTGAAAGTCAAATTTTCTATTCAGTTTAGGTTTTTTCATGACAAATGCCTGGAAGTCCTCTTTTTCATTGAATTCTCATTTTTCCCTCTGAAAGATTATACTCAGTTTTGCTGGGTAGGTGATTCTTGATTGTAATCCCAGTTCCTTTGCCCTCTGGAATATCATATTGCACACCCTCTGATGCTTTAATGTAGAAGCTTCTAGATATTGTTATCCTGACTGTAGCTCATCAGTATTTTAATTCCTTTTTTTCTAGCTGCTTGCAATATTTTCTCCTTTACCTGGGATTTCTGGAATTTGGCTATAATATTCCTGGAAGTTTTCTTTTTGGGATCTATTTCTGGAGGTGATCGGTAGATTCTTTCAATTTCTATTTTACCTTCTGCTTCTAGAATATCAGGGGAATTTTCCCTGATTTCTTGGAAGATGATGTCTAAGCTCTTTTTTTGACCATGGTTTTCAGGTAGTCCAATGATTTTCAAATTATCTCTCCTGGATCTATTTTCTAGGTCAGATGTTTTTCCAAGGAGATATTTCATATTGCACTCTATATTTTTATTCATTTGGATTTGCTTTATTGTGTCTTGATTTCTCATAAAGTCATTAGCTTCTATTTGCTGTGTCCTAATTTTTAAGCAATGATTTTCTTCAGAGAGTTTATGTACCTCCTTTTCCATTTTGCCAATTTGGCTTTTCAAGCTGTTGGCTTTTTTTCATGACTGACCTTCCTGCATCACTCCCATTTTCCTTTCCATTTTTTCCTCCACCTCTCTTACTTTTCACTCTACCTCTCTTACTTTATCTTCAAAGTCCTTTTTGAGTGCTTCCATGGCCTGAGACCAGTTCATATTTTTCTTGGAAGCTTTGGATGTAGGAGCTTTCACTTTGTTGTCTTCTTCTGAGGGTGTATTTTGATCTACTTTGCCACCAAAGAAACTTTTGATGGTCTGCTGCTTTCTCTTCCTTCTCATCTTACCCACCTATTTCTTGGCTTTTTTCTCCTTCTTAACATGGCATGCTGCTTCCAGGATGCACTGTCTCAAGCTATAGGGGGTCCCAGGTAGTATTGTTTAAGGAGAGGCTTGTTCTCAGCCCACCTGGCCTATAAGTAACCACGGGCATCTTTATCCTTTAACCAGAAATCTGATTAAAATCTGATTTTCTGTGGTTGAAAGCTTGGCATGCCTGTGCCCCTCCCCACTGGGCCACTGCCACTCAAGTCTGCTTCCTGAGTAAAACCACAGTGCTTCTGCTTCTCCTCCAGCAGAGACCTCCTACTATTTCTCCTTGGCCAACTGCTAGACCCCCTCACTGATCTGTCAGCTGAGTTTCAGAAGAAGCTGCTGAAGCTGAAGATTATGAGGCTCCAGAGGCACAGCCTGCCTGTTGTTGGATCTGTGCTGTACTCTGAAATCCTCTCTTACCTTGATACAGCAGATGACCCCTGCAGCCTATTTAAGCCATCTTTGGCTGGAAAATGGTCTCACTCTATTCTTTTGTGGGTTTTGCTGCTCCAGGAGTTGTCTTATGTCATTTTTTTGAGGTATGTGGATGAATTTGTTGGGAGCTCGAAGAGTCACAGCCTTTCCTCCACCATCTTGGCTCCCCCAATTTTGTTTTTAAAGTTGTTGTTTTCTTCAATACTTTTGTGGCTCTTTTACCAAGCTTTTAATTATCTTTTCATATTTTACTTGCATTACTCTCATTTCTTTCCCCAATTTTTCCTTTACCACTTTCATCTCTTGAACTATTCTAAGAATTCTTGTTGGGTTTTTGTTCAAGTAACATTTTTCTTTGAAGCTTTGGTTGTAACTTTTTTCACATTATTCTCTTCTTCTGAATTTTGTCTTGGTCTTCCATGCCACCATAGTAGCTTTTTGTAAACAAGTTTTTGTTTGTTGTTGTCTGCTCATTTCCCCCACCTATTTCTTGACTTTGAACTTTATATTAACATTGGGCTCTGCTCACCTGGGGCTGGGAAGGCACTATTCTAAGGTTCAAGCTTTTTTTGTTCTACTGTTTTCAGAGGTAGTTTTAAGTGTCTGCAAGTTGTTGATGCTTCCAAAGTGATGTCATCCGGGGAGAGGTGTGGTCACTGTTCTGGTCTGAATCTGGGCTGTATCTGAGAAGGGCCCCTGCTCTTCTACAGCACAAGTGCTAGTTGCTCTTTTCTTTCTTGTAATTGCAACCACAGCCCCTGCTCCCTTGTGAGCAACCACAAGTGCTGTTCTTCACCCTATAATTTTGTATAAGCAATCAATACCAACAACACCCAGTGCCAGCAAAGTATTCCCTATAATCTCTTTCTGATCAGTTGTTTGACCACTTTACAATCTCTGGGTTGAGAACTCTTGAAGCTGCTGCTGCTCCTCCTCCTGTTGATGCTGCTGCTAAGGCAACCTCCAAGGCCCACTGCTGGTACTGCTGCTTCACTCCTGATAGGCTCCCAGGTTCCTACTGTGGTCCTAGAGACCCTTTTTGTTGACCTCCTAAATTTTCTGGGAAAATGTATCACCTTCACTTTTTTTTTTAAGTGAGGCAATTGGGGTTCAGTGACTTGCCCAGGGTCACACAGCTAGTAAGTGTTAAGTGTCTGGGGCCGGATTTGAACTCAGGTCCTCCTGACTCCAGGGCCGGTTCTCTATCCACTGCACCACCTAGCTGCCCCGAACCTTCACTTTTAATTGGCTCTGATGCCCACAAATTGGATTTAAGTATTGTTTTAAAGTTGTTGGAAAGGCACTCTTGGGAGAGTTTGGCTGAGTTGCTATCTCTAATCCACCATTTTGGCTTCTCAATTGGCTATATTTTCATACTTTGTTGCTAGGGAACAATTTAAGGGTAAGATGCCTAATAGAGAAAACTAATGTAATTGCTTACGAAGTCAGAAGTCATTGGTTGGGAAATAGTAAACAAATTTTGGTTCATGAACCTAATCAACATTATGAGAACATAAATTGTGGTGAATAGGAAAAGTTCAAGGATAATTAATAATTTGACAACAGCTTATTTGTATCTTTAAGGATGATTACATACCGGGTCAGCTAGGTGGTGCAGTGGATAGAGCACTGGCCTCAGACACTTAAAACTTACTAGCTGTGTGACCCTGGGCAAGTAACTTAACCCCAATTGCCTTACCAAAAAAAAAAAAAGAATGATTATATAAAAATGAAAAAAACCAAACCAAAACCCCAAAATTATTTGCTTTATTTTAGTGGCAAATGGGTCAGATAAATCACTATCTCCTCTAGATTATGCCTGACTAGATCAGGAATTCTTAACTTCTTGTCTATAAACTTAATATTCTTTTTGAAAATTGCATTGTAATAATAATAATAGTTATTTATATAGCACATGTGCTAGGCAGTATACTAAGTGCTTTACAAATATCTTATTTGATCTTCCCAACAAATGAGAAGGTGAGTACTTTTTTGTCCCCATATTACAGTTGAGGAAACTAAAGCAAACAAGATTAAATGGCTTGCCAAAGCCAAATGGCTGCCAAAGCCCAGACACTTGCCAAGTGTCTGGGACCATATTTGAACTCATTTCTTTTTAATTCTAGGTCCAGTGCTCTATCTATTATACCACTTAGATACCAAAATAATTGGTTTCCTTTGTTCTTTTTTTTAATGGATTAGAAAAATCTAGATATGTATTATATCTTTATATCATCTATATCCATGCCTATATGTATATGTATATATATATATATGTATATATATATAATATACATCATCACCATCTCAATTACATTTTTTTTTTTGCGGGACAATGAGGGTTAAGTGACTTGCCCAACGTCACACAGCTAGTGTCAAGTGTCTGAGGCCAGATTTGAACTCAGATCCTCCTGAATCCAGAGCTGGTGCTTTATCTATTGTACCACTTAGCTGCCCCCCATCATCATCACTATCTCTAGCTCCATATCTACAGCTATGTCTATATGCCTATATCATCCATATATTATTTACACATCTAGCTATTATTTCTTGGTATCTATATCTATCTCTATACCTATATATCTGAAATGAGACATTTGTGAAGTGCTTGGCACAGTTCCAAGGTTCGTGTGAAAAAAAAATTCTTTGTGATCTCTGAGGAATTATGTAAATGTTATATATTAAGACCACCATATTGACTGCGATCCTGAAGAAGTAACTGAAAAAATCCTATTTACAGAAGTGACTTCAAACCTGTGGCCTGGGATCCAGTGATGATCCTCAAGGATTGTACAACTAGTCTTTGAATTAGTCTCAGTACCTTTTCTGTAAGGCGGTCTCTGATTTACACAAAATCAACTTTTCCTTATGCACACTCCCATCACTATTATTAGGATCTTTTCCTATCATAGCTATGAGAATAGCAACATATGACCAGCCCCTGCCCCATGGCCAGCTCTGTATTGCTAGCAACTGCTGTTGCCCAGCCTCTCTATACTTAAATGATGAAACCTTGCCACCAACCTACTGTGGAACCTTCCCAGTCCCCTGAGCTTCCACCTAGCACCTACCCTGCCCATCCATTTCAAGATTAGGGAAGGTTTAGGGCTCAAGTGCATTCATGGCTTATCAAGGTTAAGGGTTTGGATTTGTGGTTAATATTATTTTAGCCACATTATCATCACCTTTCTCCTGGGATACTGCAGTAGTATCCTAATTGGTATCCTACTCAAGTTTCTCCCTTCTCTAAGCCATTCTTCACATCAAAGTAATTTTCCTGAAGTACAGGTTCTGCCCATGTCACTCCCTTAGCAAATAAACTCCAATGGTTTCCTGTTGCTTATAGAAGCAAATATGAGTCCTTGTCTTTAATTTTTATTATTTATTTTTATTTTTTTTGCAGGTCAATGAGGGTTAAGTGACTTGCCCAGGGTCACACAGCTGGTGTCAAGTGTCTGAGGTCATATTTGAACTCAGGTCTTCCTTAATCCAGGGCTGGTGCTTTATCCATTGTGCCACCTAGCTTGCCCCTTGTCTTTAACTTTTAAAGCCCTTTGCAAATTAGACCCAATTTATGTTAGCAACCTTACTATAAATCAATTCCTTTCTTGCATTCAATGTACCCTGAAGAGGTTCAGCCAAACTGGCCTCATTGCTATTCACCCCGCCAAATGACAACTTCTACATGAAACCTTTCCTTAACCCCCCAGCTGCTAGTGCCTCACTCCCCTCCAAAAAATTACCTTACATTTATTTTGTAGATATTTCATATGTATTTATGTACATGCGTCTCCCTTAATCTAATATAAGCTATTTCAGGGCAGGGAATATTTTATTTTTGTTTTTATATACACAGTAATAATTAATAATAATTACAATTAATTAATAATAAATAATTAAGCACATAATAGGTGCTTAATAAGCACTTGTTCATGAATTAATTGTGTGGTAACTTGGCTTTTGTTGGCTGGTCTAGGCACCTGAATGTTATTACATTGTTTTATAGGAAAATATCCTTTGAAATTCAAACAGATTTATAAATGACCTTTTGAAACAACCCATTCTTAAGTCAGAGAATGCCTGTATCACAAATCATGGCTATAGTTTCATATATGCTATGAATTACTAAATTATTCATGATGTTTTTTCAAGGCTAGACATTAGGGTTAACAGAAAATGATCTACTCTTTTAAAACTCTGAAACTCACTGGCCTACATACCCATAAATGTGTGTAGAAAGCAACTTAGATGTGTTGCCAGGTCCAATCACACCTGGCTACCCTCACTCCATGTGTATATGGTATGTAGGCCTTCTTGAGTATTCCAAAAAAAGAGTGCTTCTTGAGCATTCAAAAGCTTAGTCTTCCAGTTTTCAGTTACATCATCATAAAGAAAGTCAACACTTGCCAATACTTTTGTCTAGAGTTGAGAATGACATAAGCATAAGCTGACTTCTCTTCTCCGATATGAAGTGATCTTAATGATAGCTTGAATGCAATGATTTCACAAGGGTCTTGCTTATCAGCTTGGAATTTTAAAAGCCTTGTATAGAAGAAAAGTAATTGGAAAGAAAAAGCAATAAGAAAAACAAATTAAAAAGAAGTGTCAAGAGGATTAAAACCAAGCAAAAACTAAGGTTGCTGCTGGTTTTTAAGAACAACAAAAAAGGAAATTTTTGTTTATTTAAAATTTTTTTTTTTTTTTACCTATGCTGGGGACAAGAAGAGAATCAAGGAAGAGAGGGAACTGCTACTTATCATGGATGGAATGACAATAATAGAAAGTAATGAGAATGCTGAAATATTCAACTTTTTCTGTGAATGAATGCAAACTGTAATTAGTGAATGAATTAATGCCAATTGAAGGGTTTCTCTAGTGGAGTGCATCAGGAATCTGTCTTGTCTGTTTTCCCTCAACATTTTTATCAATGAAGGCATAGAAAGCATGCTTGTTAAATTTGAAGGTGGCACAAAATTGGGAAGGATACACTAGATGATCTGAAAAAATTCTCAATCAAGTTAAATGAATGGCTATGATGAAATTTAACAGGGATAAAGTTTTCCCCTTGGGTTTAAAAATAATTTTCATGAATACAAGATGGTGGAAGGATAGCTAGACAATATTTCACATGGAAAAAAATGTCTGGGGGATTTAGTGAACTTCAAGGTCAAATGAGTAAAAAAATATATGACACAAGGACCACAAAAGGAAATGTGATCTTAGGCTTCATTAACAGAGGCATAGTACCAGAATGAGGAAGGTGATAGTTTCTCTATTCTCTTCCATGGTCAATATATACATATATACTGGACTGCATCATCAACACTGAACCAGTCTCAGCCACACTACTTGAAGGAACTCCCCTTTGGGGGAGGGAGAAAAAGGTAGAAAAGGGACCCTAATAGGAAGTGACTTACTCACTCTTTCTCTCTGGCATTGGAGGAGCATTTGGAGACAACTAGAGACTGGTTGCTAACTCCCATAGAAATTAAGGACCCCTGGTGGTGAATTAAATCCAGCCCTTTGAATTAGCTGAGCTGAAAGTGAGTTTAGGTTTGAGACAGCCCTTGCTAGAGCCAGGAAGATTATTCATTTTCCATTTTCCCTATTTCCTTGTCCTTGACTTTATTATTTTCACCTTTGCTGTGTATTTTATTCCCATTAAATAAAACCTGATTTGTTTGTGGAAAAGAGGCCGTTAAGTTCCTTTCTTATTGGGCTGGGAGAAATAACTAAAAAAAAGGCAGTCCAGAGAGAAGGAAGTTTTGGATCTAGAGGTCCCTCATTATTTTCTGAACCCCAATATTAAAGTGAGCCACCCAATTAACTCTCTGCATATTAAATTTGGCCCCTACAATGTGTATACACACACACACACATATACATATATATACACACATACATATTGAGGTAGGATACCAATTAGGATACTATTGCAGTATATATATGTATATATATATACATACATACATATATATGTATATATATATACATACATATACATATATGTGTATATATAGAGAGAGAGAGAGAAAGAGAGAGAGTTGTTCTGGGCATGACCATATTTTGGAAAAACAGTGACAAAATGGAGTACATTCAGTAGAGGGCAACTAGGATGATGAGAGAAACAGAGACCAGGACATGTGAGGATCAGGTGAGACAAATGAGAGAATTTAGCTTTCATAAAGAAAAGCACAGTATATAATAAAAGTTGGAACATGTCAATTGTTTTCAAGTATTTGAAGGGCTGTCACATGGAAGTTCCTACCTTGCTTGGTTCCAAAGGAAAGAATTAGAAGAAATGAGTTTGAAGTTGTAAACAACATTTGTGTTTTATAGGAAGAAATACTTCCTCACAATTAGAGTTGTCTAGAAGTAGAAGGCATTGCCTTGGGAGACAGTGGTTTTCTCATCACTAGAGATCTTCAAGTGAAGCCTGAATCACCTTTTGATGGGGATTTTGTGGTGGGAATTCTTGGTCAGGTACAGAATGGACTATATTGATTCATGATCTCTAAAAATAGGATCCAGGGACTGACCCCAAGGGGAGTATGGGAAGATGGGAGGTATCCTACCTTCCCCAGAATAGCCCCAATTGTGGGGCTATTCACTAACATAATCAAGTAGCCAACACAATCATCCCTAACCTCAGCTCCCAATTTCCCCCAACTTCCCCTAACCCTCCTCCCTCCCTCTGCTGTGTAAGTGTCAAATCTCTCTTCTGAGTTTAGAGTCAACTCCTCAGGATAGTTATAACCTAATTATTACCTGGGTACCCATAGCAGGAGCTGTTCAGGTATCTTTAGGAAATTAGGAAATTCCTGCTCCCCTTACCTCTCAACTCCGGCATGCCCATTGCTTAATACCCAAATAATCTTGTGGCTTTCAAAAAGAAGCCTTGACCTGGCATAGTCTATGCTTCAGGGCAGTGACCTATCTTCTCTATTCTTCTTGAATAGCTCATAACAACTAGCCTAGAGCCACAACAACAACAACAGCTCAGAGCCATAACAATAATAATAGCTAGCATTTAGTGCTTTGAGGTATCATACACACACACACACACACACACACACACACACACACACACAGGTGCTAATTATTTTTCATTGTAGAATCAAAAAGTCTGTAGACAATTGCTCTATATGATCCCTGAGAATCCTTTCCACTCTCAAATTCTTTCATCTTCTACTTCTGAACTCATGTACACACCTATCATAGGTACTATTCATTTGGTACTTATTGTTCATTGCTTGGATTATTACTTATCCTTTCTTGGTAAACATCTTGCAAAGTAGTTTATAAATGTCGCAGAAGTAAAGTTTTCTGCTTCCTGGTATCCCCCACAGCAATTAGCCAGGAGTTTTATGTATATTAGGTGCTCAAAAATATCAGATTATTGATTGATCATACTGTCTTTTTAAATAGTCTAAATTTTTTTCCCTACCTGGTTTCAATCAATGAGAATGTTAAAAAATTAAGTATAATCAGACATGATTGGATTGAACAGATGTTGGGTTGTGTAGTCTTAATGAGCAGATGCCACTTCAATCAATCAGGCATGTCAGGTAAATGTGAAGAAATAGTTGGAACAAATTCAAGATGAAATGAAGATGTTGGGGCTATCTAGGCTGTCATCTCTGGTGCCATTTTACATGCTTTTGATGATTGCTTTTTAAGAATGAATTAATCAAAAAAAATTAACAAATGCTTACTATGTGCAAGGCATAGTGTTAAGCTCTGAGGACAAAAAAATTGAAAAGAAAAGCAGTCTCTGATCTCCAGGAGGTCCCATTCTAATGGGGGAGACAACATGTATCAATTTTAGTTACAAGTCATACAGAAAGGCCCATGGTCCTTAGGGCTCAGTGGCAAGGCAAATGGTAATGAATCACCATTAATGCCATTTCCACTAAAAATAATTTCATTTTCTGATACTGGACCATTTGAGAGTGCCAAGGACTTTGCTGGCCAGAACTTTCTTTTCTGGGCCTTGATTAGCTGTGGCTATAGGTTCTTTAGGAGCAGTTTCCAGGCTGCATCTCCACCAGGGTTGTTGCCCAGGACAGTGGCTGGAGGTTGGGTTGCCAGGGGAACTAGTGATTTGGAAAGCACTGCTCTTTTTGTTTTTTGTTTTTTTGTGGAGCAATGAGGGTTAAATGACTTGCCCAGGGTCACACAGCTAGTAAGCGTCAACTGTCTGAGGCCAGATTTGAACTTAGGTCCTTCTGACTCCAGGGCCAGTGCTTTATCCACTGTGCCACCTAGCTGCCCCCAGCACTGCTCTTTTCAAAGCTTTTAGATCCAGGATTCTGGGCTATCCTCCCTTGGGGTCAGAAAGGTGGTAGAGGTTGAGGTGAGGTGTTTGGCTAGCCTGGTTCATACCATCTCCTGCCTTTCTCTCAGGGTGCCTTGATACTCCAGCTAGGTTGGTTTGCCTAGTATCATTTTTGGGTTGTGTATTATTGTAATTTGTGGTTGTATTATATTCCACTTTGAGACTTTGAACTCATCGAGGGCAAGAAAAATTTCCTGTAATGGGAACACGAGTCCTTGTATGAAAATTTTGTCCCCAATATCTACCAGCAGTGGCCCTTCCCAGACCAGCCTGGGTCTTGAAGCTCTACTTACTAGAGTTGGTCAAGGTAATTCATATGTGCTTTGGCACATTCCTTCTTATTTACATGGATTCTTGGCAGCTCTTCCTCCAATAGTAAAGACACATCTTTCTTCCAATCTTAGTAAGGTCAATAGAGATGACGACTTTTTTCAAGGAAGGAGATAGTTTTGAATCAAGGGGGAGGGGACCCTACCCCATAAATTAACAGAAAGTTCCCATCTCAGTTTAATCCATTTGATTTATTATATACTACAGTTTGAACCAAAAGAATATCTTGCCTCGTGCATGTCCATAAAGTTCCCGTCTTGGTCAGTGACTAGTTTGAAACAATTCTTGTGTTGGCTGGAGCCAAATGAGGTAAGACTAGATTATGTTTTCTTCCATCCCTTCCTCAGTATTAAAAAAAAAGAAAAAAAGGGCAGCTAGGTGGCACAGTGGATAAAGCACTGGCCTTGGATTCAGGAGGACCTGAGTTCAAATCCAGCCTCAGACACTTGACACTTACTAGCTGTGTGACCCTGAGCAAGTCACTTAACCCCAATTGCCCTGCAAAAAAAAAAAAAAGAAAAAGAAAAAGAAAAAAATTTTGGGCATGCTCATTGTTAACCATGATATCATCAGTGATATCTTAGCTGAGGGATCCTTGTATCTAGGGAAAGAAATATCAAGCATGGAACTACATGGGCCAGGAGGCAGATAGACTAAGCATCTTTTTTTTGAGGGAGAAAAAAATGAGTCAAATATTGGGGTTCCCAGGATTTTATTATGTAATAATAATTGAGCTGTTAAGATTTTTATTAGAGTTCCCCTGCAAATTATACCTAGTTCCTCATTTCTGGAAGGATGCTCTGACACCTGGGTTATATCCTAGATAAATATTGCACACAGCCAATGCTCAACAAATATTGGTTACATTTGTTACAGTTAATCATGTAACAGCTCCTATATACAAAATGATTCTTATCCTTGCCTTCTGGGGAATAATAATGTGAGAACATATAAGAGAACAACTAAAAATATTCTGAGAATACAGAATGGAAAGAACAAAAAAAAACAGTATAAGATAAAGTCCTATAATGTAAATAAATACATGAAAATATATTTCTTAAAGGTGATTTTTAAAAGTTATGGCAAGGATGCATAGGAAAAGGAAGAATGAACTAATTATCTGGTTACAATAATTTAATCTTTTTAAATCATCCCGCATGTTTATGTGACTGACTTGACAGGTTCATTGGGTAAGAGATTTAGATCATAGGTTTTAGAGCTAGAAGGGATCTAAGAGACCAGTGAGTCCAACAGTCTTATTTTACAGATTAGTTAACTGAGTTTGTAAGCTAGATGACACAGTGGATAGAGTGCTGGTCCTGGAGTCAGAAAGACTCATCTTCCTGAGTTCAAATCTAACCTCAGACACTTACTAGCTTTATGACCTTGGGGAAATCACTTAGCCCTGTTTGTCTCAGTTTCCCCATCTATAAAATGAGCTGGAGAAGGAAATGGCAAACCACTCTAGGATCTTTGCCAAGAAAACTCCAAAAGGACTGAAGAATGACTGAATTGAATGACAACTGAGTTTATTGATTGGTTTACTCAAGGTTACATAGCTAATATTGTCTTAGATACGATTTGAAATCATGCCTTTCTGATTCTAAGTCTGGCACTCTGTCCACTGACAACTTTAATAGGCCCCTTGAGTTGAATTCAACTTGAATCTGTCTGATTTAATTCCTATAATCTAGTAAACAGAGCTCAGTCCTGTTTGTTAATTACTTCTTTGGTTGGTACCCCCCAATTTATCCTTTATATATGTTATTTACCTATAGTTGTTTGTATACTGTCTTTTCCACTAGACTGAACTCCCTGAGATAAGACTCTCTTTTTGCCTTTTTAAAAAAATATCCAAAGGGTTTAGCCCAGTGTCTGGCACATAGTAGTTGCTTGATAAATACTTGTTGAATGGCTAATATGGAAATATGCTTTGCATGACTTCACAAGTATAATAGGTATCATATTGCTTGTCTTTTCAATGGGCGGGGGAGGGGTTTGAGGAAAGGAGAGTATTTGGAACTCAAAATTTAAAAAAAAATGAATCATAAAAAGATAACTAAAAGCTACCTCTATGAAACTTCTAAAAAAAAAATCAATCAATACTTGTTGATTGACTGAAGTAAGTTGTTTATAACCAGAAATCACCAGTACACCTAATCATAAGTCTAAGCTAGAAAACTAGACTTGGTTTTTCTTTCTTTCCTTTTTTTCAGCACCTAAAGACCTAAAGTATGCTCCTAGAACTCTCCTTCCCACACCTACCAGTATGGCTCTTCTATACTTTGGATAGCAGTGTGGCTTTTCTATACTTTGGCTTAAATGACCAGAATTCCTATGTACTTAGTTAGGCTAGGGCTAAGGTCATAGGGAGCAAGGCAAGAATTAAAACTCTTCTCCCTGATCAGAGAAACCTTCTTCTTGAGATACTAGTGGTTTCCATATGTGACTCAAGGTATTTTCCAACCTATAATTAGAGGGAGGGAGAGAGTGACTTTACTACTGATACATGTATGTTCACAGTAACGTGGATTTAGAGTTGGATCATCATGGCAATCACCTAGCCTAACCACTTCATTTGCTAGATTAGGACACTGAGGTACAGATTGGTGAAGTGGTTTGTCCAAGGTCATACACCCTGACTTGGCTTTTGTGAGAGCCTAATGTTAAATTTTCAGTGTGAGCATTTACACCTCAGAAATCAATAGATGCTAGAAACCAGGGCTTGATTTATTGTTTTGTTGATTGTCTAGGTGTAAGAAAGTGATGGAGAAGATGCTAATAATGTAGATTAAATTTAAAAGCATATGTACATACTTCTAATTTTTTTTGGAAATCCTATTATTAAACATTCACCAGCACACCTCTGCTCATACATGTACTAAGTGGCAAAGTTGTAATCACCAGCAAGAGGGGTAGGGGATTGAAATCACACCTCTTAAAATCAATTTAAGGATTTCTAGGTGGGCTTAGTTTTTTTTCTTTTTTCTCTCAGTTATACATTTCATTTCATAATGGCAATGACCTTAATTAAGAGACTTAAAGAACATTTCCTTCTATCAGATGGAGATGCTCACCACACCCAAAAGTAATATCTGGGCACCCAAAAAACTTTTATAATGCCACTTGAAAGACATGAGTATTCCATCCATGTCAGCAAACACCTTCTTGTGCAGGTCTTGGTCAAGTGGTCCCCAAAGCTACTTTTGGGATTCTGCACAAAAGTGACTGCCCATCCATCAGCGATGTGTAGGACTTTTCATTTAGCCATGGTGAGATGTGTGTAACTGAGCCCAGAGGAAAAACACAAGGGAAAAAAAATGATAAGTCTGGTGCCCGTCTAGCCTCCCAGCTCTCCCTCCCCCACCCTCTTTACTCTATCTTAATTCTATCATTGAAAAGTGAAAACAGAGCTACCACTCTGTTTTTTCTCTCTGGGTAATCCCCTGTCAAGAAGCTGCCTGTCACTCTTTCCACCTCAATGAAAACATCATCAGTTCTTTCATTTTAAGTGTTGAGTTGGGAGACAAACCAGTTCTCATTTAAGTTTTAATGTTCATCCAGAAAATTTTTTTCTTTTCTTTTCTTTTCTTTTTTTAAGACTTGCATGTTTATACTCACCAAACCTCTTATGCCCAATGGGCCCAAAGTGTGAGGAAGACTTGGCCTCTGTCTCTCAGCTAAGCATTTATTGATTTGATACAGTTTCTTTTGTTACTTCTGAAATGGGGGCAGGGAAGACTTGGATGAATAAAAGCATGAAATAAAATACACATGTAAAATGTGCTAAATTACGAGGGAGGGCATGGGAGGTGAGAAGCATGAGAACTGAAGAAGCTAGTCCATGTGAATGTTAAGGTTGCTGTGGTCACTACAGTGGTTTATTGGGAGGGAATTATGAAATAAGTATCCACCCTGCCAAAAGTCACAGAGAAAGTATTGACTTGCAGATGGCCAAATGAAGAGCCACACATAAGAAACTGTTGAGCACCTAGGTCTACTTAATTCGGTTGTTTTTCTTCTGTCTGAAGCTGCCATGACCAGTACTTAAAAAATAACAATGAAGGTGATATCTTCATGAATTGCTTAAGACCCACAAATAATATCCACTTATGGGATTCATGGATGAATTAAGGTGAGCTGGTTCATTACCAGGTTTACAATGGTCACCCATGAAAGCTAAAGGCTTTCCAGTAATGTTGATTCTTCATATTATTGGAAAGATGTTTAGATGCTGTTCAAATAAAAATGCCAAGAAATCTAATACCTTCTATTCAAGTATAATGGATTATTTATAAAATAATGGGAGGATTTTTTATAGGATCATATAACTATAGGAAATAACTTTAGAGGTCTCCTAGTCCAATGTTCTCATTTTAGGAAATAGAGGTCTAGAAAGGTTAAATGACTGACAGCTAGGTAGTACAGTGAATGGGCTTAGGGTCAGGAAGATCAGAGTTCAAATCCATCTTCAGTCATTAGCTGTGTGATCCTGGGCAGAGTCACTTAATTTGTTTGCCTCACTTTCCTCATTTGTAAAATGGAGATAATTATAGCACCTTCCTCCCCAGGGGAGTTATGAGAATCAAATGAGATAATGCTTACAAAGCATAGAGCCTGGCACATAGTTGGAACTTAATAAATCTGTTTCCTTCCTTCTTTGCCAAAGGTTATGCAGGTAGTAAATGGCAGAATTGGCAATCAGATCCTTGTCCTTTGACACCAAATCCAGGACTCCTGCCATGACATCACAGCAAAATGTACTTTTCCTTAGAAGGCACTAAAAACCAAACAAAAAAAAAGTCACCTTCAGTCTGTAGGAACTGGTAATGTTTTCAACACTTTCATTTAGCTCATCATCATTCATCAACTGTCATTTTTAAAGTGCTCACTCATGCAGACTTGGGTTCTAGGTGACACTGGGGAAGTCCCAACCTCTTTGGATGAAAACTCCTTTGATTCTAAATCACACAGGTACAATCTCTGCCCTCTTTAATTACCTTCAATTTAAAATAGGTGATGCTGATAATGTTAAATATGCCTGAGGGCAAACAGTTAAGTGACAAGTAATTGTGGGGGCTTGGGGTAGGTGGCCTTCGGGTCCTTTCCTGATATAGGGGATATATAAGGGATATATCCCTTCCTAGATATATGATCCTATAAACTGAAACAAAGATTAAGTATTTACTCTTACCCATCTGAATAATATTGGAAGTAATAGCACAGTTTATGGAGTTTCTAATTTTGTGAAGATAAAGTGAAAGAAAATCATCACTTTTGAAAGTCATCACTCTTTCATGGACTAGAAGATTTGGTCCTTTGGAGAGTTAGAGTGAGATAATCAAAGCTCACTTGGAGAAGACTAAGTTTAATTAAGACTCATTTCATAATTTCAAATGATTTCCTCCAAATGGTCTGTTTTCTTCCTTTGCAGAGATGGATATAATGGGTGTGGAATGCTGAGCATGTTTTCTGATGAGGTCACTGTGTCAAATAGTTTTACTTAATTGTATTTCTTCCTTCCTTCCTTCCTTCCATTCTTTTTTTTTACAAGTAATAACTGGTGCCAGGGATGGGATGAGGTCAGTTGGTCAGTCAACAAGCATATTACTAATTACCTACTGTGTGTCAGGCATTGTACTAAGTGTTGATAATACAAAGAAAGATAAAACACTGTCCCTGCTCACAGTCTCATGAGACTGAGATATATAGAAATGTCTACAATTATGAAAAGTACCATTAAACAAAAATAAACTAAAAAATGGGTATGTCAATCAGAGGAAAAAGTGAGTTTTTAGAATTTCTTCAGCATAAATTCAATCACTGAAGGTTCCTAAACCATGGGTGAGGAATTTTCCAAAGCTCTCTTATCTGATAATTCTAATCATCTCAGCAATTTTCCCATATGCTGTCCCTGGAAACTACTAAATGCTTTTACTTTCATTTTCATTTTTAAAGGGCATATTTATAAGGACCAGTCAGCATCACCTTCACTTTAGAGTAAAAATAAATTTCATTCTTCAATGACTTTTTGAGATTTTTTTTATCCAGTCTGTTCTCATTTTTTCCCTTTGTAGCTATATTGTCTTTTTTCTTTTTCTTTTGGTTGTAGGTATATTTTCAATGGATAACCTTAGTTACTGCAATTGACATTAGGTAGGATTGCACTTATTTCAATTTTTGGCACATCTTTTACTTTTATCCTTAACCTTGAAAATATGTATTTTTGTACTTTTCTATGTATTTGTATATCATTTTTTTCTCTTTGGGGACATGTTTGGTTGCTTAGCCTCCAGTCGCAGACTACAAAATAAAAGAGAGGACATTTGGAAATCAAATAGCTAATGCAAGAGCCAAATAAATAAATCAGGATAGAAAATCTTAGGCTCAGAGTCAAATAGAGAATTTGTCAGTTGGCCTACTGAGTCATCTGCACTTTCCTAGAGACAAGAAGGAACAAAAATATTCTACTGTCCCTGGAAGCTCTGCTTAGTAACCTGGCATTGTGGGGGAAAAAACATTTTATTTTTTCCTTCCTTTCTTTTTTTTGGTGGGGGTTATCTGACCTAGGACTGAACTATTTGATATGGCAGTGTCCATTGATTCAATAA
Organism: Dromiciops gliroides; assembly: GCF_019393635.1. Taxonomy (NCBI): domain Eukaryota; kingdom Metazoa; phylum Chordata; class Mammalia; order Microbiotheria; family Microbiotheriidae; genus Dromiciops; species Dromiciops gliroides. Next base: position 578,579,108 of record NC_057861.1, read on the forward strand.
ACTGGATAATTCCAAAAACCTCTCCTGTGGAACCATAGCCAATATTTGCTTCTATGTGTAAACTGAGCAGACTTTGTCCAACTCACTTCATTTGGCTGCTTTTTGCAGATCAACATTCCATAAATGAGCTTGTATTCTGAACTGGTGCTATCTTTGACAGCATTATCTTTCTTTCTGGCAAGAAGATCAAATGTTTAGTATTTTGAGCAATCATTGTGATGATTGCCTTCTATAGGTTAAATTTCTCTAAGAAATGATAATAAATATTTTTGTTTTTATTCATTTCCCTTTTTCAGTCAATAGCTTATTTAAATATGTCAGGATACAACTATTGTTCTTAAAGATGAGGACATCTGTATCCTTTTGATGTTGATTTTTATCTATAATTTCATTGGGTGATGACTATACACAGATAATTGATTTGGAAACAATTTCTACTTTGATACTATTCATTCCCTATGTATTAAGATATAGTCAGTTTCATTTTTGTGGGTGTGATCATGTTTAATGTCTATACCTGATGCCTCCCAATTTACTTCTTAATGAAAGTATTTATGGTATGCAGACATCAGGTTTTGGAATAATCAAGAAGTCTTTGGTTTCTTTCATTTGTTAACCCTAAAATAAATGTGTATGTGTGCATTTTTTTTTACAATACTGTATTTTGTTATTCAAAGCACTGGTTGGTCATGATATTATTTTTCTCAGAATTACATGGAATTAAGTTAATATAATACTGAAAAATTTTGCAGGTGATAGCCAGTGCTATTATATGATATTCTCTGAGAAGGTCAGAGAAAGACTCAAGAGAAACTTTCCTGTAGTTCTTACTATCAGTCCTCTCCTTTGGCTAGACTTTTTCTCTCTGGCTCTTCTTTGGAATTTTCCTATCTCCTCTTTGTTTTCTTTCCTGTGTACAGGGAGCCATTAATGTTTGAATTTCATCATTTTTTACTGATGCTTTCTTTCTTTCTTCCTTCCTTCCTTCCTTCCTGCCTTTCTTTCTTTCTTTCTTTTTTTGCAGGGCAATGGGGATTAAGTGACTTGCCCAGGGTCACACAGCTAGTAAGTGTTAAGTGTCTGAGGTCATATTTGAACTCAGGTATTCCTGAATCCAGGCCTGGTGCTTTATCCACTGTGCCACCTAGTCGCCCCTGATGCTTTCTTTTAAAATTCATTCATAGAAACAAAATTAGATGCTAATAAAACCAAACTTTCTCTGCCACAATTCACATTTGAACACATTCATTTCAGTGTCTACAATGAAACAGCTTTTAGTCTTTTTTCCTACTTCAGCAGGTTCTTGGTCGATTTCTTATATGGTTTCTTATATGGTTGCACTTAGTATATGTTCTGTTCTTTTGGTTCAGCTTTTTTATTATTTATTTTTCATTATTGCAAAAAGTTCCTTCTGGATTTCTTTACAGTTCTCAAACTCAATGATTTGAAATGTATGATTGTATTCCATTACATTTTGTGCATCACAATTTAGTTAATCATTGCCATATTGTTGAGCATTTAGGTTGCTTCCAGTTTTTTGAAATTTCAAATGATGCTGCTTTAAAAATATATATTTGAAGAGATAATTTAAAATATTTCTTTTGTGAACATTCTTGGGATAAAAAGGTAATTTAAAAAATGTCCTTTTATAAACATTCTCTGGGTAAATAACAAACAGTGGAAGTACAGGGTAAAAAGAGTATGATTACTTTTATTATTTTAACTATGTGCTGCCAGATAATTTTCCAAAAAGACGCTACTACCTTGTAATTCCCTCAACTGAGTATAACTGTTTGTCCACAGCCTAGCTGACACCAATTCTTTGCTTTTGAATATTATTGTGAATTCTATGAATGTGATATTGTACTTAAGAGTAGTTTTAATTTGTACCTCTTTAATTTTATGAGATTGAACCTTTTTCAGGTGAATATTAATAATGAGTTTTCTCTTTTGTAAGCTGTCTTTTTACATCCTTTGACCATTTAAAATCAGCAACTAGGAAATGGCCATAAATTTTTAACAGCCCCTTTTATATTTTATATATCAAGTTTTATGTTTTTGTTGGCTAAATATATTTTTCAATATGCTATTTTTCTTTTTATTTTGATTATATCATTTTATGAGAATTTTTATTTTTTAGTTGAGCCCATCTTGCTCCTAATAATTCCTTCTAGCTTTTTAGTATTAACAAAGGCATCCTCTCTCCCCCAAATTGAGATAAAACACCTTATTTTCCATTACTAAGGCATATTGTCTGAAATATAGATCAAAATCCATTTCATGCAGTATTTCTAACCGGGTTTCACTGGTTATGCTAACTAATAAATATTCTCCTTAGTTGTTTTATATTTGGTTTTTGTTTTTACTTTCTAGAGGTGTATATAAACTCTATTTTTTTTTAAAAGCATTTTTGGGATAGCTTACATCTCTTTTTTTGTTCCATTCTTCTTCCCCCAATACCTTTTGATTTTGGTGGTAACTGCTACATAGGACAAGACCTGTGATTTCATTGATATAGGGAAACTTTACAAATGCAGATCCATACCTTCTCTGTGACTTCTAGTCTTAGGGAATTGACTGGGGCATTGTCAATTAAGTGGCTTGCTCAGGGTCATATAGCCAGAATTCTTTCAAAGACAAGACCAAACCTAAATCGTTCTGACTTTGAAGTTCCCTTTCTATTCCAACCACATTGTTTGTTATCCATATTTCCACTAAAGTTCTTTTCTGGTATCTCATTTTAGTCTTGAGGTGACCGATTATGAGTTTTATAAGGCACTTTCAGTGGGACATGTGTGTTCTGGTCATTTTTACCAAGTAGAAAAAGTTTTAAGTACAACCTAGCAACAGACTATGTTCACTATTATGACATACTGTGTTTATACTATGTCTAAAAGTCTGGAAGTACAAGTCCTCCCTCATTAATGTTTTTTTCCACCATAATATATCCATGATGTTTTTGCCCATGTGTATTTGATATATGTAAATTTTATTAAGATTTTGTCTAAAGAAAAACATTATTATTTTTGACATTGCATTAAATATGCAAATTAATTTTGCTAATATGGATAATTTTACTATACTGATGCTACCTATCTATGAACCTCTTCCATATTCACCTGTGCAATAGCAAACCAATATTTATATAAACAATGAGTATATATTAAGTATTAAATTGGTTCTTAAGATCTTGACAGATTCATTGCTAAGCTTCTCTACTTCATCTTTTGCTGTTACCCTCATAATGATCCTTTTTGCTCATGCTTCAATAGGAGCTCTGTAAGACAGAATGACCAAGAGTCCTATAAAATGATGTATTTTGATGCTTTTGGGTTTAGCAAACACAACTTAGTCACATTATTTGACTCTTCATGGAATACCTGTGAATAATACTTCTATTTATCTGCAAATTCTTTATGACTTTCTGTTTCATTGATGGCAAGAATACCAATTTTGATGTAGTTTAGCTATTTCTGTCAGTGTTTTACCTGCTTAGTTAATAGGCAAAAACCTTTCATTTAGGCCAATGATAATTAAATTGATATTTTTCTTCTAGCCTAAAAATGAAGTGATTCTTAAATGGTCTGCTGTCGTTTCTGCCTCTCTGCACCTTTCCCTACAGAAATATAAGGGGGCAATGGAGGATTAGGGTAATTTTGTATTTTTGTCTCATTTGTTCGAAGGAAAAATATATCTGTTTCATGGATTTTGGGGGCAGGGCAGGGAGATAGACCTCTGATTTCATTGGTAAAGGGAATTCCTCAAGAATTAACTTTCTGTCCATACAAATATGCACTTGCTCTGTTACTTATATTCTTAAAAAGTTGCCTGGGGTGGGGGCAGCTAGGTGGTGCAGTGGATAAAGCACAGGCCCTGGATTCAGGAGGACCTCAGTTCAAATCTGGCCTCAGATACTTACTAACTGTGTGATCCTATGCAAGTCACTTAACCCTCATTGCCCCACCAAAAAAAAAGTTGCCTGGGGAACTGGAGAAGGGAAAGGAAATAAATAATCATTTAATAACCACCTACTATGTACCAAGCACTTTACAAATATTATGCCACATAACCCTGACAGTAGATGCTATTATTATACCCATTTTCCAGTTGAGGAAACTGAGACAGACAGTGGTTAGCTGCCTTGCCCAGAGTCAAACAATTAATAATGTTTGAGGCCATATTTGAATTCAGACCTTCTTGACTCCAGGCCCAGTGCTCTATCCATTGAGCCATCTAGTTACTTCTAGTTAAGTGACTCACTCAGGGTTACCCAGGGACTTGAACTTAGATATTCCAAACTTTAAGGTTAGCTATATGCTATGCTTCTTCATTTCTCATCAGTTACTCTATTCTGTGTACCCTTCATTTCCCCTCACCCCCAATCCTTTTCAGCACTCTTTCATGTATTGTCTTCTCCCACTAGACTGTAAGATCTTTGTGGGCAGGGACTATCTTTTTCTCATTTTCATCCTCAGCATTTAGCACAGTGTGTGGCACATTGTAAATGCTTAATGTTTATTGACTATTGACTGATGATTTCCATGCTATCTCTCACTGATATCATGGAAGAAATGAATAAGAAAATAAGGAGAGAGATTCATCAGAAGGATGATGAATTTCCAATGAAGCCTTTATGGTAAATTTGTGGAAAGATATAGACTAGAGTCAAATAGGATAGACAAGTATGGATCAATTGTGATCTGCATCATTAAAAGAATTACCCGGGGCAGCTAGATGGCGCAGTGGTTAAAGCATTGGCCCTGGATTCAGGAGTACCTGAGTTCAAATCTGGCCTCAGACACTTGACACTTACTATTTGTGACCCTGGGCAAGTCACTTAACCCCCCATTGCCTCACTAAAAAAAAAAAAAAAGAATTACCCACATCTGTGAGTTCACAGATACATTGAAGCATCTGTCATGGAGTTCCTTAGATAAAAAAAATGTCACGTCAAAGGATATGAATAGGCAGTTTTTTGATGAAGAAATCAAAGCCATACCCACACGCACACACATATATAGTCATATGAAAAAATGCTCTAAATCATTATTGATGAGAGAAATGCAAATTAAAACAACTTTGATATATCATCTCAAATCTATCTGATTGGCTAAAATGATAGAAGGAGGAAATGAGAAATGTTGGAGTGGATGAGAAAAATTTGTACCCTAATTGGGATACTTAATGCCAGATCATTCTTACTGAACAGGACCAGAATAGTGGCTATCAATGCTAGGTGGTGGTCAAATTGATTAACCTTCCACTTATCAGTATCAAGTAAGCCATAAAATAGGGGAATATATGTTCATCAAATGTATTTTCTAATCTTGGGTAATAACTGCACAGACTCTGAAAGGAAGAAGGATCCCTATAGATAGCAATATTCTCCAGATGCTCTTATTTTCTGATGATACTGTGCTAATTACATCAGGATACAATATATTGTAGGGCCTCCTCATTGCAATTGAGTCAATCAAATGAGGTCAGTCTAGCAACCAATGTGCATATTTACTCATAGGTGAATATGGAGTAAATATTATCCAGTTTTTAACAAGCAATTGGATGAGTAGTCCATTGGGTTTCTACACCAATTCAAGTATCTTGCACTGCCAACACAGATGTAAAAATATCTGGATAAACATTACTATTATAAAGAGGCTTGAATAAGATACAATCTGCTTAGATGGAAGGATTACCCACAGTGATGAGGTCATTGAAGAATTTAGATGTAAAGATAAGTTGAGAAGAATCTCTATATCATTGGGTAGGCTACCTTCATCCACAAATGGTGAATTTTAAGATCCTCAAACCATTTTGGAAGCAGTTGGTTCTAGGATCCTCAGTTGGAAGGAAGCTTAGTACCATCTAGTCCAACCCTCTAATTTTATACAGATGAAGAAACTGAGTCCCAGAAAAAGTAAGTGTTTTTCTTTTCCTATGGCCATATAGATAGTAAGTGGTATAATCAATATTTGAATCCAGGTGCTCAGATTACAAATTCAGTGTTGTCTTTCTAAATGGATCTCTATGCAAATCAGAATCATTAGGTCAGTATTCCAATTTCCTTATTTTCTCTAAGGTTATTTAGATTTGAAATGAACTAAGTTTGGGTAGACCCAAGAATCATCTGAAATTCCTAGTTTCTTCATGTAAAGGAGGGTGGGAATTTGGTTTCCATGAAGCCTCCCCACAACCATAGCTTATAAAGTTACAGAAAATTGAGGATAACAAAAGCATAGTAGTGATAATGTGTTAAGTTGTTATCACCTAGTGAATCCTTGGCGGAGGGTGAACACCTTTATCTTATTAAATTAAATGTCCAGCCACTTTGGATTTAAAAAAAAAATGGTCATACCTACATAGGGTGTTAAAATTACTAATACCTGGACAAATGCATCAATTTAAGGGACTATACTCTAGAAGCCACTTGAGACCCAGAAGGAAGGAGGGAATTTATGTCTTTTCTCTACCCCCTTAGGTCATGTAGCTTTGAAGGGGAGTTATTTGGCCAGGAGGAGACACTATATCCAGTGGGGAGTAGAGATAAACATCATAGACAGACAGGGACACAGAAAGGCAATCATGTGAATTTGAAGAAGCAGCATCTCTTGCAGCAGAAAATAAATATTCCACACATGCCAGAGACCTGTGGATTCAAGAAAGTGATAGTCCTGGCATTTGAGAGACACACTGTAGAGAGAAGATGCTGGAAGCCTACCTGAGCAATCTGCACAGCAGGGATGCTGAACCCAAGGGGAAATTTGTGACGTCAAAGACTCTGTACAAAGAAAAAGACATTGAGGTCATGGATCTGAAAGCTATGAGTTGCCTTGGCCACATTTTCCCTATGTATTGGCCTTTCCAACATTGTACTCTAAATCTGTACCCACTCATCCCACAATATTATGTCTATTTATAGGAAAGTGTGGCCCAGATTTGTTGGAAGAATACTGTATAGCTATAAGTACTTTTTTTAGTATGTCATAATAACAAATGTCATCGTTAATATCTAATCATATTGATTTATTAACTGTTCATTGGAAACCCACTGGTGGGGACTCATGAGCTATATCAATAGAAAAACATGCTTATGGTATGTAGGTATAGGGTAATCTCTGGAATCTGACACATCACCTACCTTCTATGGACATAAATCATGAATATAAGTGCAAGTTGTAGAAGGAACTCCAAGGTAAGGGGTGCTAAAATTATGGAGCAAACCAATAATATTATATCATACTCAACCCCTTGGATTAGATAGCTCTGCTATTTTGTCACACAAGTGAGGACACAAGCTTTCAGTTCCACACTCTGCTCATTGTTGTCATTTAGTAAGTGTTAATGATCTTTCTTTCATCTATGTTTCACCCTCTTACCTCATCCTGATATGAAGGTGGTCTTGAGTTCTTAGTTGCCAAGGCTTTGTGTTTAAACCTAGTCACAAATGGTATTTGTGTATTGAGGGGATCTATCTACCTAAATTCAGAGAGGCTCATCACCAGTTTAGCTTCAGGATAGTAATTTCGTTTGGCTGTTAGTAACTCAAAGACAGATCATCTCCTAAGTCAAAAGATTTTAGATCTGTATAAGTATATGGAATAGTGTAATGATGAAATCATGGATCTAAGTTGAAGGAAAAGAGGTACATGGTATAGATATTTGCTGGTGTCTAACAATTCCTTCTCTGTGGCTGCAGTAAGTTGAAGGGAAATAAATCCCTGGTGAGAATACTCAGTTAAAAAAAAATAAAGCAGTAATTTCCTTGTTTCAAATGGGAAATGAGATACATTGATGACAGAGAAATAAATACGAAATGTGAAAAAAATGGTTCAGTTGAAACAGTTGGGAAAAATAAAGATAAGAGAATCATCGGATTATAGACAGATAGGATTATAGGTTTAGAGCTGCAAAAGACCTTCAAGGTCCTTTATCTCAATTCCCTCATTTTACAAGTGAGGAAAATAAGTCCTAAAGATGATAAGTAGATTGGTCAGGGTCACACATGTTGAAAGTTGCATAGCTGGGATTTAAGCAAAGGGCTTTTGACTCCAAATCCTTCCCTTTTTCTACTGCACCATAGTATCCCATTTGATGTTAAAGGCTGACATACATTTCTCCTAAATCCCCATTGATCAGTTTATTTCAGAGCTCTCACTTAACAACCATAACTAATGAGTCACCTGCCTTCATTTAATGAGATTCTCTTGTCTCAGGCCTGATCCTTTTTGTCCCCCATTGACTTTGCCATCACACTAAATCTTGGAAAATGGTGGGCAGAATTCATTTTCAAAATGATTAAACTGTGAGTGAAGGCTAAAGAAGACCTCACCAGCAAAATTGAAAAGGCATAATAATTTCCACCTTCAGAAAAGTCATTCTTTGGCAAGTCTAGGCAAGTAGAAAACACGGCATATAGAGGATGTGATCACTTTTCCATTTTTAGTGATTCTCCAATTAAAGCAAAGATAATTTGTATATGATTTGTTTTCTGTTTATCTCAGTAATGCAAGCATGGTTTATTTCTGAATGTTGCTGGGTGATATATTTGATAAAAAGGTTATTGCATATAGCTATGGTTTTATCTTCTCCTTGATCTAATCACTTCCTATAGGAATTAGGGTAAAGTTAAACCTATTTTGGGGGCATCTTTTATTCAATTTCAAAAGTGCCCCATGCAGATTTGTTAATGTATGTACATGTGCTTGTGTGCATGCATGCACATGTGCATATATGCGCATACACACACATTTTGACCTGTGATTTTGTTGGTATAAGGAATGCATAGTGAGTAAACCCTCTCTACTTCATCTACTTTGCAACTTGATAGGCTCAGAGAGTTACCTGGGTGCACTGAGAGGTTAAATAACTTGCTCAACCAGTCAGTATGTATCAGAGATTTGACTTGATCTGGTCTTTCTGGCTCTGAGGCCAGCTCTCTATTCATTATACCATATGCAAGAGGCTGCAAAATTAATTACAGGTTGTGTAAGGGCCAAATTTAGTATGGGGAGAGTTAATTGGGCAGATCATTGTAATATTGGGGTAAGAAAGGAGATTAATAGCCTCTTTCAAAAAAAACAAAGCAGGTTTTATTAATGGGAACAAATGTAAAACACGAGTAAGTTTAATAGAACTAGGGACAATGAGAAAGGGAATAAGGGAAGGAAAAAATATGACCCACTTCCCAAATGATTAGAATCTGAATCTCTGGGTGAAAAAATGTCCCAGGCACCCCCGAACCTGCCTCCAGAGCTAGCTTTGCCTCAACAACACAAACTCACCACCTCCCAGAATCCACAGTTCTAAGGAGAACCAGCTGTGCAATGCCCCTCTCCCTCTCTCTCACATGCCAGAGTGAGTCCTCTCCTCCCTTCTCTCTCCCAGAAGCCCCCTCTCCCACAGGAAACAGGGCTACACACACACACACACACACACACACACACACACACACACACACACACACATAGCCCCAAGCTAATTGGCTGGCAGCCCTGACTGACAGGACTAACAGGCGGCTCTACAAATGCAAGCCAGCCAGCTTCTGGATGCCAAAGACCACCTGACTTGTCCTCAACAGGCTTCTCATCATGGCAGAGCTTCCCTTCAGTATAATTTGGCCAGGCCCATGTAGGTGTGTGGGTGTCCAGTGTGAGGTCAGATCTCATGGGTGTGCACTGGGGTTTCTAATTTTAGCCAAAGATGGGGTCATAGAAACCCCAAATCACGATTAATTCCTTACAGTTGTAACTTTAAATTCCCTACTTTTGAAATTTAATAAATGCTAATTACCTAATAGCAGCAATGTTAATAAGGATAGTAATAGTGTATCTGAACTTCATTGTTGCTGTTCAGTCATTTCAGTCATGACTGACTTTTTGTGACCCCATTTGGGGTTTTCTTGGCAGAGATACAGGAGTGGTTTGCCATTTCTTTCTCCAGCTCATTTTACAGATGAAGAAACTGAGGTAAATGGGGTTAAGTGATTTGCCCAGGGTCACATAGCTAGTGAGTGTCTGAGGCAGACTTGAGTTCAGGAAGATGGGTCTTCCAGATTCTAAGACCAGTGCTCTATCCACTGTGCAACCAATGTATAGGATATTGGGCATGGAATCAAGAAGACCTAGGTTCAAATCCAGTCTCAGATACTTAATAGTTGTAAGATCCTGGGCAAGGAGTTTACCCTCTTTATGCCTTGGTTTTCTCATTTTTAAAATGAGGAGGTTAGATTCAATGTCCCCAAATGTCCCCTCCAGTCCTAAATCCATGTTCCTATTTTCATTCAATAGTCTTTAGTTAAGTGAGTGGCAGCATGACTTATTTGTCAGAGAGCTAGCCTTGAAACCAAGAATACCTGGGTTTGAGTCCTACCAGAATCCTGGGCAAGTCATTTAACCTCTTAGTGCTCAAAGTAACTCTCTAAAACTTTAGATTGTATAGAAGGTACCAATCTGAATTAGTAGAATCCCCTATGCCATAACATCCTAAGTTCAGTCCCTAGCTGTATCCCTTAGATAAAGTCATTCAGTCAAGTATACATTTACTTAATGATAGTATTGCTCAGCTCATATTATTCCTTGTATTCAAGGATAGCAAATGCCTTGCTAAAATCAAAACAGGTTACGTGACTGTATTTTCTGAGCTACCTAATAGAACTCTTAAAACAGGAAGTGAGTTCAATTTGACATGATTTGTTCTTAGTGAACCTATACTGGCTCCAATTAATCATCACAAAGTGCTCATAAGCCCTATATTTTAATTGGTTTAAGAATGTTTCCTGGGAGGAGTCATTCCCTAAATGATAAATGGTAAAGGGATATGAATAGTTTTCAGAAGAAGAAATTCAAGATATCCAGAGCATATAAAATAATTTTCCAAATGACTACTGAAATAGTGAGAGAAAACAACTCGGGCTTCACCTCACAACCAGTAGATTAACAAAGATGGCAAAAAATGAAGATGATAAAATGCCAGCAGGGCTGTGGGAGGACAGGCACACAAACACTGTTGGTAGAATTGCAAACAATTTCAAAATTTTATATAAATATGGATATGGATATGGCTATAGATATAGCTTATCTGTACATACACTTTGACCCATCAATAGCTACATCTGTACATAATCTCTGTGATCTATCAATAGTTATACTAGACATAAAGTCCAGGGAAGTTAAAGACAGAGGAAAAAGTCAAACATATACAAAATTGTCCATAGCAGCTCCTTGGTAAGTAGCAAAGAACTAGAAGGAAGGTTGATGCCTATTGTAAGAAAATAATGGGTTTTGCCAACACCCAAAGGTCCCAGCTTGAGGGGATTAATTTGGATTGATTGGATTGACTGAGATTGACTGACTTCACTGATTAACTCACTTAAAGTTAATTCACTTGAAGCCACACCTGCCTGGCCCTCAGGAGGGTGTATTCTCAGAGACTGTGGACTCTAACCTCAACACAGGACCCCTCTCAAGTCCAGTGAACCAATGGATTTGGGTGATGCTAGCCAATTAGCTTGAAGCAGTGTGGAAGGACTGCCTCTCCTTGGGACACAGAGGGAGTTTCCATGCTCAGTTCATCTCTCAAACAGGCTGGTGGAGGAATACTTGAAGATTCTAGGCTAGATAGGCCTTTCCTTAACTTTCTGAGCCAGGCGTTCTCTTTTTACTAATAAATGCTTAATGCCCAAAACTGCTGCTAAAGCTTCTAATTTATAAGTAAACCCTAGCTAGCTTTCCCTACACTTGGGACAAGAATAAGGCGACCACACATTAGATTTTAAACATCACAGTAGCAAAGTAAGTCAATCTCAGTCAATCCAATCAATCCAAATCAACCCCTCAAACTGGGCCCTTTGGGAATTTGGCAAAGCCCATTATTTTCTTACACTATTGATAGGGGGATGGCTTAACAAGTTGGTGTTGGTGGAAGAATTGGTAGAAATTTAAAGATTATAACTTAAAACTTTTCTAATATTTTGGATACACCCTGTATAGTGGAACCTTATCATACCATAAGAAATAGCACCAGAGTGGGCAGAGCCAAGATGGCAGAGAAAAGGTAATAACCCTCTCAGAGTTCTCCACATGATCACTCCAAATAACCTCCAAATAATGCCATAAGACAATTCCTAGAGCAGCAGAACCCACAAAAGGATGGGGGGTGGGATATCATTTTCCAGCCAAAGATGATTTAGAAGGTCAGCAGGAAAGGTCTCCTGTGCCAGGGTGGGAATGGAGCCCAGACCTGGGCCACACCAACACAGATCCAGCAGAAAGCAGGCTGCACCAGAGAAAGAGACATCTGGAACTGCTTAATCAGCTGCAGCCATGACTACTTCTGAAACTCAGCTCATGGTTTGGGGAGAATGTGGAGAGGCTGGCTGGGGGAGAATACCGGGGTCGATGCTGGTGCTGAGGTGGAACTCAGTTGTCTTTCTCATGCTGGGAACCAGGAAGCAGTCTTCAGTGGTGGGCCCAGGTCAGGGAGGGGCACAGACATGCCTGCAAGCCAGCAACCATAGTGAGACAGAATTTTGTTTCCAAGTTAAAGAGCAAGTGAGCCTGGGGCTATTTATAAACCAAAGCACAGGCCAGCAAAGTGAAGAACCTGCCTTTCCTTAAATTAATCCACCTGGGACCCCCTAAAGCTTGGGACAGTACATCCTGGAGGTAGTGCCCCACTTTAAGAAGGAGTTAAAAGTCAAGAAATAGCCTAGAAAAAAAGCGAACAGACAGAAAAAAATGAAGACCATTGAAAGTTTCTTTGGTGACAAGGATGATCAAAATATACCTTCAGAAGACAACAAAGTCAAAGCTCCTACATCCAAAGCTTCCAAGAAAAATATGAATTGGTCTCAGGCCATGGAAGTGCTCAAAAAGGACTTTGAAGATAAAGTAAGAGAAGAGGAAAAAATGGAAAGAGAAATGACAGTGATGCAGGAAAGTCATGAAAAAAAAAGTCAACAGCTTGAAAAGCCAAATGGAAAAGCTCTCTGAAGAAAATAATTGCTTAAGAATTAGGATTGAACAAATGGAAACTGATGACTTTATGAGAAATCAAGACACAATAAAGCAAATCCAAATAAATGAAAAAAATAGGGGGCAATATGAAGTATCTCCTTGGAAAAACAGTTGAACTGGAAAATAGATCCAGGAAAGATAATTTGAAAATTATTGGACTACCTGAAAACCATGATAAAAAAGGGATTATCAGGGGAAATTGCCCTGATATTCTAGAAGCAGAAGTTAAAATAGAAATTGAAAGACTCCACTGATCACCTCCTGAAAAAGATCCCAAAATAAAAACTTCCAGGAATTTAAAAAAAATGACTAATTACCCAGAAATTATGCCTCTCAAACATTGTAAACATCACAATATGTATCTCATCCTATGTCTAAAGCTTGGAGCTGATGAGTATTTGTTAAGGTAATACCTATTTGTAATACTTCATCTGGGACCACTCCTGAACTCAAAGCCTCTCAATTAAAATTAGATGGTAAGTTTAGGCTAGAGAGGTTTTCTTATTGAATCAAAGGATAGGCTCTAACCTAGAGGTAAAGTTCTCATTCCTCTCTGGCTTGCACTCTGGACTTCTACCATGCCTCAGCTTTTCTTCCTGAAGCTTCACTCCAGTGCTAAAATTCCCACATTGGAAGTACCTCTGTGGCCTTTCCCTCTCTTTGTATGGCTTCTCCCAGAACCTTCAATGAAGGATGATGCCCAGGTCAGCTATGCCTCAATCTTCTCCTGGATGGACTCCAGACTTCCTCTACCAGGCCCTTATACCAGATACCTTCCCTACCCCACCTTTCAGCTTACTTTTTTTAGTGTGTCCTATTCATTTAAAAATATATATACTTTTTAAATTTTTTCCCTCAATTTCTTCAATTACACATTAAATGGATTTAAAAAAATTAAAAGTAGTTCTGAGTTCCAAATTCTATCCCTCTCAACATCCTTGGGATGGTAAGCAATCTGACATACTTTATACATGGACTACCATGTAAAACATTTCCATATTAGTCATTTTGTACAAGAAGATGAATAAAAGAAAGGAAGGAAGGAAGAAAAGAAGAAAAAAAGGAAGGAAAGAAGGAAGGAAGGGAGGGAGGGAGTAAGGAAGAAACAAAGAAAGAAAAGTAGTAAGCTTCAGTATGTATTCAGATAGTATCAGTTCTTTGTCTAGAGGTGGATGATATGCTTCATCATTAGTCCTTTCAGATTGTCTTAGATTATTGTATTGCTCAGCTTCCTTTTATGTGCTATCATACCCCATTAGAATGTAAGCTTCTTGAGGAAGAGGACTCTCTTTCTACTTGTATTTCTATTTCTCACAAAGTTGCATGGTCTAGTGGTTCTCAGCATCCATATTCCACAGTTCCTTTTTTTTTTCTGGATTTGGAGGGCCTTTTCCATCATGAGTCCTTTGGAACTTTCTTGTACCATTGGATTGGTGAGAAGAATCTACTCTATCACATTTGATCAACACATAATGTTGATGATACTGTGTATAATGTTCTTCTGGTTCTGCTCATCTCACTCATCATCAATTCATGCAAGTCCTTTCAGGTTTCTCTGAACTCCTCCTGCTCATCATTTCTTAAAGCACAATAGAATTCCATTACATTCATATACCACAACTTGTTCAGCAATTCCTCAGTTGATGGGCATCCCCTCAATTTCCAATTCCTTGCGGCCACAAAAAGAGCAGCTATAAATATTTTTGTACATGTGGGTCCTTTTCCCCAACCTTTATTATTGTTAAAGCATTCCATGAGAGAGAGAGTATGGCATAATGGCTTCAATATTATCCTCTGAGTCAGGAAGATCTATATTTAACTTCTACCTCTGAGGCATATGATTCTGTTCCTGACAACGGGCAAGTCACATAACCTTTAAGTATACCCAGGTTACTAGCTAAGAGAAATAAAGACAGTTAATGTTGAGGGTCCATGGAAGGAGTTTACAGACTGAGAATTCCATAAATGGATGAAATTGTAGGTTGGAACTGTTCACAATGCTTTGTACATAGTAGCTATTTAAAATAATACAATTGTTGGATGGCTGTTGAAAGAACGAGTCCTTTAATAAGGCAAGTTGAATTTTCCAATGGAGAAAGGTATGAATTCAGTCCAGCATATTTGTCAGTAGACTTTGGATTGCCGTGGTTCCTCAGCAGAAAATGCTTAGTGAAAACCGAATAGTGGCACTGTCTTTCTAAAGGAGCAACTGTTTGAGAGCTGGTGGTTCCATATGTAATCAGATTGTGATTGGTCTTTGTTCTAGGAAAAAGAAATAAATCATACTTTATTCACACCACACTTTTCATAAGGCGGCATCTGAATGGGTCTTAATGCTAGGGCCACATCTTATTTAAGACCATCTTGGGACTAAGTCATGAGGAGGAATTAGTCAGAGTTGCAGCAGATGTGACTGTTCACTCTCACCCTTAAGGTGACAAGTCTTAAATTGTGATTATATTTAAAATTCAGGGAGAGCACATGTTGGAGGCTCTTCCAACACATAAATTTGGTGTGGGGAGAAGCAAGGGCTCTGATAAGCATACTTGTCTTTACAGGACCTGTTATAATTGAACTCAGCTGGTAGGCAACTATCTAACCAAAGAAACTATTCATGACTCCCCAATCTCTTTATCCCACCAGTACACAGTCTTTTCATTCTTCTGTTTATGGGGAATAGGCTCAATGTGTGTATGCATATGCATACATTCACACACACAATGCACACATACGCACACATACATTCATTCATGCATACATACATAAAAGGGTCTATATACTAGATTGGAATAATTTATCCTTTTCCATCAGAATTTAAATCTATTTCTTCTATTGATCTTTATAATACCTATATAAGTTTGGAGAATTGTTTATTTATGTGAAATAAATGTGATAAATGGATAGAAGCAGAGATAGGTAGATAGGTTAGATAAATGTATAGAACTATAATTTCAAGGGTATAGAGAACTCCTAGGAAAGAAACTTCCTCTCTCAATGCAGATGCATAGCTATTATAATCTTACAGAGTTGCTTGGGGACACTGAAACGTTAAATGACTAGCCAGCCATTGTAGCCAGGATTTAAACCTAGGTTGTCCTTAATCTAAGGCTAGTTGTTTTATGTTTGTGTACATGTGTGTATGTACATATGTATGTGCATGTATGTATCAGCTAGGTGGCTTAGTGGATTGATCTGGGCTTGAATCAGGAAGACTCATTTTCCTGACTTCAAATCTGGCCTCATACACTCACTAGGTGTGTGACCCTGGGCAAGTAACTTAACCCTGTTTGCTTCAGTTTCCTCATCTGTAAAATGAACTGGAGAAGGAAATGGCAAACTACTCCAGTATCTTTGCCAAGAAAAACTCAAATGAAGTTACAAAAAAGTCAGACATGACTGAAAAATGACAGAACAACACACACACACACACACATATATGTGCATATATATACACATACATATAACATTGTTTATATTCTGAATATTCTTCAGTGATAGAAAAAAAAATGAAGGTGGAGAAATGCCTGATGCCCCAAATCATTTGATGCCCAAACTTCCTTATTTGCACAAAATTCTAAATCTTAAATAAAAACACATCTACATGGCATTTAAAGTGTACTAAGCCCCTTTCTCACAATAGCCTGTGATAGAAGTCTAAGTATTATTCTTCCTGTATTATGGATGAGGCTACAGAGCCTCTTAGAGGTTAAACAACCTGTCCAAGGTCACACAAAGTTAGAGATTCAGGTCTTCTGACTTGAAATTGAGTGCTCTTTCTACTAGATCATAAATGCCCCTGCTCTACAAGAAAGAACAGCTCCTTGGATGGTTTTCAAGTATAAAACTTCCGCAAAGAGGGGCTGATTGGTTGGGTAGAGTGACTGTAGTAATAGGAGGGTGTGAAATTCCCTGAGTGACATAACAGTACCCAGTACCCCAAATAATTATACACCTGTTATCTAGTTCCTAAGATCCAGTCTGCTCTTGATATTATTGGATCCCCATGAAAATCCCAGGGAGGAGGCCTGCATTTCCTCAGCAGCCTATGGTTAAGAGAGAAAGGAGAAAAAAAAAGCAATCAGATTTCATGGTATGTCTCAGAGTCCTGGAGAAATCCCATTAACATTGTCTGAAGCATTTGTTAAACTCAAACAAACAATTATCCAAGCTTACCTAGGTTTTATGAAAAGCAATAGAAGAAATAGGCTTAAACACTGGGTGATAGGATAAACCATTCAAATCTAGTACATCACCTATAAACAGCAGTTTCCAGGAGGCCCTGAATGGAAAACAGTGAACCCAGACCCATGAGACACTTGAAATTTGATGCAAAATAGCCAAATAAATGGAAACCATACAGATTTTCATTGTTAAGGTTGCTAGTACTATTATTTGTTAAAGAAAAAAGATAATAAGGTAACACCCCCCCACCCCACCCCACTCCCCATGAAGCATTTCCTAATTCCATGGATTCTATCCAATTGTCAACTCAGAGCCCCTAAGGACAGTCACGTATAGGCACCTTTCTTTTCCCAGAATACCAAAACTCTGTAATTCCCATACAATTCTTGTCCTCCAACACTAGCATTATTTGGAGGTTCTCCTGTACCATTTCTTGTGCTCAACTGGAAATTTGACTGTGGAAGATGGAGTCAGGAAACCCAAATCATCACTGGGTAATCCAAATGTACATAAACCATTGTAATCTTAATTCTCTTTTCTATGGTATAGTGGCAAAATAGGGAGAGCGCTAGACTTTATTATAGAGTCAGGAAGATCTAAGTTAAAAACCAATCATATACTTACTTAGCAGCTGTGTGAAGCTGGGGAATTCACTTAACCTCTGCCTCAGTTTCCCTGTATCATAGGGACAATAGCATCTACCACGTGGGATGTTCGTGACATAACACGTGTAAGATACTTTGCAGACCTTCTAACACTATTTTTGTATTCCTCAGTTATTGTTATTTTTACTATTCTTCATGATCATAACAATAGAACAACGGTAGTGTCAGGGCAGGGTTTATTACACTTACACAGTAAAAGGCAGGATTTCTAGGTGTCTTTCTAATACAGTTATCCCTTCCACATTGTGGGAGTTAGGGATGCTTCCACCCCTCCCCCCATCCCCCATTCCCACTCCCTGTGATCTGGAAAAATTGGCATAAAATTTTTTTGTCCTCCTTTCATACCAGAGAAGAAGTATGAATTTTTTCCTTTTATTTTATGGAGTATTTACACTATTAAAAAAATATGTTATTATACAATAGTATACATATATTTTATGTATTTCTGAGTTTCTAAATTTTTTTCTGTGTCATCTTCTGGTCTTTGAATGTTTTCTGTGGCTTCTGTAAAACTCTCCTGAAATTCCCATTTAATTTCTTTTGCTGACCCACAATATGTCGATACCACAATGGAGAAAGTCATGATGTGGAAGGGATAACTGTGGTCTATTCCTTATACAAAGTAGATGAAGAGGGTATGCTGGGGGAAAGAATCTGCTTACTTTTCCAGTCTTCTTACCTGTTCCTCCAGTCTGTCCATTTTACCATCCAGTCATACTGGTTTTTTTGGTTTTTGTTTTATTTGAAGGGCAATTGGGTTTAAGTGACTTGCCCAGGGTCACACAGCTAGTAAGCAGTCATACTGTTTTACTAGCCATTACTTACACATGCCGCTTCTTCTCCCATCTCTGTGTCTTTGTACTGACCATGTCCATTGGGGCAGCTAGGTGGTAGAATAGATAGCACTGATGCTGAAATTGGAAGGACCTGAGTTCAAATATCACCTCAGACAGTTACTAGCTGGGTGACCCTGGGCAAGTCACTTAATCCCTATTGCTTTAAATATCTGGGGCTATCTCCAGTCAGCTGATGTATATCTTGCCACGAGACCTAGATGGCTCTGGAGGAGAGAGTGAGCTTGGTGACCTTGCACAACCCTCCCTCACTTAAATCCAATTCAGTGCAAGTCATGATATTACCCTGATGTCACCATCCTCTTCAAGAATGAAGGAAAAACAGCAACAACTGACTAAATTCTTGCTTCCTACTTCCAACTCTTTCATTTTCTTGTTTCCTTTCAGATTAATTTCAAAGGATTCTTCCTGCATAAAGCTTTTCTGGTCTTCCCTGCTAGTGAGCACCTTCCCCTCCAAAGTTACCAGGTTTCTGCTTTGCAT
Organism: Dromiciops gliroides; assembly: GCF_019393635.1. Taxonomy (NCBI): domain Eukaryota; kingdom Metazoa; phylum Chordata; class Mammalia; order Microbiotheria; family Microbiotheriidae; genus Dromiciops; species Dromiciops gliroides. Next base: position 578,598,305 of record NC_057861.1, read on the forward strand.
CTGTTTGGTATACCCTTACATATGCATTTGCATAAACCCATAAGTCTCTACATTATCTCCCCCACTGGAATGGAAATTCCTTAAGCGATCTGGCTTTTGTCTTTGTAATTTCCTTGCCAGGTGCCTGGCACCCAGTAGGTCCTTTAATAAAAACACTTGCTTGTAGGATCAGGTGATTAAAATCACTACATGAGTATTAGGGAAAATGCTAACTAAGGTACTTTACTAAAGTAAAGGTCTTTAGGAAATGATGAAGATGAACATGGTAGCTTAAATTAATTTCTTGCTTTTTAATGTTTGCAAAGCGTTTCTTATATGTTAACTCATTTGGCAATGTTCAGAGACTAGTTAAGAAGGTTAGAAGTAAAGAGCAAATACTTTTAGGGACCATCAAATGAACACATCTACAAATAATGCAAAAACAGAAACTGCCTATGTGAGTTGTTCTCAACTGCACTAAGACTTTTGAGACAACCTGCATATTTCTTTAAACGCTTCATTTTTTTTTTCTAAATTATGGTGGCAATGGAATACTCACAGATTCAGTGATCTTTCCACTATGCTATTCAAACTTCCTTACTTTGGTTGTGAACTTGCCCTAGCCATCATTACCACCTTCCCTCCCCGAACCAGAAACTATTGCTGCATTTGTTAAATAATTTTTGCCTTGATAAAATCCAAGCCTTAGCTCAGTGGGCTTTCCTTCTTTCCTGCCCACCTGCCTCACACACACTACTCAGTCACATTTCTATCATTCTCTCTGTAAATCAGTATCACTAAAATGAAATATGTTTCTTCTCGACTGGGGCCAGGAGGCAAACAGTGGTGACTAGAGTTCACAAATATGCAAGCAGTGGGTAATGCAAAACCCAAATGTTTATCTAACGATTATTATGCTGAGTGAGAGTATAAGCAACCTTATCTTTGCATGCAGAACAGCCTTTATTTGCTGAACATGGAGAGAAACAAGGAGACCTTACCTTGGACAACTCCATGTTCCTAAAGCTTTCTTTTAGGAAAGGGGGATGTGGTAGCCAACAGGGACAAACTACTCTTCTTTTACACTTGGACATACGAACATGCCAAGTCAAAGTTGTCTAGAATAAAGAGGGATTGAAAATTATTTGTGAAAGGATGCTGGATGCCAAGGAGAGGTCATTGCTTGGGAAATTATCACAGAAGTATAACAGAGGAAATACCCAGAACTATCTCAAGTGTAAGGTAAATCAAGGTGACCACCCCAAGGGGCTCTGCCTTAGGGAAGACGACCAGGTGTTAGATTAACAATGACTTAGGGAGACATTTGGTAGGGAAAAGTAGAAATATCTAGCAGCTGGTACTGAAAATGACCAAAGATTTACTGTATACACACACATACTGTATACACACACATACACATACACACACACACACACTCATACACAGTGCATGCATGTGTGTGCAATTCATATATATGAATATATTATATACATG